>NC_092711.1:281567874-281878031 GCF_047496885.1 Scyliorhinus torazame | reverse complement strand
TGGTCAGGCTTCCCCAGCCTTACTATCATCCATCAGACCCTGGTGAATGTTCATGTCAGGCAATGGCAGAGTCAGGCTCAGTTGTGATGAAATGCTGAGGGTTCACTGAAATTGTTGTCATGGTTTGAACCTTGATATTAAATATTGGTAGGGTACACTGGGATTAATTCTACTGAAGCAGAGAAGGCGAAAAGGCTATGTTCATAAAAATACCAAATCTTTCAATAGCAAAAGCCTATTTCTTGTGGTTGGCTTTCAGGATGAGGGGATCTGTAGGTCAAAATTGTCATTCGGCTCACACTGACAACAAATTCAGTGAACCCTCATCCAGTAAAGATATTGATTGTTGTACAAAACAGCAACTATTTGTGACTGCCAAATATTTGCTCAAGCAATTCAAATGTAATCCCACTACACTGCTGTCTCCCCATAGCCCTAAGTTTCCCCGTGCTTCAAATATTTATCCAGTATTATCCAATATTGTACTTTGGTCCATCAAGGCACAAGTCAGGAGTGAATACTCGCCACTTGCCTGGATGATTTCAGCCCCACTAACACTCAAGAAGCTCAACACTATCTAGAACAAAGCAACCCACTTGATTGCCATCCCATCCACAAATATTTAATCCCTCCACCACCGACGAATAGTGGCAGTCATGTGTTCCATATCCAAGATGTACTGCAGGAACTTACCAAGGTTCCTTAGGCAGCACCTTCCAAACCCATGACTACTACCATATAGAAGGACAAGAACAGTAGATACCTGGGAATGACACCACCTGGAGGTTCCCCTCCAAGTCACTCACTATCTTGACTTGGAAATATATCAACATTCCTTCACTGTTGCTGAGTCCCGGAACTCCCTCCCTAACAGTACTGTGGGTGTACCTACACCACAGGGACTGCAGTGGTTCAAGAAGGCATCTCACCACCACTTTCTCAAGGGCAACTAGTGATGGGCAATAAATGCTGTTCTGGCCAGCACGCCCACAACTAATAAATGAATGTTTTAAAAATGTATTTCAAAGATGTACTAACCTGTGTTCCATCCCCTGTGTTTTAAGCTTCACAGCTCCAATTGTCCTTGGAGTAAAAAAACATCTAACCTTACTCCGAATGCCAATTTTGATCTACAGATCCCCTCATCCTGATACCCAACCAGAAGAAATAGCCTTTTGCCATTGCAAGATTTTATATTTTTACGAACATATATTAAATAGCCTTTTCACCTTCTCTGCTTCAGTGGAATTAATCCCAGTGTCCCAAATCTCTCCTTATAAACTATAGTTTCTCATCCCTTTTATCATCCTATTTCCCATGGCCCAATGCCCTGTCTATTTTATTGAATGTAAACTACATTCTTATTCTAAATGTGATTAATCAATGGTGGAATTCTCCTATCGTGCGACTAAGTCCTGCTGGAATGTGGAGCATTTCCCCCTGCGGAAGACGGTTGAGAAACACACCAAATTTTCTGGTCCTGACCTAATTAATTATACAACCTGAGGTTTTGCGCCATATTCCGTGGCGAGGCAGGCCTGATGGAAAGTAGTCTGTTCTCCTATCCGGGCATCATCTTGAAAAGATGGCCAACATCACTGACCAACCATTGACCTCCTGAAAGTGAAGATAGATCTCCGGTGTGCCATTTTCAATCCTTCCCCAGTCTGAACAATACCCTGCCTGGCAGAGTGGTGGAGGCCATGTCAATTGAGGCTTTCAGAAAGGAATTGTATCTGCCTCCATTACCCGTTCAGGCAGGGCACTGCAGATAGCAAAATCTCACTGCATTAAAAAAATGTTTCCTCAAGTCGCCTTTGGATCTTTTGCCAATCACCTTCAAACTGTGTCCTTTGGCTGCCAACACTTCTGCCTCTGCAAGCAGTTTCCTTTGTTTGAAGGAAAATCAACATCTGGCATGTGGGAGGCTTTCAAATGTCAGTTGATTAGAATTCAGGACCGGCATGTATCTGTGAGGACAAAAGATAGGGGTGGCAAGTATAGGGAACTCTGGATAACCAGGGATATTATGAACCTTGTCAAAAAGAAAAAGAAAGCATTCATAATGTCAAGAAGAAAAAGAAAGCATTCATAATGTCTAAAAGAAAAAGAAAGCATTCATAATGTCTAAAAGACTTAGGACAGATGAGGCTCTTGAAGAATATAAAGAAAGTATGAAGGAACTTAAGGTAGGAGTTAGGAAAGGGGTCATGAAATTTCATTAATAAACAGGATTATGAAATATCCTGAGGCGTTTTACACGTATGTAAAGAGCAAGAGGGTAGCCAAAGAAAGGGTTGGTCCATTCAAGGATATTGGAGGGAATCCATGTATGGGACCAGAGGAAATGGGAGGGGTACTAAATGAATACTTTGCCTCAGTATTCACCAAAGAGAAGGACTTGGTGGATGAGGAGTATGTTGATATTAATAAAGAGGAGGTGTTGGGCATCTTACAAAGCATTAAAGTAGATGAGTCCCCAAGGCCTGATGGGACCTACCCCAGAATACTGTGGGAGGCAAGGGAGGAAATTGCTGGGGCCTTGACAATAATCTTTGTATCCTCATTGGCTACAGGTGACGTTCCAGAGGACTGGAGAGTAGCCAATGTTGTTCCATTGTTTAAGAAGAGAAGCAGGGATAATCCAGGAAACTAGAGGTGGTGAGCCCTATGTCAATGGTAGGGAAATTATTGGAAAAGATTCTGAGAGACAGGATTTACTCACGTTTGAAAACAAATGGACTTATTAATGATGGAAGTGACAAAGATGATAGATAAGGGAAAGGCAATAGATGTTGTATACATGGACTTCAGTAAAGCCTTTGACAAGTCATGGTAGACTGGTACAAAAGGTGAAGTCACATGGGATCAAAGGAGAGCTGGCAAGTTGGATACAGAACTGGCTTGGGCACAGAAGACAGGGTAGCAGCAGAAGGGTGCTTTTCTGAATGGAAGGCTGTGACTAGCAGCGTTCCACAGGGATCAGTTCTGGGACCTTTGTTGTTCATAGTGTTATTAAATGATTTGGAAGAAAATGTAGCTGGTCTGATGAGTAAGTTAGCAGACGACACAAAAATTGGTGGAATTGCGGATAATGAAGAGGAGATACAGCAGGATATAAACTGGTTGGAGTCTTGGGCGGAGAACTGGCAGATGGAGTTTAATCCGGACAAGTGTGAGGTAATGCACTTTGGAAGGTCCAATGCATGTAGGAATTACACAGTAAATGGGAGAACTCCTGCGAGCATTGACAGGCAGAGAGATCTGGGCGTGCATGTCCACCGATCACTGAAAGTGGCAACACATGTGGATAAGGTGGTCAAGAAGGCATACGGCATGCTGGCCTTCATCTGCCGGGGCATCGAATATAAAAATTGGCAAGTCATGTTGCAGCTGTACAGGACCTTAGTTAGGCCTCATTTGGAATATTGTGTACAATTCTGGTCGCCACACTACCAGAAGGATGTGGATGCTTTGGAGAGGGTACAGAAGCGGTTTACTGGATTGTTGCCTGGTCTGGAGGGCATTAGCTATGAGGAGAGTTTAGATAAATCAGGCCTGTTCTCATTGGAACAACAGAGGTTGAGAGGCGACCTGATAGAGGTCTACAAGATTATGAGTGGCATGGACAGAGTGGATAGTCAAATGCTCTTTCCTAGGTTAGGAGAGTCAAGTACAAATATATGAATAGGGTAGGAATGGAAGGATGCAGACTCCGTAAGTGGATACGGTTTTAGTTTAGGCAGTTACCATGTTTCAGTTACCATGTCGGCACAGGCTTGGAGGGCCGAAGGGCCTGTTCCTGTGATGTATTGTTCTTTGTTCTCTGTACTGATCTTCTCCCTTTTAAAAGTGCTAGGTGCAATTTTCCCACAACCTGGTGCGATGGGTGAATCGCGGGAGAGGTCCAAATCGTGCTGCTCGCCGGGCGCAAAACTTTGTGCGAGTCACCCGACTTGCTGTGCCTGGCACAGTCTGGATCACGCCCTCACTGGGCTTGATTCAGATAATGATATGCTCATTTAGACATCCCATTGCTGCATTCACCCGCCGCCCGGGAACCAATGGCAGCACCTACGAGG
Organism: Scyliorhinus torazame; assembly: GCF_047496885.1. Taxonomy (NCBI): domain Eukaryota; kingdom Metazoa; phylum Chordata; class Chondrichthyes; order Carcharhiniformes; family Scyliorhinidae; genus Scyliorhinus; species Scyliorhinus torazame. Next base: position 281,873,949 of record NC_092711.1, on the reverse strand, counting down.
CCTCAGCCAGGCGCCGAGTAGTACTGGTCTCCACAAGCGAAGACCAGTTGTGAGGGAACCTCAGGGTTCTTGGAGCCCCCCCTCCCCCTCTGATGGTTGGGACAGGACAGGGTAGTACCCTGGCACTAGGGCACCTTGACAGTGCCAACCAGGCACCCTGGCAGTGCCAACCAAGCACCCCGGCAGTGACATTCTGGAAGTCCAGAGTGCCCAGTTGGCACTGCCAGAGTACTCGGGGCACTGCCAGTGTGTCAGGATCACAGTGCCAAGGGCCACGGCCTAGGGGACTATGCCCATAAAATGGGTGGGTGAGGGGGGAATGAAATGGTCACAGAAATATAGGGGGGGTGAAGGGGGTGTCCTGAAATGGCGGGGTATTTACAGCCCTTTCAAAATGGCGCCCTGATCTGTGAGGAACCGGTCCTGCTGGCAAGTTGAGCTCCCCAGGGCTCCGTGATGTGGCATTCAGCCCAATACTGCCTTGATGTAAAGGGCAGTCACTCTCACCTCACCTCTTGTGATCAGCTCTTTTGTTAATGTTTGGCCTTGGTCTGGAATAAGGTCAGGAGCTGAGTGGCCCTGGCAGAACCCAAACTGAGGGTCAATGAGCAGGTTATAGCTGAGTAAGTGCTCGACAATACCTTCCATCTCTTTGCTGATGATCGAGAGTCGAGTGATTGGGTAGTAACTGGCCATTTGGAGTTGTCCTGCTTTGCATAAGAACAAAGGAAATAATAATAATCGCTTATTGTCACAAGTAGGCTTCAAAGCTTCAATGAAGTTACTGTGAAAAGCCCCTAGTCGCCACATTCCGGCGCCTGTTCGGGGAGGCCGGTACGGAAATTGAACCCGCGCTGCTGGCTGTGTTCTGCATTGCAAGCCAGCTATTTAGCTCACTGTGCTAAACCAGACCCAGGAATAGGAGCAGGTTGGAGTAGACCATATGGCCCATTAAGCCAGCTGCACCATTCAATACGTTCATGGCTAATCGTGGACATCAACTCTATTTTCCCACCCACTCCCCAGAGAGACCAGGGGCTGGATTCTCAGATTTGAAGTCTAAATGCTGACGCCGGCGTGGGAACAGTGGCGTTTTAAACCCGAAAAAACAGCGCAAAAGCTGCACCGTTCCTCCATCTGGTGGGGGGCTACCAGGCACACAGCATAAAGCCCCCGGCTTTACCTGCGGATATGGCCGGAGAATTGCCGGGTCCGTGGCCAACATGGCGCCGGCCGCGCGTGGACCCGGCCTGTCAAAAACTGCCCCCCTGTAATCAGCCTCGCCACCCCCAGAACAGCCCCCACCCATGCCCCCAGCCCCTGTCAAAGCCCCCTGCCTGTGGAACGGCTCCCCGCCAACTGTGGTGCCGCTGGACCCAGTCCGCAGCCGCCACGCCGGGTTTACGAAAATAATAAGGACAAGTGTTCCACGGCATCAGGAACTCGGCCCATCGGGGAAGGGCCTCAGGTGACGTCCTGAGGCCTTCCCGACGGCATGCGGCATACTATTCGAGTACACCGTTTTTGAGGGGGCGGAGCATGGCAAAAGCGGCGGCGCCCTCGATTTTGGCGCAAACGGGGATTCTCCAGCCGGTCGCCGAATGTGATTTTGGCAACCGGAGAATCTCGCCCCAGAAATCTGTCTCTCCTGGTCTTAAATGCATTCCATGATGGAGCATCCACAACCCTCTAGGATAGAGAGTTCCAAAGAATCACAACTTTTTGAGTGAAGACATTTCTCCTCATCTCAGTCCTGAATGACTGGTCCCTTACCTTCCGATTGTGGTCCTATGTTATAGATTCCGCGACCAGCAGAAACAATCTCTCAGTATCCGCCCTATCAAACCCCTTCAGTATTTTGTTGGCTGCAACGAGATCCTTATTCTAAACTCCAGAGAATATAAGCAGAAGTCTCTTTGATCATCAACTTTTAAAAATATTCTGCTTTCTCATTCTTATGATCAAAGTGACTGGACTACCTGTGCAATTTCCAACATTGTTGGATAGATGCCAGTGTTCTGGCTGCACTGGAACAGCTTGGCCAGGGAGCACGGCAAGTTCTGGAGCCCAAGTCTTTAGTACTATTGCCGTTGTCAGGACCCAAAGCCTTTGCAGAGTCTGCAACCATTCCTTGCTATCATGTATAGTGAATCGAATTGGCTGAGGACTGGCATAGGTGTTGCTGGGGACCACAAAAAGAGGCCATGATCGATCATTCACTTCTGGCTGAAGAAGATTGCAAATGCTTCAATTTTATCTTTAGCCTATTCCCGCAATGGAGTCGGCGGGTCAGGAGCGCAGGGTGTGGGCTTACAGCCCGAACCAGCCCAAATCCTTTAAAAGCCCTGTTGAAAAATTGGAAACACCGGTATGGGGTCAGGAATCCTGGAATCGGGTCCCAGCTGCGAATTGTGAGGCTCCCTTGCCATCCCGACTCCGTGGTAGTCCAAGCCAGTATCTCACCTGGGTAGCAATGACTGGCATTAATAGCAGCTGAAATAATCTCAAAATTAAAATCTAGCATGTGTGGAAACTGTATGAGCTAATTAAATATTTTTAGATCTTGTAAATTACCTTCGAAGTACTGAGTTGCACAAAATGCCAGGTTGGCTAATCAGAATTTTTCCAACAACTGTGATATCTACTAAATCTTTGTGTCCAATTCTGTAAGCAATTCTGTAATAACGTGTATTAGAATTATGCTTGTTTGGTCCAGTCAGTGTAGCATGCAAATGCATATACCTCTTGAAACTTTCACTGTACATGTCTGGAAATGTATTCTTCCTTGACAGTCATTTTGCTGACTTAAATAAAAACAGAAAATGCTGGATAAACTCAGCAGGTCTGGCAGCATCTGTGGAGAGAGTTTCAGATCTAAATGAAGAATAATTTAGATCCAAAACGTTAATCGTTTCTCTCCACGGATGCTGCCAGGTCTGCTGAGTTCATCCAGCATTTTCTCTTTGTATGTCAGAGTTCCAGCATCCGCAGTATTTTGCTTTTGTTTTGCAAACTTCATTTGCGTTATTTCAGCTGACCAGACATTTTCTTTGCAATGTGGGAACTGTATCATATTTTGTGTCAGACTGAGCATTTACTTGCCAGTTGACCCATAAGTTGTATGGTAATGTATTTGGTGCTCTCGATTTTAATAGTGTGTACTCTTTCTTTCCCCTTCTTTGTAACACAGCTCACCTACACTGATGCCACGCAAAACAAAGGAACACTGTCCATATTTGGGAGCGTTGGAGAAAACGGCCGTGCCATGACCCCTGACTACCTGTGGTCACTGCACGCTGTACCAGGTGTCAGACATGGTACAAGAGTGGCTGATGGTGCACCAGACTTTTCATAAAAAACTGAATACTCCTTCAGTGCCTTATGGAACATAATGGAGAATCACAACAATGCAACTCATCATTCTGAATCACAATAAGAGTCTAGCTTGCTTGAAAATACAGGACAGAGTTTAAAAAAGAGAATCAAGCTTCTCTGTGAAATTATATACGGGAATAAAATCAATTTAGTTCAGCAAAAAGCCATCATTTGATTACACAACTATTGCAGAGAAAGGTTTCATGTATAAAATGTCTGAACAATAATATTGGAATTCATTACTTTGGGTGCCAGTGCAGTCTTCTCGCACCAAATAAATGAAAAATTGGAAAAACACTCAATGTGCAATATAAAATAATGTCTGAAAACAGTTTGTTTAATGACTGATTAACTAATAAGAAATAATGGCAATTTAAAAAATTAGATATTCCTTGCAAGATACAGAGGCAAAATTCTTACATGATATCTTTTCTGTGAGAGGAAAAACAAACAGAATTGTAAGGTTTTTTTTTAAAGTAAAATCCAGGCTGTTCAGTAAAGTATCTACATACTAATTACCTCTGTTAATATTACAAATGGGGATTCAGTAGGTTAACATCCAATCTGTGAGGAAGCAAAGGAGGCGCTGTCAAGATGTCAAAAGGAATGTGAACAATCATGTACAATGAAATGGCCTACTTTTATATCGGAGCAAATGTGCTTAACCCTTTCCTCTCTGAACATTTTCAAACGTCTGATCATTGAGAAGATTTCATCTGAATCGAAAGCGGCCTGATCAGTTGAGAAAGGGTTAATCAGTGCTCCACAAATAAAGTATCTATAGAAAAGAAACTGATTTTTTTAAAGGATTATATGAACAGAACCAATGTAGATTTATCAACTTGTGTCAGTTTTGAAGAGTGATCGACTTCACAGAGGTGAAGGATTTGAGTTCTTTTCATTCTTTTTAAACTTGCATGTAAGACAGTGATTGCCTACACGTCCCGCTATTAACTTCAAGCTATAGAAGTTAAGCTGTAGTCACTTAAAGAATTTTTTTTTTGTTAAAACTGCACATCAGCAAACACAGAAATGTTAACAAACGAGCAAAATAGCAAATATTTAAAGCATAAAGATGCATGAGTGGACATCATTTACTGAGTCTCGGTAATGAGGTGTTGTAAAAGAAAGGAATTTTAATACATTTTGTAAATAAACTGTATAGAAAAAAAGAAGTCTGCAAATGCCTGACCGAATCACAGTGTATGCCTCTGATTTTTTTTTTTGCTTAACGGCTTTTGTGGTCGGGCGGTTTCTTATTCTTTTTGAAGCAGTGAGGCGTGACATTTCTCTGTGTTTTTTGCCCTTTACCAGTGTGTAATCAACTGAAGTTACAAGAGCCGCTGTCCGTCAGTCGCACTTAATAATGTTAAACCTCCCTGCCTCCTTTATCTCAATGTCATCACAATGTGGGTGTATGATACTGGTGTCAGGATATAGGAGCTGGTCTTAATAAGGTAACACAGGGAACAGGTCATATATGCATTTGCTGCCTGTTCTGTACACAAGCATATTCTATTCTGAACTTAAAAGAATGGTTTCGACCTGAAATGTAAAGCGAAAAGCACTACTGTATTGCTGAGACTTGACCTGATTGTCTCAGTCCGAAGGTTCTTCTGCAATGTGCATCATTATGCATGAAATGAAGATTGGTAATAATTGTCATATCTCATCGATTAGGGTGAATTTTCACTGACTGTTGTACATTTCACAAATATTTGGCTGAAATTTCACCACAGAGACAGCAAACAGGAGTTGGGTCTGCCTTTAGGTCAAAAACCTGCCTCCAGTGGGAAACTAATTAAACTCAAGATTTTCAGGGAAGGAGCTAAGCCCTTAATTGATATGGAAACAGGTTCAGGTTCCCTCCACACTCAGAGTCGGAGGCGGGGTGGGGAGGGAGGCAGATATGGAGATGGGTCAGCTGAAGGGTGAGATTCATTTAGACACCCTACAGCAGCCTTCACTGAGACTGCTGACTGTGTTGAGGGAGAGATCTATACTTTATGCGCAAGATGATGTCACAGTACCATAGGGACGAGAGATGTCACTGGTGAGCTGGAAGCACAGGGCCAGGAAAATCCCTCACTTTAGATTTGGATTTGTTTATTGTCAAGTGTACCAAGGTACAGTGAAAAGTATTTTTCTGCGAGCAGCTTGAACAGATCATTTAGTACATTAAAAAAATACGTATTGGGGCAACACAAGGTACACAATGTAAATACATGGACACCAGCATCGGGTGAAGTATACAGGAGTGTAGTATTAATCAGATCAGTCCATAACTCTTTCCAGGAGCCGGTGCAGACTCGATGGGCTGAATGGCCTCCTTCTGCACTGTAAGTTCTATGATTATGATCGATGATAAGAGGGTCGCTTAGGAGTCTGGTAACAGCGGGGAATAAGATGTTTTTGAATCTGTTTCTGCGTATTGTCAGACCTTTGTATCTCCTGCCCGATGGGAGAAGTTGGACGAGTGAGTAAGCCGGTTGGGAGGAGTCATTGATTATGCTGCCCACTAGCCTGACCTGGCTTAGAGAGAGAGCCTGACCTGGGTTAAAGAGAGAGAGCCTGACCCGGGTTAGAGAGAGAGAGCCTGACCCGGGATAGATAGAGAGACCATGAGACATAGGAGCAGAATTAGGCCACTCGGCCCATTGAGTCTGCTCCGCCATTCAATCATGGCTGATGTTTTTCTCATCCCCATTCTCCACAGCCTTCTGTGGCAAAGAGTTCCACAGATTCACCACCCTAGGGCTGAAGAAATCCCTCCTCATCTCAGTTTTAAAGGATCGTCCCTTTAGTCTGCGATTGAGTCCTCTGGTTCTAGTTTTTCCGACAAGTGGAAACATCCTCTCCACGTCCACTCTACCAGGCCTCGCAGTATCCTGTAAGTTTCAATAAGGTCCCACCTCATCCTTATAAACTCCCAACAAGTACAGACCCAGAGTCCTCAACCGTTCCTCATACGACAAGCTCTTCATTCCAGGGATCATTCTTGTGAACCTCCTCTGGCCCCTTTCCAAGGCCAGCACATCCTTCCTTAGATACGGGGCCCAAAACTGCTCACAATACTCCAAATGCGGTCTGACCAGAGCATTATACAGCCTCAGAAGTACATGCCTGGTCTTGGATTCATTGAATCATAGAATTGCAGTGCAGAAGGGGGCCGTTCGGCCCATCGAGTCTGCACCGGCTCTTTGAAAGAGCACCCTACCCGGGCCCGCGCCTCCGCCCTGTCCCCATGGCCCAGTGGCCCCACCAATTTTGGACGCTGGGGGCGGTTTGTCGTGGCCGGTCCGCCTGGCCTGCGCGTCTTTGGACTGTGGGAGGAAACCGGAGCACCCGGGGGAGGCCCGCGCACACGCGAGGGGGGCGTGCGGACTGGAGCTGTGGGGCGGTTGTGCTGGCCACCATGCTAGAATACGGGGCAGCACGGTGGCGTGGTGGTTGGCGCGGTTGCTTCGCGGCGCCGGGGTCCTAGGTTCGGTTCCCCGCTGGGTCGCTGTCCGTGCGGAGTCTGCATGTTCTCCCCGTGTCTGCGGGGGTTTCCTCCCATGGTCTAGGGGTATGCGGGTTGGGTGGATTGCCCCTGGTGACCAAAGGGGATGGGAGGGGTTGCGGGGATGGGGTGGAGGTGGGGGCTTGGGTGGGTCGGTGCGGACTCGATGGACCGAATGGCCTCCTGCACTGTATGTTCTTTGCCCACTCTCCTAGCCTGTCCAAGTCCTTCTGCAACCCCCTTGCTTCCTCAATACCACCTGCCCCTCTACAGATCTTTGTATCATCTGCAAACTTAGCAACTGTGCCTTCAGTTCCTTCCTCCAGATCATTAATGTATATTGTGAAATGTTGTGGTCCCAGCAAAGGCCTTCTGGAAATCTAAATAAATCACGTCCACTGGTTCTCCTTTGTCTAACTTCCTTGTTACTTCCTCAAAGAACTCTTAACAGACGTGACCTCCCCTTGACAAAGCCGTGCTGACTCAGTCCTATTTTATCATGCACTTCCAAGTACACCGCAATCTCATCTTTAATAATGGACTCTAAAATCTTACCAATGACCAAAGTCAGGCTAACCGTCCTATAATTTCCCGTCTTCTGCCTCCCTTCTTAAATAGCGGTGTTACATTAGCCACTTTCCAGTCCTCTGGGACCCTTCCTGAAAGATTGTCACCAATGCCTCCACAATCTCCTGAGCTATCACTTAGAACCTGGTGTAGTCCATCCGGTGAGAGAGAAATAATCCAGGATATGAAATGAAAATCGCTTGTTGTCACAAGTAGGCTTCAGGTTAGGTTGCTGTGAAGGGCCCCTGGTTGCCACATTCCGGCGCCTGTTCGGGGAGGCTGGTATGGGAATTGAACGGGCGCTGGTGGCCTGCCAGGGTCCGCTTTAAAAGCCAGCTATTTGGCCCTGTGCTAAACTAGTCCCAGACAGATAGAGAAAAAAAAAAGATTATGCTGCCCACTTTCCCAAGGCAACGGGAGGTGTAGATAGAGTCACTGGATGGGAGGCGGGTTTGTGTGATGGACTGAGCTGTGTTCATGACTTTCTGAAGTTTCTTGCTGCCTTGGGCCGAGCAGTTGCCGTACAGTTTGATGCCAATCTGGATCTAATATTGGAGGGAGACAAAGGAGATCCTCTTATGGGAGGGTGGCAAGAGGAGGACACCTCATCATGCAGCAGGAGAACTTCCCTGTCCAGCATTATCCCTCTCTGCCTCTTCTTCCTTCTCCTCTCTCTCACCTCCTGCCTCTGATCATCCCATTCCAAGGCCTCATTGTACTCAAGGTCCACATTTCTCTGAAAGGCCATGTTATGGAGAGCACAGAAGACCACAACAATGTGTGAAAGAGCCTTACAGGAGGGTGTTGGGTACCACCAAACTGGTCCAGGCACAGAAATCAATTCGTAAGAAGCCCAATGGCCTGCTGAATGATTTTACACCTGAGCAGGTGGCATTGGCTCTATTGCCTCCATGCCTTTGGAGCTCCTGTAGAAGGTTCAGTATCCCTTGTCCTCTAGGATTCATCCCACACTTTGAGTTGCAGTAAGGCAGCCTTGACAGGCAGAGGAGGATGAAAGAGTCATGGCTGTTGCCGGGAAACCCAGCACTCATTTGATGGAAGCTCTTGTTGTGACCACAGAGCATAGTTGGGCATAGAGGGAGTGGAAAACCTTCCTGTGCATGAATCTCACTGGGTGGTCCCTGGTTGCAGTGATGGCTACAATGATGCCTTGCATCTGGGGAGAATCTAGCAAGGGAGGTGGAATCCACTGCATTCAAGATCATAACCGCCCGCTGTATAAAGAGAGGTAAGGTCTCATTACTTGGCCTCTGGTTGTTGCCAGTCATGACAAAATATACATGGGGTAATTGTTGTTTGTTTTCTCTAACCTGTGCATCACTTGTGCCTTCAAGGACACGGCGAGGTGTGGCCCAGATTACTATAAATGTGACACTGTGGAATCCAATAACTACAAACTATTGTTTTAAAAAGGAACAAATTAAATGAGGAAATGAAGTGGAATTAAAAGTACATAAAGTAAAATAGAATGGACCTTTTGGAGCAGAATTTGGCACAGGCTTTTGTTACTGCGAATTGGAATTATGTCGCCTCGACAGTTCCAACATTTCCTTTCTAAATCTGGCACTAGTCACTGGATTAGTAATCCAGAGGCCCAGAGTAATACTCTGGGGATCGGGGTTTGAATCCCACCAGGGAAAATGGCAAAATTTGAATTTTTTAAAATCTGGGATTGAAAGTTTAATAATGACTATGTGACATTTGTCACAAGACCCATCTGGTTCACTAATGTCCTTTAGGGAAGGACATCTGCAACCCTTAGCAGTTTTTCTTCATTTAGGAGATGTGTGCGTCGTGGTGGCTAGGCCAGCATTTATTGCCCACCCTTAATTGCCCTTGAGAAGGTGGTGATAAGCTATCTTCAAGAACCGCTGCAGTCCCTGTGGTGCAGGGAGTGGGTTCCAGGATTTTGACCCAGTGACAGCGAAGGAACGGCGATATATTTCCAAGTAAGGATGGTAAGCCATTTGGTGGGGAACCTCCATGTCGTGGAGTTCCCAGATATCTGCTGCTTTTGTCCTTCTCGATGGCAGTGGTTGCGGATTTAGAAGGTATTGCCTAAGAGCCTTGGTGAGTCCCTGCAGTGCATCTCTTAGATGGTACACACATCTGCCACTGTTTGTTGGTGGTGGAGGGATTGAATGTTTGCGGAAGAGGCAGCAATCAAGTGCACTGCTTTGTTCTGGATGGTGTGCTTCTTGAGTGTTGCTGGAGCTGCACTAATCCAGGTAAGTGGAGAGTATTCCATCAACCTCCTGACTTTTGACAGACTTTGGGGAGTCAGGAGGTGAGTTCATCTCTGCAGGGCTCCGAGCTGAACTGCTTTTGCAGCCACAGTATCAATATGGCTAATCCAGTTCAGTTTCTGGTCAATGGTAACCCTCAGGATGTTGATAGTGAGGGATTTGGTTATAGTAATGCCATTGAATGTTAAGGGACAATGATTAGATTCTCTCTTGTAGAAGAAGGTCAATGCCTGCCATTTGTGTGCATGTTTGAACCAAAGCTGTAATGAAGTTGGGAGCTGAGTAACCCTGGAGGAACCTAAACTGAGCGTCCGTGAGCAGGTTATTGCTGAGTAAGTATTGCTTGATAGTGCTGTTAATAACCTCTTCCATCACTTTACTGATGATTGAGAGTACACTTGTGAGGTGGTAACTGGTCGGGTTGGTTTTGTCCTGATTCTGGTGTACAGAGCATACCGCGGCAATTTGCTACATTGCCAGATAGATGCCAGTGTTGTAGCTATACTGGAGCAGCGTCACTAGGGGTGCAACAGCTTCTGGAGCACAAGTCTTCAATGCTATTACCGGAATATTGTCAGAGGCCATGGCCTTTGCAGTATCCAGTGCTTTCAGCCGTTTTCAGATATCACGCAGAACGAATTGAAATGGATGAAGACTGACATCTGTTACGTTAAGGACCTCTGGAGGCGGTGCTCTGATCCACAGTGTGATTGACTCTTAAAATGGCCGAGCAAGACACTCAGTTCAAGGGCAGTTAGGGATAGGCAATAAATTCTGGTCCAGCCGGCGTCACCCCAAACCCCACGAAGGAATAACAAAAATGAAATCACAGATTGGCTGCATTTGATCCTGATTCTGTTTACAACCTAATCTCTTCACTAGCATAACATCCAGATAGCTCTCAAACAAAATCTCTGAATGACAGCCGCAATCCCTCTCAATAAAAGATATAACAAGAGAGTGTGTTATAGTGAATAAGTGCACTGTCCTTTCATGACTCAAAACAAGATTTAAATCCATTACACATTGCTGGGTGAAAAAATTTCCAATATGGCTGCAGGGATTGAAAATTAAAAGAGCCTTGTTAACCTCAATCTACTTCTAATGAGGGTAAATCCACAGAACAAGTCTGTCCACCAATGAGCATTAAGTAGGATCATAAATTAATCTAATTCAAACTCCCCCCAAGATGACTAGTGTAATGAAAGTGGGAGTAAGAAACACTGTTAAAGCAGAAGAAAATGATCCGATGCCTAAATCCAACTAATCATTCCTTTTGCCCTGCAGATACTGAATACTGCCAACTGGTCATTCTCATCTCCATCCCGCAGCACTAACATCTCTTATTTTCAATATCCACATATTCACTATGTGTACGATTAAAATCACTATTATGTACGATTAAAACCTTTACGACAAGTTAACAAATATTGCAAATGAAGAAATATTATGCTTCACCACCACAAATAGGCAATATGTATTTGAACTGAGTGCTACAAGATAGAAAGCGCATTTTCGTAGCATTCATAGAATCAGTGGTGATGAGCAGTCTAGGAATTCAATTGATTGTAGCTGATGGAATGATAAACGCAGCCCTTAAACAAACTAGAATATATGAAACATTTATTGTGCACAGACACAAACTCAGCTGTAACAGCATCGCAGTTCTGCACAATTATAAGGATTAATACTGCTGTCCTGAGGAGGGAGCAGATTTTGTAATGAGGATCTTAGCTGTCACACCAATGTCCCACTTAGAATTAAATCAGTTAATATTTTGAAACGTACATAGAATTTGTGAAAACCTGATATTAGGAAATTGTGCTAGCTTTGCCACATCACTTTTGTCGTCTGGTGGAATTTAATCCAGCGAACAGGGGTCTCGCTCGCCAGCTGGACGACTGGTGAGAGACTGTGTCATACCCTCATAAAGAGTGCCAGTAAGTGGCCAGTGGTGAGCCTTCCCCCACGTCTCAAATCCCACTCACCCCGTGCCCCTGGAGAGCTGCCACCAAAGGCCAGCAGCTCCTCATTGCCATCAACAGCACTGGGAGAGCAGTGCCTGCGGCAGACATTCACCCAATATAGGACCGGGATCAGTGAGGAACCCAGGGGGCAATACTGATTTAGGGGGGTGGGAGGGGTAGGGTCCAACGAAAGAAGGATGGGTCTCAATGGGTCCCCTCCTTCTGGATGTCGGGCCCCTTGATCAGGTCCCCTTAGGGGCCTCATCTTGCGCCTGGGCAGGAAGGCTGTCAAAAAGCCTTCCCACCCAGGACTTAAGGCAGAGGCAGTAAGGTGGCAATTCCGGCACAATGCGCCCAATTAGATGCCACCCCACCTCCAAACTTGCCTCAGGAGAGGACGTTAAGTTCACAATTAACGAGAGAATGATAACATTTGAACGGTGCAAATCCTCTTACGACCCTAACAGAAATCACCGCGGGATAAGATTTTATTTTTAAAACTTTAGTTGTAATAATCAAACTAAAATCAATAAAACACGTACTGGTGAATGAGTTGGGACGGCAAGCCAATATAGGTGGGATGCCATTTAAGGTGGCTCGGGATAGGCTTAGGTATTTGGGGATTCAAGTAGTGAGGGAATGGACGATGCTCCACAAGTGGAACTTAATGAAGCTGGTGGAGGAGGCCAGGGAGGATCTTAGGAGGTGGATACATTGCAATTGACTTGAGCAGGGAGGGTCCAAGTGGTAAAGATGATTATTCTGCCGAGATTCCTGTTTATTTTTCAGACACTCCTGATCTTTATACCAAAGGCCTTTTTTCAGAAGCTGGACACGATTATTTTGGACTTTGTATGGGCGGGGAAGGTGCCAAGGGTTTGGAGTACTCTGCTACAGCGGCAGCAGGGGAATTGGTGTTGCCAAGCCTGCTTGATTACTATCGGGCAGCGAATGTGAAAAAGATGCGGCAATGGTGGGAAGGAGAGGGGGTAGAATGGGTTAGGATGAAGGAGGAATCTTGTAAGAGGTCCAGCTTAAGGGCTATGGTGACAGCTGTGTTGCCAATGGCACTGCTTAGGTTTTCAGGGAGCCTGGTGGTGCAGTCCACGGTGAAGATTTGGAATTGTCACAATATGTGGCTATTGTAAAGCACATAAAGGGTCAATGTAATGTGACTACTCTAGTCCGTAGATGGTGCTACAGACCAACCATATAAATGTCACATGCTTCCTTGACTTCTGGGAGAGAGAGGGCAAGGGAGCAAAACAGGGTCGTTGTGAGATAGTTAAACTAATAATATAGTTAATAGTGTAGATGTGTAGTGTAATCTTTACTTAACCATTCATTAGTAATATGTTAGAACCTAATTCAGTGTAGTGTAATAAATTAGCTTTGTTTGTTAAACATAGCTTGCTGTACTTTGTTAGCACTACAACCTTCACCATCCTGAAAGAATTCAAACAAAAACCACAACAGGAACCAGTTGAGGAGTCATTTTAGAATTGAGGGGATGTGTGTGAATCGTGAGTTTGAACCAGGGGGGTATTGGATAGCATGTACAGGAGGTGGAGGGAAGTGGGGCTGGGCAAGGTGAGGGATTTGTATTTGGAGGAAGGGTTTGCCAGTTTGGAGGAGCTGATGGAGAGGGTAGAGCTTGCGAGAGCGAGTGAGTTCAGGTACCTGCAGGTAAGGGACCTTGTGCGAAAGGTTTGGAAGGAGTTCCCTGGGTTGCCAGGATAGAACCTGCTGGAGCGACTGCTGCTTCCAGATGTGGAAGGGGAGGGTAGAATTGGTGATTTAAATATGTAGCTGGGGGAGCAGGGAGGTGAGCGGGTGGTGAAGATTAAAGAAAAGTAGGAAAGAAGATGGGAGGAGAGATCAATTGGGGAGTATGGAGTGAGAAAATCCCACAAGACGTCAGGCAAGAGAATCTCGCCGATGAGATCTAATTCTCGGATTTTACCCCTTCTCTCATCGGTGACGCAATACATTTAAATAAATTTGAATGGATTCAAGGGGTTTCCCACCATATGTTCCCCCAGGTAGGGAATCCACCCATCATGTCAGCAAGGTTCACAACAGCTTTTGCAAAACCTGAAGCAAAACCCCGAACCCGTCAGGGTCTCAATGGTCAGTCTGGCCCCTGGGGGCAGGGGAGAGAATGGCATGCCCAGGCACTGCCCCCTGGCACAAAGGAACTGCCCCAGCATCCTGGCACTGACCCCAACATATTGGAACTGCCCTCTGGTATCCAGACGGTGTCAATCCTGATGCTTGTTGGGGGGAGTCCTCCATGTCCATGGGTTGGTGGGGGGAATTTCTTTCAAATACTGATTTGGAAGCCTTTAAAGATGGGGCCCAGATCTGTGTGGAGTCAGCCTTGCCGGCTTCAACAGGCCTCACTAGAGTTACGATGCAAACTACACCCCCAAATTTTCTGTGCACAGAGAGCCTGGAGAGAAAACTCGGCTGTGTAGCTGGAGAGCTAAGGCTGGCTTTCCTGCTGGCAAATCATGGGATGATACCACCCTGTACAACTGGGATGATACCACCCTGTGCAACTGGGATGGTACCACCTTGTGCAACTGGGATAGTACCACTCTGTGCAACTGGGATAGTACCACCCTGTGCAACTGGGATGGTACCGCCCTGTGCAACTGGGATGGTACCGCCCAGTGCAACTGGGATGGTACCACCCTGTGCAACTGGGATGGTACCGCCCTGTGCAACTGGGATGATACCACCCTGTGTAACTGGGATGGTGCCACCCTGTGTAACTGGGATGGTGCCACCCTGTGCAACTGGGATGTACCATCCTGTGCAACTGGGATGAACCACCCTGTGCAAGTGTTTGTTTTTGTGTCTGTTAAAAAGAGAAACAGTTGAAAATATTCTGAGACCTGATAATCAGGCTGATTTTCTGTATAGGGGCTTTGTGGGGAAATCAGGCATTCACTTTATACCATCCTATCGGGCTGCATCACAGCCTGGTATGGCAACTGCTCGGCCCAGGTCCGCAAGAAATTTCAGAGAGTCGTGAACACCGCCCAGTCCATCACATGAACCTGCCTCCCATCCATTGACGCCATCTCACCTCCTGCTGCCTGGGGAAAGTGGGCAGCATAATCAAAGATCCCCTCCCACCCGGCTTACTTACTCTTCCAACTTCTTCCGTCGGGCAGGAGATACAGAAGTCTGAGAACACGCACGAACAGACTCAAAAACAGCTTTTTCCCCACAGTCACCAGACTCCTAAATGACCCTCTTACGGACTGACCTCATTAACACTACACCCTGTATGCTTCATCCGATGCCAGTGCTTATGTAGTTACATTGTATATGTTGTGTTACCCTATTATGTATTTTCTTTTATTCCCTTTTCTTTCCATGTACTTAATGATCTGTTGAGCTGCTCGCAGAAAAATACTTTTCACTATACCTCGGTACACGTGACAATAAACAAATCCAATCCAATCAGTCTGACCCTTACAACTTTTTCACACTTGGGCTGCAACTAAATGTCATCCGTAGCTGTCCACTTCATTCCAGCATTAATGGGCAAAACATCTGAAGGGTATGGTTCCTGGTGCGCTCTTCGCCTATTTAGAGTGAATTAAAACCAGATGAAACTCTGCACAGTGGGAGGCTTCTGTACAGCCAAATACAGCAAGCGGACGCAGCTGGATTCTTTGATCCAGAAGTGGAACAGGTAAGGGCATGTAAGTCCTGTTTACCCCGATGACTAAAAGATCCCCAAACAGGTACTGCAGAAGGACATAGCAAATAGAATCATGGTCCCCACCAGCACCACCCCACGCAATCAAAACCTATCCACCATGACAGGCACCCCACCCAAAACACTTCAAGCATCCTTGATCTGGCGAGCGGAGGTGAGAGTGTGTGCTTCCCAGCTCTATCTTGTCCATAATATCAGGTCACATTACCCCTTCCCAAAGCACGCTGCACACTTCCCTCCCTACACTAGATATTTCACAAGGGACACTGTACCAATGCTCCTTTTCAATCCAATCTCACTCTCACCTGTTGTTGCCCTGATATCAGGCATTAACAGCATTCTGCTTTTAGTTGTTGGCACCAGAGGACGAGATTCCATCCAAACCCTGACCCAGATTCAGGAGGGCTATATGGACATTGTGACATGGATCAATGCTGAGAGTGAGGCTGGAGGCCATGCTAAGCTGGGTATCAGCTTATTATTTACACTTTTCCTCATTTAGACGGCACGGCAACCTGATGTTGCATTGTGTTGTCAATCGTCTGCTACTCCCCATGCCAACCAACCCTGTTCCTCTCCAGTTATTCTAGGTTCATCTGAAGACCTGGAGCCTGCAGAACAACATGCATAGGAAGGCAATCCTGAAGAAGCTCTGGCATTTATTCATTCCTCTCAAGAATCAAGCCAGAAATTGGCACTCTATGTGGGATAAATAACAAGTTACATGGCTCTGCACAAACACAGCACAGAAGAATAATGGAAGGGACTCATAGAGAGAGCAGGCCAGGAGAAGGCTCAGGTCCTGGCTTTGATGAAGATGAACGAAACACTGATGTTAGGGGTTGTTGTGTTCTGTTGTCTTGTCCCTGCAATGATTCATACAGAACTGCTGATGGCTAAATTAGAATGATTTATTTGTTAATACATGTGTGGATAACATGCAGAATGTTATACAGACTAGGTAGCTCTGCAACTACCCAGTGTGCGACTGACCTTGTGTACGCCTTACTACCAACTGACGATAGCCGGATGTCACATGACTGATCTCTGATGCCACCTGCTGGTGGGAGGTTGCATGGGAGTGTATGTAATATTCTTCACAGGCATATCACTACATCCCCCTTCCTTTGGAGATGTTGATCTTTATATACAAACATGATTAATATATTTACACATGTGGTTTATGTAAAAAAGATTTAACTAATGCATCCATAGACATGATATGCCTGCTAGGTTTGTGTCCCTTGTGCACAGCTCATTCTGCCTCCTTCACCGGATCAGCCCGCCGGTCATCTGGGCTCTTGTCAGCTTTTTCGAAGACTGGCTTCCGTGCCGGTCTTTTATGTTTTAGCCTTTTTTAGGCAATGTGCCTTGACACCTGGTATTCTTGTAGGCCATCCTGGTGTCGTCAGCTTCTTCTGTTTCTTTGCTCGATGCTGTTGGCTGCTGCGTTGCTGTGTGCTCTCACGATGCTCTCTGCTGCTGCTCTGTTGTGTAGTCTTCGGCCGGTCAGTCACATTGTCAGTGTCTCCTTTCTTTGTGTCCTCGGTGTCGTGTTATGTACTCTGGGATAACACAGGCTGCAACTGGATGCAGCTTTAACCAGAAGATACTCCAGACCTTGAAGTTAGTTCAATCTGATTTATTGAACCAGTAGCACAGTTAGCACAGTTCTCTATGAGTTTGACTCTCTCCTAACTTAAGTATGGTTACTCTGTCTGACAGAACCAGAGTAGCTCTTAGCCACGTGCTGGAGGTGTAGTACTGTGCATACACCCTGACTCACTCTGTAGATGTTCATCAGTGGAAAGAGGCGGAGTGTGAGTGCCTCGTGCCTTTTATAATGAGATACCATCCCTGAGTGTCCTGCCTGCTCATTGGTCATGTCCTGTTCTCTGTGTACATTAGCTGGCTGTCTGTGCCTGTCTGTATATCATTATCTACATGTCTGCATATTATGACATCTCCCTTTTTTTTATGTTTTGTTGGCACATGGGAACATAGTTACATGTGATGGCATATATTAACATGTTTACAAGCGGTGGCATATGTGAACGTATTTACATGTGAAGACAGCTGTCTAATGTGAGAAAACAGAACATAGCAAACAAAACAAATGTTCATAAGTCCAGTCTCTGGGGCTTGCGTCTGATCCTCGTCGACCGCCGGAGAGGTGGTGGTGGGGACAGCGGCGCCTTGACAGGTGGGATGGAAGTCTGACTGGTGGCCTCGCAGTTCGAGGTATCAGGAGGTGGCAAAACAACGGACGGAAACGGAGAAGAAAGCGGTTGTGGGCAGGCAACTTTGCGCAGTGCCCATCTGTTTTGTCGCACAACAGAACCATCAGCCATACGTACAACATACGAGCGGGGCGCAGCCTGTCGAACAACGACAGCTGGAGCAGACCAGCCACCATCCGGTATCTTGATCCTGACAGTGTCTGCCAGGGATAACACGGGCAAATCGGTGGCTTGAGTATCATAGCCCTGCTTTTGCTGGTTTCGGAGCCGCTGCACCTTCTGCAGAACCGGGACGTGATCCAGGTTGGGCAAGTGTATGGCTGGAAGTGTCGTCCGCAAGTCCCTGTTCATCAGGAGTTGAGCCGGCGACATGCCAGTGGACAGTGAGGTCGCCCTGTACGCAAGCAGCGCGAGGTAGATGTCAGAAGCAGAATCCACGGCCTTGCCGATGAGCTGTTTCACAATGTGCACCCCTTTTTCAACCTTCCCATTGGACTGCGAATAGTGTGGGCTGGAAGTGACATGTTTGAAATGGTATGACTTGGCAAACATCGACCACTCGTGGCTGTTGAAGCACGGGCCATTATCATTCATGACAGTGAGTGGGATACAATGCCTGGAATACGTCTCCTTACAGGCCTTGATGACGACCCGAGAGGTGAGGTCTGAGAGCTTCACGACTTCAGGGTAATTGGAGAAATAGTCAATAATCAACACGTAGTCACGACCATTCACACGACAGAGGTTGATGCCAACCTTGGACCACTGGGAGGTCTCTATTCCATGCTGCTGGAGCGTCTCCTTGCTCTGCGCTGGCTGGAAGCGTTGACAGGTCGCACAGTTGAGGACCATGTTTGAGATGTCCTGGCTAATACCGGGCCAGTAGACAGCCTGCCTGGCTCTACGTCTGCACTTCTCGACGCCCAGGTGTCCCTCATGGATTTGGCGGAGCACCAAGCTCTGGAGACTGAGTGGAATGACAATCCGGTCCAGCTTGAGGAGGATGCCATCAATCACCATCAGGTCGCCTTTACATTGGAAAATTGAGGACACTGCCCTTTCTGCCAGCCATTGGCGAGGCGGTGCATGACACGCTGCAAGAGGGGGTCTTTGGCTGTCTCCTCGCGGATACGAACCACCTTCTCATCGGATGCCGGGAGGGTGCTAGCAAACAGCTGCACCTGTGATTCAATCTGCCGGCTGATTTCCAGCGGTTCACGGGGCAATGTAATGGAGCGGGACAATGTATCAGCGATGATGAACTCCTTGCCAGGCGTGTACACTAAGTCAAAGTCGTACCTTCTGAGTTTGAGGAGGATGCGCTGCAACCGAGGCGTCATGTCGTTCAGGTCCTTGTGGATAATGTGGACCAGAGGCCTATGATCCGTCTCGACAGTGAATGTCGGCAGGCCGTAGACATAGACGTGAAACTTGAGAATGCCAGTGAGAAGATCCAGGCATTCCTTCTCTATTTGCGCATACCTTGTTTCGGTGGGTGTCATGGCCCTCGATGCGTAGACTATCGGTGCCCAGGATGAAGTGTCATCGCGTTGAAGCAGCACCACACCGATGCCATCCTGGCTCACATCTGTCGAGATCTTCGTCTCCCGTCTGGGTCGAAAAATGCCAAGACGGGTGCAGTGGTGAGCTTGGCTTTCAGCTCCAACCACTCTGCCTGATGTGCTGCCTTCCGCTCAAAGGCAGTGGACTTTTTTTTACCAGGTTTTGTAGGGCCGTGGTGTGTGAGGCCATGTTTGGGATGAACTTGCCCAGAAAATTGACCATGCCCAGGAAGCGCAGCACCGCCTTCTTGTCTTCAGGGTCCTTCATGGCTTTGATGGCCTTGACCTTGTCTGTGTCGGGGCACACGCCCTGCTGAGAGATCTGGTCACCTAGGAACTTGAGTGTCGACATACCAAAGCAACATTTGGACATGTTCAGCTGCAGGCCATTGGCATGGACACTGCGGAATACCTGCCAGAGATGGGAAACATGCTCTTCAGGGGTTGTGGACCGTATATTGATGTCGTCCACATACACACGAACCCCTTTAATGCCCTCCACCATCTGCTCCATGATGCGATGGAAGATCTCCGATGCCGAGACAATGCCAAACGGCATGCGATTATAGCAGTATCTGCCAAACAGTGTGTTGAAGGTGCAGAGCCTTCTGCTGGATTCATCCAGCTAGATTTGCCAAAATCCATGTGACGCATCTAACTTGGTGAAAAAACATGCGTGTGCCATCTCACTGGTGAGTTCCTCCCGCTTCGGGATGGGGTAGTGTTCACGCATTATATTCTTATTGAGACCCTTGGGATCAATGCAGATGCGCAGGTCTATCGAAGGCTTTCTAACACACACCATCGAGCTGACCCAGTCAATCAGCTCGGTTACCTTGGAAATGATGCCCTGTTGCTGAAGATCCTTGAGCTGTGCCTTCAGGCGCTCCCTCAGCGGAGCCGGGACCCGGCATGGTGCATGGACCACTGGCTTGGCATCAGGTCGTAGCAGAATCATGTATCGATATGGCAGCGTGCCCAGCCCGTCGAACACATCCGGATACTGAGCGAGGATGTTGTCAATGCCGGCCTGAAGATCCACATTGGAGGATGTCGTTGTGTAAACCTGCTGTACGAGTTTCAGCTGTTTTCAGTCATGCGTGCCAAGTAGGGATGCCCTGTCTGGCTTGACAATTTCAAAACGTAACCGAGCATGGGTGCTCCGGTCGGAGACGAGTAGATGGCAGGATCCCAGTGCCGTGATGGAATTTTTGTTGTAGTCCATGAGCCTGCAGGCTGCTGGAAGGACCTTGGGGGGCTTCTTGATGCATTTGAAATCTGCCTGTGAGAGGAGGTTGGCAGAAGCACCTGTGCCCAGCTTAAACTGGATGGAGCAGTGGTTGACCTGCATCACCGCACGCCATTCGTCCGCAGAATCCACAGCGAGGATGGATTGAATTTGTGGTGAGTTGGATGTGGCATATTCACATTTGGTAATGATGCCCACACAGTAGGCGGAGTCCAGGCATTCTTCGTCTGGATCCGTTGTGCTGCCAGGATCAGAATCCTGTCATCTTTGTTGCACACTCTGAACGCGCCATCGTCGGAATTGGGAGCGCTGGCCCCTGACTGGTGGTGCAGACCTGCACAAGGCTGCATAGCGTCCAGGCTTCCCACAGTTTAAACATCGCCTGCCTCTCGCAGGGCGGTGTTTCTTTAAGTGGGCGTGCCGCAGTTCGAGCATGGCATGACGTCGGCACCCTGACACTCCGCGCGCCATCGCACATGCGCAGTGCGGGTGTTGGCCGCTTCGTTATCCCGTTCGCATCGCGCATTCGTTGTACCCGGGAAAAGCACGTGAAATGGCCGCTTTCATCAATGCTGAGGCGCTGCGTCCGGGAGATGGCCTGCACACTCTCTGCCTCGTGGGAGGCAAGTTTCTCATTTTCAGCCGATTTATACTGAGCATGGCGATTTTTGGCATGCTCATGCACTGTGCATGTTTTAATCGCGACTGGCAGGGTCATATGCTTGATTTTCAGTAGCTGCTCTCTCAGAGGATCAGAGTGAACTCCAAAAACGATTTGGTCTCTGATTATGGAGTCAGCAATATCACCAAAGTTGCAGGACAGCGCTAGCAGGCGGAGGTTAGTTAAGAAGGTTTGAAAGATACATCTTTACCTTGTAGACGCTGTTTGAATATGTAGCGCTCGAAGATTTCATTGGTGTCCACTGCACAGTGACTGTCAAACTTGTTCAGGATGGTCTGATACTTTGTCTTGTCCTGGCCTTCGGTGAAGTGAAAAGAGTTGAAGAGTTCGATGGCTTGATCACCTGCTGTTGAGAGGAGAAGCGCGATCTTCCTTGCATCAGACGCACCCACGAGGTCTGAAGCTTCGATGTACAGCAGAAACTTTTGCTTGAATGTCCACCAGTTGGCACTGAGATTGCCGGTGGTCCTGAGCTGGTGAGGAACCTGAATCTTCTCCATGGTGCCAGGATACGTTCGCTGGTCATCACGGAACGGACTGAGGTAAACCACCTAGATTAAGCAGTCGCCTGGTAGCATGTCGTGTTATGTACGCTGGGATAACACAGGCTGCAACTGTATGCAGCTTTAACCAAAAGATACTCCACACCTTGAAGTTAGTTCAATCTGATTTATTGAACCAGTAGCACAGTTAACACAGTTCTCTATGAGTTCGACTCTCTACGAACCTAAGTATGGTTACTCAATCTGACTGAACCAGACTAGCTCTTAGCCACGTGCTGCAGGTGTGATACTGTACATACACCCTGACTCACTCTGTAGATGTTCATCAGTGGAAAGAGGCGGAGTGTGAGTGCCTCGTGCCTTTTATAGTAAGATACCACTCCTTGAGTGTCCTGCCTGCTCATTGGTCATGTCCTGTTCTCTGTGTTCATTAGCTGCCTGTCTGTGCCTGTCTGTATATAATTATCTGCATGTTTGCATATCATGACACTCAGTGGGTCTCACAGTATCCCCCACTCTCCTTCTCTTCCTCTTTTTTATTTTTAGTGCTAATATGCGATTGTTCCTTTTATTTTTTTTGTGAGCTATCTTTTGAGTGCTTTTCAGCTTTGGTTTGGCCCTGGTAGCTCCCGTCTTGTCACTGGCCTGCTCCATGGAATCAGTGTGTTGTAGCTCATCTGAAATGAAATGAAATGAAAATCGCTTATTGTCACAAGTAGGCTTCAAATGAAGTTACTGTGAAAAGCCCCTAGTCGCCACATTCCGGCGCCTGTTCGGGGAGGCTGTTACAGGAATCGAACCGTTCTGCTGGCCTGCCTTGGTCTGCTTTCAAAGCCAGCGATTTAGCCCTGTGCTAAACAGCTCTGTGCTAAACAGACATCTGCAGAGATGTCGGCATGCTTCCGAGAGACTGGTGTGGTCGTTAAGTCAGCACCTTCAGCGACCAGCAGCAGAGCCTCATCCTCTGGTATCTGGGATGGATTGTCCTCTGGTGTCTGGATTGCCTCACATCCTCATCTTGTGCTTGAGCCCCGAGTGATTGCTCCTTGTCACTCGATATCACTACGCATACCTCATCATTTTCATCGTGTGATAGTATGCACATATCATCCGTTGTCATGAAACTGCATACGGATTCAGTATCACCCGTCGCCGTGGAACAGCATACGGATGCAGGCCATGGTTCACCCCTGTCATGGATTATGATGTATGTATCACCCGTCGCCGTGGAACTGCATACGGATGCCGTCATTTGCTCTTTGAACTCCCCCTGCGGTGGAATGGCCTTAGGGAGTTCATTACCGGAACGTCTTCCTGGGGCTTTGATGGTTCCCAGTATGCTTGTGGAGCTTGGCTTTCCAGAATTGGTACAATATTTTCTGTTTTCAGTTGGTTCGTAGCTACATCAGTTTTGTCTGAGGTGTCCGGTGCTGCAATCGTGCTGTCCATTTCTATGAGAACATAAGAATTAGGAGCAGGAGTAGGCCATCTGGCCCTTTGAGCCTGCTCCGCCATTCAATGAGATTATGGCTGATCTTTTGTGGACTCAGCTCCACTTTCCCGCCCATATCCCTTTATTCCTTTATTCTTCAAAAAACTATCTCTCTTTATCTTGAAAACATTTAATGAAGGAGCCCCAACTGCTTCACTGTGCAGGGAATTCCATAGATTCACAACCCTTTCTATGTGTGCCTTCTCAGAGTATTCGCACTACTCGAGGTCCGGCACAGGCTGGGCGTCCCTTGTGAACACCTCGTCATTCCCGCCAAGCCACTGACACGGCGCTGCACAGGTTCCCTCACTGAGTTTGCCATCTCTCCCGTGAAACAGATTTACTAGCGTTTTATATTCGTCAAGCTCCAGCTATCATCCACACCTTTGCTTACTCCATTGTCTGCATAGTCTTCAGAGGATTCATCAATGTACTCATCTTCGGAGTCTGTGTCATCAGCAAAGACTTTGCCTGAAAAACACAACATTGCACATGGAATTGTGTGTTCACACAGGATTCGGCCAATTTCAGAGTGAGTAGCAAGTCTTGCTGCAGAACTTTTATCTAACATTCCATGCTGCAGAGCTTCTGGAGGACTGAAGAAATTGAAGAATGAGTCATTTGGTACAGTTTTCGTAACCGTTTTGCGAATGCTCCTGTAATGATATGTATATAGGCATAACACTAAAGGGTTAATTGTTACATCTCAGTGTAATTCAAACACTAGAGGGCACCACCAGTTCCCAGTATAAATATCAAAGCTCAGGGGATCTTGGTTAGTGTTAGCAGAGGAGAGAGAGAGATCACAACTCAAGGACTAGTTTAGATTAGAGCGAAGTAGCACAGGACTTCATCAGTTAATACTTAATCATAGGTTATATTTTAACAGACTCAGTCTTACTTGATTAATAGTTATAGCTCTGTAGAGTGTGCAAACTCTAATTTAATCGTTATTCAATAAATCAGTTTTGCTTCAAGTTAAAGATTGGCGGTTTCTTTATCATCACACGATCAGGCCATTCTGGATCACGAGGCAAAGAGTAACGACATATTACCACAAAGTGTAATATAACATGGTACCAGGGATGTCTACTGAAGCTAACTAGTATAGTTCAGTAAGAGTAGAGCAAAGAAAACCAAGAAGCTGTTCGACTTGCGAAGCACCAACCTGTGACTGCAGAACTTCGATGAATCCAGGACTGATGGACAGAGCTCAAGCTCCATGACAACTAAGGATCACAGATAAACTTGACGTTAACTGGCGGGTGTTCAAGCAGCAGTTCCAAATTTATTTAGAGGCTACCGATTTGAATAATGCTACCGATGCCCGTAAAATACCTCTTCTACTCACTGTGGTTGGTTCATATGTCATTGAAATCTATTCGACTGTTAAGCTTTGGCTTTATTGTAATGGTCTTCAATGTGACATTTTTTCCTGTCTTCCAGTTGATCTGGCATCCGGTGCATCCCGTAATTTCTGGCTCATCAGAAAATAAGAAATCCCACTCATCAGGCCACAATTCCAACCGGTACACTTTCGCAATCACCTCATATGTAAAATACTCATTTGGCTCAAACATAAACTCCAGAGTGAGGCTCATCGGCTGTGTACGCGCTGAACAGTTAATCTTCACATCTTGGAGATGCTTTAATATGGGCTCATCATGCTCCTGTATCATACCACTGAGTATTTACACCTTCTTGAAGACTGTTGACCAGAAGTCTGGAATACCCTTTGGCTCTTCCAGCACCTCATTAGATTTGTCATCTTTCGCCTGGACCTTCGCTTGCTTCGCATCGAGTGAGTGTACCGGCATATCTCATTGCAAATCGCGGTAACCGTCTGGCCACTCGGTGCCTGGACCATACAGCCGCTCCCAACTATTCAAAAGGATTTCTTCACTTGTTTCGGTTGGACCGCTCTGGTCCTTTTCTGAAATTCGATCTATAACGAACTGCTCTTCTAGAGGCATCTCCTCCATAGCATTAACTGATCTAATTTGGTCCATTGAAGGACGCGAAAAACATTGTTTCGCAAAATGATTTGTTTGGCCACACCTGGAGCATACTTTTCCATATGCTGGACATTGCCTTGGGCCATGTCAGATGCCACATTTCTGGCACAAGATAGCAGCTCTTTTCGCCCGCTTGAAATGGCCGTCCGCACTGAGACCATGTTTCTTATTGAACTGCGTCATAGTGCTGATGGCGCTGGCATCTTCCTCCATGTTGGCGCCAAAATGT
Source organism: Scyliorhinus torazame (assembly GCF_047496885.1). Lineage (NCBI taxonomy): Eukaryota > Metazoa > Chordata > Chondrichthyes > Carcharhiniformes > Scyliorhinidae > Scyliorhinus > Scyliorhinus torazame. The sequence continues at coordinate 281,848,563 of NC_092711.1, read as the reverse complement.
TTCGAGCTGAGTGTACTAATTTGCTGTGCAGTCAACTCACTCGCATGACAAATCTTAATTGCTTTCTCCATTACCTAATCTTCTTCCCGCAGCAATCTCTCACCGAGCTTGTCATTTGAATACCAAATACTATTTGGTTGCGGATCATTGAAGATTTCAGATTATTGAAATTGCAGGACTGGGCCTTCAGCCTCAAGTCAGTGACAAAACTGTTGAAAGGTTTCTGGGTATGCGTACAAAAAATATATCTTTCAAATGTCTCATTCTTTTTGGGAGAGTAATGTCAATCAAAGTACTCTATCAGTTGATCGTATCTCTTGCTTTCCCCTTCACTATCGAAAGCGAAGGTATTGTAGATTTTGATTACTTGTGGACCTGCAACCATGAGCAGCAACGCAATGTGCCTCTCGTCAGGTTGTGCCTGCAGGCCAAAGACTGAAATATCAAGTTTAAACAGCTGTTTGAAAATGCGCCAGTTTTCGTCTACATTACCCGATATTGGAAACTGATGGGGTGCCTTTAAACTCTCCACCTCGAGCTTCACCGTCTTTTATTGCATTGAGTCGCCACAGGCCGTAGTTTATCAGGTCAGTTGAAGAATATTTTTTTCTGTTTCGTTCTTCGGCCGGTTTTCCTATTCTGCTGTTTCCTTAAATGTTCAACACTCCTAGTACCATGTTGTGTTCTGTTGTCCTGTCCTTGAAATGATTCATGCAGAACTGCTGATGATGATTACTTGGAATGATGATTTATTAGTTAACACGTGGAAGGATGCTACAGAATGCTATACAGACTAGGTTGCTCTGGAACTACCTGATGTGTGACTGACCTTGTGTATGCCTTACTACCAACTGACGATAGCCGGATGTCACATGACTGATGTCAGATGCCACCTGATGGTGGGAGGACGCATTGCTGACTGTATGCAATATAATTCACAGGCATATCACCACAGGGGTCAAGCCAAGAAAACTGTTTTCTACACAAATGGAACTGTAGAAGATATTGGATAGTTTGCAATTAGTGTCTGAGAACACAAAAGCTTCCACATATCAATGCATTCTGACCCAGGGCATGAGCAACTTCCAATCTACCATGGAGTATGGTACCTCTGTGGATGCTGTGGCTAGGCCCTCACACTAAAATTCTGTGTCACTAGCTCTTGCAGTTTTGATTGCGTCGTGATTTGGATCCTGCCCATTTAGGGGGCCCAGAATTGCATATTCAAGCGAGCAATTAGGTAGGCTGCGGTGGGAGGGCCTAGACATCGGGGTGCCATTTTAAAATGGTGCCCCGATCTCTTCCTGCACTGGTGACCAGAGCTCTTTAGTACAGGAAACAGGACTATATGCGGCCTCAGCGGGGACGCTTCTCACCAAGGCTCAGAAATGAAGCAGAATCCCGTTTAATAGCGGGGTCGTTCTCGGCACTGCCAGAGTCAGCTAAACATGCTCAACACGGGACTCTGTTTCATTTCCGTTAAATCGCGCGCCCAGGGTCAATTGGTTTGCGAACCACAGAATACTGGCAGTGAATCATCAGCCCAAACATTTTAACGTCAGGATTTCAGAAGTAAATCAGTTGACAGAAATCATCTACCCCTTTACAGAACGACAGGCCCATGATTTTAGTTTTGGATACATATGAGCTTGGACTACAACAGCTCCAGCCATTGATGCAGTTCTGGATATCACAACTGGTGGGCAGCACGGCAGCATAGTGGTTAGCACAGTTGCTTCACAGCTTCAGGAGCACTGGTTTGATTCCCGGCTTGGGTCACTGTCTGTGTGGAGTCTGCATGTTCTCCCCGTGGGTTTCCTCCGGGTGCTCCGTGGAGTGTCCTCCCACAACCAAAGATGTGCAGATTAGGTGGAACGGCAATGATAAATTGCCCTTAGTGTACAAAAAAAATATGGGGTGGGGTTTCTGGGTTACAGGGATGGGATCGAGGTGTGGGATTGGGTGGGGTGCTCTTCCCAAGAGCTGATGCAGACTCGATGGGCCGAATGGCCTCCTTCTACACTGTAAATTCTATGATCATTTATTTTTTATTATTCATTCAAGGGATGTGGGCTATACTGGCTAGCCCAGCATTTATTGCCCATCCCTATTTGCCCTTTAGAAGGTGGTGGTGAACTGCCTTCTGGGCCGGTTGCAGTCCCTGTAGGTACAACCACAGTGCTGTTAGGGAGGGAGTTCCATGATTTTGACCGAGCAACGGTAAAGGAGCGGGGATATATTTTCAAGTCAGGATGGTGTGTAGTTAGGAGGGGAACCTCCAGGTGGTGGTGTTCCCAGATATCTGCTGCCCTTGTCCTTCCAGATGGTAGTGGCTGTGGACTTGCAAGGTGCTGCCCAAGGACCCTTGGTGAGTTTCTGCAATACATCTTGTGGTTGGTACACACGGCTGTGAAGGGAGTGAACATCTTTTGTGGATGGGGTGCCAATCAAGCTGGCTGCTTTGTCCTAGTTGGTAACAACCTTCTTGAGTGTTGTTGGAGCTGCACTCATCCAGGCAAGTAGACACTAATCCAATACACTCTGGGGGCTGGTTTAGCACAGTGAGCTAAACAGCTGGGTTGTAATGCAGAACAACGCCAACCGCGTGGGTTCAATTCCCGTACCGGCCTCCCCGAACGGGCGGCGGAATATGGCGACTAGGGGCTTTTCACAGTAACTTCATCGAAGCCTACTTGTGACAATAAGCGATTATTATTATTAATATTATTATTGTTACACTCCTGACTTCTGCCTTGCACATTGTGGACAGGCTTTGGTGAGTCAGGAGGTGAATTGCGCACTGCAGGATTCCGAGCAGCTGACTGCTCTTGTAGCCACAGTATTTATATGGCTGGTCCAGTTCCGTTTCTGATCAATGCTAACTCCCAGGATGTTGATAGTGGGGGGGTTCAGCGATGATAATACCGTAGAATGTCAAGGAGCGATGGTTTTTTCAAATTCAGTTACAGGTTGTGGACATCCCTGGCATTTGTTACCCATCCCTAGTTGCCCTTCAGAAGGTGGTGGTGAGTTGCCTTCTTGAACTGCTGCTGTCCTTGAGGTGTAGGTACACCCACTATGCTGTTAGGGAGGGAGTTCCAGGATGTTGCCCCAGTGACAGGGAAGGAATGGGTGGTGAGTGACTTGGAGGGGAACCTCCAGGTGGTAGGGTTTCGAGGTATCTTCTGCTCCTGTCCTTCTAGATGGCAGTGGTCGTGAGTTTGGAAGTGTTGTCTAAGGAACTTTGTTGAGTTATTGCAGTGCATCTTGCAGATAGTACACACGGCTGCCACTGTTCTTTGGTGGTGAAGGGTTTGAATATTTGTGGAAGGAGGAGCAATCAAGCGGTCTGCTTTGCCTGGATGGTGTCGAGCTTCTTGAGTGTTCTTGGAGCTGCACTCATCCAGGCAAGTGATGAGTGTTCCATTATACTCCTGACTTGTGCCTTGTAGATGGTGGACAGGCTTTGGGGGCGTCAGGAGGTGAGTTACTTATTTTTCGGCATGCCTGATGTTGCTCCTGGCATGCACTCCTGCCCTCTTCATTGAACCAGGGTTGATCCCCTGGCTTGGTGGTAATGTAGAGTGGGGGATATGCCTGGCCATGAGGTTTCAGATGGTGGTTGAATACAATTCTGCTGCTGTTGATGGCCCACAGCACCTCATGGATACCCAGTCTTGAGTTGCTAGGTCTGTTTGAAGTCTATCCCATTTAGCACGGTGGTAGTGCCACACAGTACGATGGAGGGTACACTCAACGTGAAGACGGGACTTTAACTCCATAAAGAATGCGCAGTGGTCACTTCTTCCGATACTGTCATGGACAGATGCACCAGGCAGATTGGTGAAGATGAGGTCAAGTGTGTTTTTCCATCTTCTTGGTTCCCTCACCACCTGCTGCAGTCCCAGTCTAGCAGCTATGACTTTTAGGACCCGGCCAGCTTGGTCTGTGGTGGTACTAACGAGCCACTCTTGGTGCTGGATATTGAAGTCCCCCACCCAGAGTATATTCTGCACCCTTGCCACCCTCAGTGCTTCCTCTAAGTGGTGTTCAACATGGAGGAGTACTGACTCATCAGCTGATGGTGGCCGGTACGTGGTAATCAGCAAGAGGTTTCTGTGCCCATGTTTAATCTGAAGCCATGCGACTTCATGGGGTCCACAGCTGATGTTGAGGAATCCCAGGGCAACTTCCTCCCAACTGTATACCACTGTGCTGCCAACTCTGTTAGGCCTGTCCTGCCGGTGAGACAGGACATACCCAGGAATGGTGATAGTGCGCCTGGGACATTGTCTGTAAGGTATGATTCTGTGATATGACTATGTCAGGCTGTTGCTTGACTAGTCTGTGAGACATCGCTGGCAACTTTGGCACAAGCCCCCAGATGTTGGTAAGGATGAGCCTGCAGGGTCGACAGGACTGGGTTTGCCGTTGTCTTTTCCGCTGCCTAGGTCGATGCTGTTTGTCCGTCCAGTTTCATCCCTTCGTGTTTTCGTTGCGGTTGAATACAACTAAGTGGCTTGCTAGGCAATTTCAGAGGGCATTTAAGAGTTAACCAATATAGCCATCTAAGATGGCCACCTGCAAAGAACCATGGGAATTATGGCCAACCCAGGACTCAGACAGATAACCCAGGACTCAGACAGATACAGAGCCTATGTGTATCTGAAACACAGGTAACCAGGCCTGATCGAAACTCGTTTGCATTTCAATGGCCCTTTTTCCCGAGACAATAGAACTCCAATCAAGCAACCGGTACAGCCACAGACTGATCGGCGCCACTCCCTTTACTCAGAAAGCCCAACTGCCAAGGTCAATGACCACTAAGGACCCGCCAAGCTACCAAGGCACCCGCCCCTTTATCGGCCGAAATCGAAGAGAGTGATCAGAGCCCTGTCGAACTATTGCGTCCAAGGTTAAGGACCGAAAGTGCGCGAAATCCCAGAGGTATAAAAGAGAGCACAGCCATGTGTTCTGTCTCTTTTGGATCCGGCCTGTGCCAACCCAATTGCAGCAGGAACAGCCAGCCAAGTTCACGACCAACGATCACTACCTGGCGGGTGAGCCAAGCAGAGACAGAGCCGCTTACTTTGAACCAGACAAGTGAAACCCAGATAAAGTCCTTATCCATTTGCACAGTGCCAGTCACCCTGAAGTTAAGTAAAGGTTATTGTAGCTGATAGGTGTAGTATAACATGTGTTTGCATGTCGACATAACCCTTGTGTATGTAAATAAACCATCTTTTGAACTAACTAACTGGTTGTGTGGTCATTTAATCAATATAAGGGAAGGCTTGTGGTTCACCAACATTATTAATATTAGCAACACCACATTGCTGTGGGTCTGCAGTCACATGTCGGACAGACCAGATATGGATGGCAGATTTCCTCCCCTAAAGGACATTAGTGAACCAGATGGGTTTTTACAACAATCAACAATGGTTTCACAGTCATCATTAGACTTTTAATTATTTTATTAAGTTGAAATTCCATCACCAGCTGTGTTGGGATTCTAACCCGGGTCCCCAGACCATTATCCTGGGTCTCTGGATTACTAGTCCAGCAACAATACCACTATGCCACCGCCTCCCCATGTTGTCATGTTGGAGCTGTGTGGTGTGAATGTTACATGCCTCTTGACAGCCCAAGCCTGGATATTGTCCAGGTCTTGTTGCATTTGGACACGGTCTGCTTCAGTCACGAATGATGCTGAACATTGTGCAATCATCAACAGACCTGCCCACTTCTGTCCATATGATGGAAGGAAGGTCATTGATGAAGCATACCCTAAGGACATTACCCTGAGGAACCCCTGCAGTGATGAGATGACTAAGGTCCAAATTTCTTCCATTGTGCCAGGTATGACTGCAACCAGCAAAGAGTTTCCCCCTGATTCCTATTGACTCCAGTTTTGCTATGGGCTCCTTGATGCCACACTCAGTCAAACGCAGCCTTGATGTCGAGTGCAGTCACTCTCACCTCACCTTTGGAGTTCAGCTGTTTTTTCCAGGTTTGAACCAAGGCTGTAATGAGGTCAGGAGCTGAGTGGCCCTGACAGAACAAGAACTGAGCGTCCCTGAGCGGGTTATTACTAAGCAAGTGCCGTTTGATAGCACTGTTGATGACCCCTTCCATCACTTTACAGCCCACTAGAATTATTCCTAGAGAGTTATTACAAGAACTAGCATGAGTAGTATTAAGATCAGCCATGTTAAGAGCTCCAAACAGTTGTTGCAGTCAGCGTATACCTCAGGCACATTCTCTTCCCTCCACCATTACACAACACCTCCACTTCCTCAGTTCACAAGGAAGTCACATTTTGTATTCTGAAAGGGACAGTTAATGCCTGAATAATGATATCAGAGAAAGGGCAGGGACTGCCTAACAGTGAAATTGGAACCAGTTCAAAATACTTCAAATAATTTCCATAACTTCCCCCGATAGTGGATCCCTGAACTTCTGATGAAAGAACTGCAGCTAAGTAAAATAGTGAGGGAAGATTTTGAGCTTTGAATTGATAAAATAGATTTTGGATGCCCTGTTGCCCTTTACCGCTTCCAGCACACACGGAATGAGCATCAGATTAGGATTCACTGGAAATCCAATCCAGTCATCTTAACATTACATATTTGATATTTTTTAAGGGAACGACTTGTACTGGAGATTTAGTGTCATTGCCTTTTGCATTTGAGTCTGTTATGGGCCAGGGTTTAGAGAACCCCAAAGTGTATCATGGAGTTCACCTGACCCACAACTTTTAATAGATTGTGGTATGGGGAGCACATGGCCCACTCTACAGGTGTGGTACAGCAGAAATGGAAAAGTATTTTTTAAAGCAAAACAATGTTTATTCTATGAACTCAAGTTAACGTTTTTTAAAAATACAGTGAACATCTGAGCAACCATTAATTCAAATACAACCCCCAAAGAATACAACACTAAGTAATCCTTTAAGCTTTCCTTTTAACATCCATAAGACTTCAAACACCTTTTACCAGAAGCACATCAGGTTAAAGTCACTACTGTTATTAGTTTTAAATCACCAGGATCAATTTACAGTCTTTAGATTACGGAGAGAGACTCTAATACACCTTCTGGTTGTGACTGCAGCTACCCAGATCTCAAAACGAAACTAAAACACACCCTGCAGCAAACAGCCTAAATCAAAAGTAAAAAGCTGACAGACAGTCCAGCTCCACCCACTCTCTGACATCACTGCAGTAATAAACACCCATTTCTTAAAGGTACTCTCACTACAGATACTTATATACACACCCATTTATAAACACCCATTTCTTAAAGGTACTCTCACATGACACCTCCCCCCAAGAAAACAAAAAAAAACATCAACTTCAAGATCGTTTCATTTTTCACCTTTTCATTATCCTTTAAGAAATGCACACAGTAAATATACTTTTTCGCTTCAAAAAACAACACACGCAAACAGGTATAATAATATAGTCCATTTTTTTTCATTTTTCTACCTCCAACTGGAACCCTTCTCGATTGACAGTCTCTTTGAACAAGAAGGTTCTGCACGATCCATCCATTTCTCTAAGCCTCGGCATTCCTCTTTAAAGTCAGATACTTTAGTTCAATCTGATCACAGAGTCCCTTGCAATTCTCCAACACAGGGGCATTGGTTATCACAGTTTTCAGGCAGTCAAATGCCTGTTGAAAGTCCGCTGTCCATTGAAATTTTCGACGTTTCTTCAGCAAGTCCATCAGTGGAGCAATCACGCGACAAAACATTTGCACAAATGTTCGATCAAATCCACTCATGCCAAGAACTCGCATTATTTCCCTTCATCTTGAGGGTATCGGAAACTCCTCAATAACTGTTGGTTCCACATCCCGTGTGACCATTCGACCCTGTCCGATTGTATGGCCAAGGAAAGTGACCTGGGCTTTTCCAAATTCACTTTTGGCTAGGTTTACATCCAAACCTGCCTCCTGAAGTAGATCAATTAACTCCATCAGATGTTTTAAATGTTCTTTCCATGTCTGGCTGAAAATTACCAGATCGTCGATGTATACCGCACAATTGGGTAATCCTGAAACAACTTTGTTAATTAACCGTTGAAATGTGGCTGGGGCACTTTTCATGCCAAATGGCATAACTTTGAATTGGTATATCTGAAATCTCCTTCGCCCAGTAACTGCCAGTAACCTTTAAGTAAATCCAGTTTGGAAATAAAAACTGATTGTCCCACTTTCTCAATGCAATCCTCCAAACGTGGGATAGGATAAGAGTTTGTTCTCGTAACTGCATTAATCTTTCTATAGTCCACACACAAACGTTGGGTACCGTCTGGCTTTGGTACCATCACTATGGGTGAGCTCCATTCGTGGCAATCCACTTCAATTATGCCATTTTTAAGCATACTCTCAATGCTTAATTTTAAAGGGTTAAGTCTGTATGGATGTTGTTTGATTGGAACAGCATTTCCCACATCTACATCATGTATAGCCATTTTAGTACTTCCCAATTTATCGCCACAAATATGCCCATATGATAGAACATAGAACATAGAACATTACAGCGCAGTACAGGCCCTTCAGCCCTCGATGTTGCGCCGACCTGTGAACCCACTCTAAAGCCCATCTACACTATTCCCTTATCGTCCATTTCTCTATCCAATGACCATTTCAATGCCCTTAGTGTTGGCGGGTACACTACTGTTGCAGGCAGGGCATTCCACGCCCTTACTACTCTCTGAGTAAAGAACCTACCTCTGACATCTGTCCTATATCTATCTCCCCTCAATTTAAAGCTATGTCCCCTCGTGCTAGACATCACTATCCGAGGAAAAAGGCTCTCACTGTCCACCCTATCCAATCCTCTGATCATCTTGTATGCCTCAATTAAGTCACCTCTTAACCTTCTTCTCTCAAATGAAAACAGCCTCAAGTCCCTCAGCCTTTCCTCATTAGATCTTCCCTCCATACCAGGCAACATTCTGGTAAATCTCCTCTGCATCCTTTCCAATGCTTCCACATCCGTCCTATGATGCGGCGACCAGAATTGCACGCAATACTCCAAATGCGGCCGCAACAGAGTTTTGTACAGCTGCAACATGACCTCATGGCTCCGAAACTCAATCCCTCTACCAATAAAAGTTAACACACCATACGCCTTCTTCACAACCCTCTCAACCTGGGTGGCAACTTTCAGGGATCTGTGTACATGGACACCGAGATCTCTCTGCTCATCCACACTGCCAAGAATCTTACCATTAGCCCAGTACTCTGTCTTCCTGTTATTCCTTCCAAAATGAATCACCTCACACTTTTCTGCATTAAACTCCATTTGCCACCTCTCAGCCCAACGCTGCAGATTTTCCATGTCCCTCTGTAACTTGTAACATCCTTCCTCATTCTCCACAACTCCACCGACTTTCGTGTCATCTGCAAATTTACTCACCCATCCTTCTATGCCCTCCTCCATTTATAAAAATGACAAACAGCACTGGCCCCAAAACAGATCCTTGTGGTACACCACTAGTAACTCGACTCCAGTCTGAACATTTCCCATCAACCACCACCTTTTGTCTTCTTCCAGCTAGCCAATTTCTGATTCAAACTGCTAAATCACCCTGAATCACATGCCTCCGTATTTTCTGCAGTAGCCTACCGTGGGGAACCTTATCAAACGCTTTACTGAAATCCATATACACCACATCACCTGTTTTACCCTCATCCACCTGTTTGGTCACCTTCTCAAAGAACTCAATAAGGTTTCTGAAGCACAACCTACCCTTCACAAAACCGTGTTAACTATCTCTAATCAAATGATTCCTTTCCAGATGATTATACATCCTATCTCTTATAAGCCTTTCCAAGATTTTGCCCACAACAGAAGCAAGGCTCACTGGTCTATAGTTACCGGGGCTGTCTCTACTCCCCTTCTTGAACAAGGGGACAACATTTGCTATCCTCCAGTCTTCTGGCACTATTCCTGTAGACAAAGATGACTTAAAGATCAAAGCCAAAGGCTCAGCTTCCCAGAGAATCCAAGGATAAATCCCATCCGGCCCAGGAGACTTATCTATGTTCACACTTTCCGGAATTGCTAACACCTCCTCCTTATGAACCTCAAGCCCTTCTAGTCTAGTAGCCTGTATCTCAGTATTCTCCTCAACAACATTGTCTTTTTCCTGTGTGAATACTGACAAAAAAATATTCATTTAGCACCTCTCCTATCTCCTCGGACTCCACGTACAACTTCCCACTACTGTCCTTGACTGGCCCTACTCTTACCCTAGTCATTCTTTTATTCCTGACATATCTATAGAAAGCTTTAGGGTTATCCTTGATCCTACCTGCCAAAGACTTCTCTTGTTCTCTCCTGGCTCTTCTTCGTTCTCTCTTTTGGTCCTTCCTAGCTAACTTGTAATTCTCGAGCACCCTAACTGAACCTTCATGTCTCATCTTTACACAAGCCTCCTTCTGCAGCACGGTAGCATTGTGGATAGCACAATTGCTTCACAGCTCCAGGGTCCCAGGTTTGATTCCGGCTTGGGTCACTGTCTGTGCGGAGGCTGCACATCCTCCCCGTGTGTGCGTGGGTTTCCTCCGGGTGCTCCGGTTTCCTCCCACAGTCCAAAGATATGCAGGTTAGGTGGATTGGCCATGATAAATTGCCCTTAGTGTCCAAAATTGCCCTTAGGGTTGGGTGGGGTTACTGGGTTATGGGGATAGGGTGGAGGTGTGGACCTTGGGTAGGGTGCTCTTTCCAAGAGCTGGTGGAGACTCGATGGGCCGAATAGCCTCCTTCTGCACTGTAAATTCTATGATAATCTTCCTCTTGACAAGTGTTTCGACTGCTTTAGTAAACCACGGTTCCCTTGCTCGGTCACTTCCTCCCTGCCTGACAGGTACATACCTATCAAGGACACGCAGAAGCTGTTCCTTGACCAAGCTCCACATTTCCATTGTGGTCATCCCCTGCAGTTTTCCTCTCCATCCGATGCATCCTAAGTCTTGCCTCATCGCATCATAATTGCCTTTCCACCAGATATAACTCTTGCCCTGCGGTATATACCTATCCCTTTCCATCACTAAAGTAAATAAAGAGATATCAATAACTCTTTCAGGTCAGTTCATTTTTCCTCTGGAAGGAAAACTCAACAATTTATCCCAATTTTTAAGAACATCCTCATTTTCCAGTTTAATTTGAGGTATGTCAAATTCACAGTCATCTGGATTTAATTCGTCACTTTGAGTTAGAATCATTAAAATCTCCTCCTTTTTCTCTCCTTCCCCTTCAAAGTACCTTATAAGCATATACACACGACACACTCGGTGATTCTTCCTTCTATCTGGTGTTTTTACCACATAATTCACCTCACTTAATTTCCTTTCAATCTGATAAGGTCCACAAAACCTAGTTTTTAAAGGTTCACCTACCACTAGTAACAACACTAAAACTTTATCTCCAATGGCAAAACTATGAACTTTAGATTTCTTGTCCGCTACCCGTTTCATCACATTTTGTGCAACTTTTAAATGTTGTCTCGCCAATTTAATCGTTCAATGAAATTTGACGTAAACCAATAATGTAATTTCCAAATTCTCACCCACCAATTTTTCCTTAATCAATTTAAGTGGTCCTCTTACCTCATGACCAAAAATTAGTTCAAAAGGACTGAATTTGGTTGACTCATTAGGAGCATCCCTAATTGCAAACAGTACGAACAGAATTCCTTTATCCCAATCCTCTGGATAATCTTGACAAAATGCCCTCAACATTGTCTTTAATGTCTGATGCTACCTTTCTAACGCTCCCTGCGATTTTGGATGGTACGCAGTTGATTTGAATTGTTTTATTCCTAAGCTATCCATAACTTCTTTGAATGTTTGAGGCAAAATTCGATCCTTGATCCGATTGTATTTCTGTGGGTAGTCCATATCTAATAATGAATTTAAGTAACTCCGCCACAATCTTTTTAGCTGTAATATTACGTACTGGAATGGCTCTGGAAACCTAGTAGACACATCCATTATAGTCAAAAGATATTGATTCCCACTTTTTGTTTTAGGAAGCGGTCCTACGCAATCAATTAGGACCCTTGTAAAAGGTTCCTCAAATGCTGGAATGGGTATTAAGGGTGCAAACCACTGCTTGAGGTTTCCCTGTCACTTGACATGTGTGACATGATTGACAAAATTTAACTACATCTTTATGTCGTCCAGGCCAATTAAAATGTTTCTGGATTTTAGCTTGAGTTTTCCTTATTCCCAAATGACCTCCCACTTGTACCTCATGTGCAACTCGCAACACTTCCTTCTATACCCTATCTGCAAAACTACTTGATGAACCTCTGCCCACCTTTCATCTGCCTACATATGTAAAGGTCTCCATTTTCTCATCAAGACATCACTTTTACGGAAAAAACACTCTGGTATACACTCAGATTCCTCTTCCGTGTATGCTTTCTGATACATCCGTTTTATTTCTAAATTTTTTTGTTGTAACTCCGCCAATTTTCCTGAACTAAAAATATCCGCCTCATCCTCCACCTGTTATTGTTCTTTTTCAACCATCTGATCAAAAATCGTTTCTGACAATTGCACTTCAACTTCATCTTCACTCTTTGATTTCTCGTCTTGTTTTAACCTGTGACTTTGCGACCTTGTCACTACACAATCCGGAAAAATCCCAGGATATTCGTCCTTCAACACTTCAGTTGTCTGATTTTGCACTGGCTTATCTATCACAGTAGGCATTGCTCCCACCTGCGATCCAGCTCTATCATTACCCAAGATAAACTCTATTCCTGGACAAGATAGTTTCTCTATTACTCCTACTAACACGTCACCACTCTTCACTGGACTTTCCAACCTTACCTTATATGATGGAACACTACTCCTCTCACCCTGAATTCCACATATTACCACCTTCTCTGGCAACATTCTTCCCAAACTACATAACTCCTCATCTCTTACCATTAAAGATTGACTAGCTCCCGTATCTCTTAAAATTGTGACTTCTTTTCCTGCTCCTCCTAATACACATGAGTAAACTTTACCCGCACAAGTAAATTCTTTAAAGAGACCTGGCACTTTCTTATCAATCACCTCTTGATCAGGCTGGACAATCTTTTGCACCTCCTTCGCTTCACTTGCCTTTCCTTTACCACTTTAACAAACCCCAGTGTCTTATCCTGTTTTACCACATCAGCCTTCCCAGTGCTTTTCTTCAACCACCAACACTGTGACGTTACATGGCCTAGTTTATTACAGTGAAAACATTTGAAACTTTTCATTTCTTTTCCATCCTCCTAGATTTCTTTTTTAGTCTGAGGTACACTCTCCTTATTATCCCCATCAGATCACCTTTACCTTTACCACTTGAGTATTTCTCATGTCCCCAGTTTCTATCACTCACAGGCTGAAACTGATGTCGGAAACCAAGCTTTGAATAATGAACTAATTCATAAACATCTGCCATTTCTGCTGCTAATCTCGCAGTTTTAACCCTCTCCTCTTCCACATGAGTTCTCACTACATCAGGAATTGAATTTTTAAACTCCTCCAAAAGTATAATTTTTCTGAGAGCTTCATACATTTGGTCTATTTTCAAAGCCCTTATCCACCTATCAAAATTACTCTGTTTGGTCCTTTCCAGCTCCATGTATGTTTGACCAGGTTCTTTCCTTAAATTTCTAAACCTTTGTCTGGAGGCGTCAGGCACAAGTTTATATGCATCGAAGATGGATTTCTTCACCTCCTCATACATCCCACCTCCTCCGGTAGTGATGTAAACACTTCATTAGCCCTACCTACCAGCTTTGTTTGAATCAGTAATACCCACATGTCCTGTGGCCATTTCATTTGTTTAGCTATCTTCTCAAATGAAATGAAAAACACTTCTACCTCCTTCTCATCAAACCTTGGCAACGCTTGGACATATTTAAATAGATTCCCACCAAGCCTTTGACTATGACGCTCTTTCTCACTATCCTCATCACTATCCACCAACTGTACGTTTCCCTTTACGTCTGCCAATGTTAACTGTCATGTTTCATGGCCATTTTCTGAAGTTCAAACTCTCTCTCTTTATTTTTTTCCCAGATCTGTATCTCACTTTCTCTTTCTTTTTGTTCTGCTAGGGCTAGTCTTTCTGTTTTCCTTTCTTCGCTCTCTTTTTCCTCTCTCTCTCTTTCTCTTTCTCTTTATTTTTCCTCTCTTTCTCTTTCGTACTCAAGTTGCTTTAATTCTTTCTCATGTTCCATTTGTTTAATTTGTAACTGAATTTTTGCCATTTCCAATGAGACAAACTGTATCTCAGGCAACTTTAAATGCTTAGCCATCGCCATAATTACCTCACCTTTTCGCATTTTGTCAGGTAATGTTAACTGCAATGTTTTTGCCAAATCTAACAGTCTGCTTTTACTCTCTGTCCGTAAGGTACTGCGTGTGACCGTCTCCACCACCAAAAACTTCAGAGCCTCTGAAAGAGCCATTGTCCAAAACACACTCCCTACTTAAACTAAAATACCACACCTGAAAAGCAACCACAATATGCTCACCCCTCACTGTCTTTAAATTAATTAAGCCAATCTAATAGATATATTTTTATCCCAGGCGAGCACCCAATTTGTTATGGGCCAGGGTTTAAAGAACTCCATCGTGTATCATGGAGTTCACCTGACCCACAACTTTTAATAGATTGTGGTATGGGGAGCACATGGCCCACTCTACAGATGTGGTACAGCAGAAATGGAAAAGTATTTTTTAAAGCAAAACAATGTTTATTCTATGAACTCAAGTTAACGTTTTTTAAAAATACAGTGAACATCTTCGCAACCATTAATTCAAATACAACCCCCAAAGAATACAACATTAAGTAATCCTTTAAGCTTTCCTTTTCACATCCATAAGACTTAAAACACCTTTTATCAGAAGCACATCAGGTTAAAGTCACTACTGTTATTAGTTTTAAATCACCAGGATCGATTTACAGTCTTGAGATTACAGAGAGAGACTCTAATACACCTTCTGGCTGTGACTGCAGCTATCCAGCTCTCAAAACAAAACTAAAACACACCCTGCAGCAAACAGCCTAAAACAAAAGTAAAAAGCTGACAGACAGCCCAACTCCACCCACTCTCTGACATCACTGCAGTAATAAACACCCATTTCTTAAAGGTACTCTCACTACAGATACTTATATACACGCCCATTGAGAAACATCCATTTCTTAAAGGTACCCTCACATGACAAGTCTTTAATCTTCTCTCCTATATTTATTGATTTGATTTGGATGATGAAGAGCTCAATTGATTTGAACTTGAATCAAGATCCTTCCAGTCATGTGAAGCACTTGTTAAGCGAGTTACTATCTGTTCAATTTTTTTGAATTATTTTACAGACATCCGCAAGTAAAATTAGTGAATTACCCAGGACATGAGCAAATTAATTAGACCCAGCCAAGCATAGAAATAATACTCATGTGGGATTCCGCATCATTGCAGACTGACCTCATTTCCACAATACACTCAATACAAGGACAAACTCATTATCATAAATTACTCTTCATGGGTGGTTTGCATTTTATCAAAAGCTCTTCATCCTAGCTTTGACATTCACTGCTTAAACATGAAGCAATAAAAATCAGTCTCACTGTTGTTTTCTCATAGCTGCTGCAGTAGAGGTCTTGGGGTATAATCCCTTTAAAGCTGAGACATGGAAATCTGATTGCAGAGTGCATTTCCACTGCAGGTCAAATGTTCTTCATCCGCCACATTGGAAAATATATCCATGGCCGTACCTGAAGCAGGTGTGACACCCGCTTCATATGCCTAGCTGCTTGAGGTTTCATGCCTGAAACTAAATTGCCCTGAAAGTATCATGCTCAAAACCAGATCTACCGTTGGCCCAAATGGGGGTCTTGAAAGAGACCACTGCAAGCACAAAAAAAATGGGATCGGGCGGTACAGGAGTGCCCCTCCAAGCTCCACTCTGATATCCCAAGCTGCAACCAGGTATCCCTCACCAAACACTTCAAATCCCATCCTCGGCGACGTGCACCTACAGAATTTATTACAGTTGTTGGGCATTACATGAATAATGCATGAAATAATCCAGCACTGCATGAAAATCCTCTTGTGAAAACAGGTTACTCTAACGTCCAGAGAAACATTTTGGTGTCAAAGTTACGAGTTATAGAGTTCTTTCTCAATTGCTTTACGGCATTAGGAAATAGACAATTTTGAATACATAAATCTTAATAATAAATTGGCTCTTTCCACAAGGACTCTCTCTGTCTTCAGTTTCAAAGGTCTTCAAAGTAACAACAGAGAATAGGAAAAAGCTGAAAGTAAAGGCATCGTAATGATAATAATAATAATCACTTCTTGTCACAAGTAGGCTTCAATTAAGTTACTGTGAAAAGCCCCTAATCGCCCCATTCCGGCACCTGTTCAGAGAGGCCAGTACAGCAATTGAACCCGCGCTGCTGGCTTTGTTCGGCATTACAAGCCAGCTATTTAGCCCACTGTGCTAAACCAGCCCCTTCCATGAAACATTTGCAAACAAATAGATTAATTAATAGCACAGGCATAAATTAATGGATTTAATTTAATAGTCATTACACATATTTGGTTGAAAAATGACCAAGTTTGGGAACTGAATATTCAAGGGAACTTAACTTTTAGAAGAGTTAGACAAAAAGGAAAAAGAGGGGTGATGAGCATAGCCCTGATCATAAAGAGAAGGGATAAAAGCCCTGGAGAAAAATATCGTACCTCAGAAAATCAAGATGTAGAACAGTTTGGGTGAAGCTAAGAAACAACAAGAGGCAATAAAACACTTGTAGGAGCTTTCATAGTCCCCCAATGTTCTGTAGTGTAGAACATTGTTACGACCCCAGTTGGTGTTACTACTGGAAGGGAACATCCCAGATGGAACTTTGGCTCAAAAGACTGTGAACTTTTTTTTTTTAGAAAGCGTGGATTTCTAAACAGGACTGCTAATTAGCTTTTAAAAAAAAACATTTATTAGACATGAAAAGTTTGACTACTATACAATACCACACCGTAGAATACCATAGAACTGCTTCAGTGCAGAAGGAGGCCATTTGGTCCATTGTGTCTGCACCAACCCTCTGAGAGAACATTCTACTAGGCCCACTCCCCTGCCCTATCCCTGTGACCCCATAACCCCATCTAACCTTTGGACACTAAGGGACAACTTAAAATTGCCAATCCACCTAACCTGCATGTCTTTGGACCGTGGAGGAAACTGGAGCACCCAGAGGAAACCCACACAGACAGACAACATCCCTTTACTTCCCCTCTATCTTCCCAAATGTATATAGATTTCAAGGGTAACACAGGTTACACAATATATCTTATGCTATTGTGTCCTCAGTAAACACACAGTCCCTATAACCCAACAGGCTAATAATTGTGGTCAGACAACAGCCCTATTCTGAAACTAAGTGGCAGATGCCACCCAATTGATCTTCTATGGATTTCTCCTCAAATCCCCCCAGATGATTATTACACTGTGTACCAACTGATCTCAATGGACTCCAGCTTCCACGTGAGTGTTTCCCAACTCCACTCTCGAATAGACATGCCGTGGAATCTTCTTTCAAACAATGCTTTCCCTTAGCTGCTCCCAGTAAGGATCCACTTCCAGGCTTTACAACTCTCCTTTCAGTATTCCTTTGTCGAGCATTGCTACATGTAGCTACCACACATTGTCCCAGAATCAGCCACCAATGGCTTCACAATTAATTCACAGGCTGTACAAACATTAGGATCACTTCAGATATCTCTGTGGCGGGATTCTCCGTCCCGCCAGCCCCATCTTCTGGTGCAACATGCCCCTACTGGCAGCAGGATTCTCCGTTCCCGCAGCCGGCCAATGGGGTTTCCCATTGTGGCCACCCCACACCGTCAGGAAACCCCCAGGCTTGGGTGAGTTGTCGGCGAAGCAGAGGATGCCACCTACAGAAAATTCCGCAGCTGGGTTTTCACTAACCAATTGTACCAGGTCTCACTACTTTCAGTTCTGTCTTTAACCTCAATGAACAGTATCCTGTTCCAATTCCAGCTAACACACCGTACGCCTTCTTATCAACCCTCTCAACCTGGGTGGCAACTTTCAGGGATCTATGTACATGGACACCGAGATCTCTCTGCTCATCCACACTGCCAAGAATCTTACCATTAGCCCAGTACTCTGTCTTCCTGTTATTCCTTCCAAAATGAATCACCTCACACTTTTCTGCATTAAACTCCATTTGCCACCTCTCAGCCCAGCGCTGCAGCTTATCTACGTCCCTCTGTAACTTGTAACATCCTTCCGCACTGTCCACAACTCCACCGACTTTAGTGTCATCTGCAAATTTACTCACCCATCCTACTACGCCCTCCTCCAGGTCATTTATAAAAATGACAAACAGCAGCGGCCCCAAAACAGATCCTTGTGGTACACCACTAGTAACTGGACTCCAGTCTGAACATTTCCCATCAACCACCACCCTTTGTCTTCTTCCAGCTAGCCATTTTCTGATCCAAACTGCTAAATCACCCTGAATCCCATGCCTCCATATTTTCTGCAGTAGCCTACCGTGGGGAACCTTATCAAACGCTTTACTGAAATCCATATACACCACATCAACTGCTTTACCCTCATCTACCTGTTTGGTCACCTTCTCAAAGAACTCTATAAGGTTTGTGAGACACGACCTACCCTTCACAAAACCGTGTTGACTATCTCTAATCAAATTATTCCTTTCCAGATGATCATACATCCTATCTCTTATAAACCTTTCCAAGGTTTTTCCCACAACAGAAGTAAGGCTCACTGGTCTATAGTTACCAGGGTTATCTCTACTCCCCTTCTTAAACAAGGGGACAACATTTGCTATCCTCCAGTCTTCTGGCACTATTCCTGTAGACAAAGATGACTTAAAGATCAAGGCCAAAGGCTCAGCAATCTCCTCCCTAGCTTCCCAGAGAATCCTGGGATAAATCCTATCCGACCCAGGTGACTTATCTATTTTCACACTTTCCAGAATTGCTAACACCTCCTCCTTATGAACCTCAAGCCCTTCTAGTCTAGTAGCTTGAATCTCAGTATTCTCCTCGACAACATTGTCTTTTTCCTGTGTGAATACTGACGAAAAATATTCATTTAGCACCTCTCCTATCTCCTCGGACTCTAAGCACAACTTCCCACTACTGCCCTTGACTGGCCCTACTCTTACCCTAGTCATTCTTTTATTCCTGACATATCTATAGAAAGCTTTAGGGTTATCCTACCTGCCAAAGACTTCTCATGTCCCCTCCTGACTCTTCTTAGCTCTCTCTTTAGGTCCTTCCTAGCTAACTTGTAACTCTCGAGCGCCATAACTGAACCTTCATGTCTCATCTTTACATAAGTCTCCTTCTTCCACTTGACAGGTGTTTCGACTGCTTTAGTAAACCACGGTTCCCTTGCTCGACCACTTCCTGCCTGCCTGACAGGTACATACTTATCAAGGACATGCAGTAGCTGTTCCTTGAACAAGCTCCACATTTCCATTGTGCCCATCCCCTGCAGTTTTCCTCTCCATCCGATGTATCCTAAGTCTTGCCTCATCGCAGCATAATTGCCTTTCCCCCAGATATAACTCTTGCCCTGCGGTATATACCTATCCCTTTCCATCACTAAAGTAAACGTAATCGAATTGTGGTCACTATCACCAAAGTGCTCACCTACCTCCAAATCTAACACCTGTCCTGGTTCATTACCCAGTACCAAATATGGCCTTGCCTCTCGTTGGCCTATCTACATACTGTGTCAAGAAGGATGCTCCTGCTGGCGGGGAGGGTCCAGACGGTGAAGGTGATGGTCCTTCCGAGACTACTTTTCTTTTTTCAATGTCTTCCGATTTTTGTCCCAAAGGCTTTTTTCAGGAAAACAAACACGACGATCTTGGGTTTTGTGCGGGCAGGTAAAACCGCGAGAGTAAAGAAGGCACTCCTGTAACGGCGTCACGGAGAAGGGGGCTTGACCCTCCCAATCTTTATTAACTATTAATGAGCGGCCAATATATTGATGGTCAGGGGGTGGGTTGGTTTGGGAGCGAGTGGAGGCTGAATCCTGCAAGGGTACGGGTTTGGAGGCTTTACTAATGGCGCCTCTGCCATTCTCGCCAGCTCGGTACTCTACAAGCCCTGTAGGTGCGGCAGCCCGAAGGGTGTGGGGGCAATGGAGGCAGCACATGAGATCGGAGACCGCGTCAGTGTGGTCACCGATTTGTGACAACCACTGGTTTGCCCCGGAGGTGGGGAGGGGGGCGGCGAGGGGGGGGGGGGGGCTGTATGGGGGCTTTAAGAGATGGCAGCGGGCAGGGATTGAGAGGTTTGGGGACCTATTCATCCAGGACGGCTTTTCGACCTTGGAGGCACGAGAGGAGGAGCTTGAGTTGCAGGGTGGGAATGGGTTCCGGTACCTTCAGGTCCGGGACTTTGTACGGAGGCAGGTTCCAAGCTTTCCTCGCCTCCTCCTGAGGGGACTACAGGACAAGGTGGTGTCAAAAACTGGGGTCGGAGAGGAGAGGGTTTCGGAGATATACAAGGAGTTGATGAAGTGGGAAGGAGCCCCTATCAGAGAGGTGAAGAGGAAGTGGGAAGAGGAGCTGGGAGGAGAGCTGGAAATTGAACTGTGGAAAAAAGCCTTGAAGAGAGTCAATTCATCCTCGTTGTGTGCCAGACTTAGCTTGATCCAGTTCAAGGTGGTCCACAGCGCCCTCATGATGGCAGCCCGGATGAGCAGGTTCTTTGAGGAGTTGGAGGACAGATGTGGGCAGTGTGGGGGTAACCCGGTGAACCATGTACATATATTTTGGGCAAGTCTGAAATTGAGGGGACACTGACAGGGATTCGCAGACATTATGTTAGAAGTTCTGGATGGGAGGATAACTCCGAGTCCAAAACTGGCAATATTTGGTGTATCATAAGATCCGGAGGCCAAGGTGGGGAGGGAGGCCGATGTCCTGGCCTTCTCCTCCCTGGTGGCCCGGAGACGGATTTTGCTGGGATGCAGGGACTCGGAGCCCCTGAAGGCAGGAGTGTGGGTCAGCGATATGACAGCGATATGGAAAAAAATCAAGTTCGCCTTGGGAGGATCAATTCAGGAGTTCGCCTGTGTTAAACTGTGAAAATTATAAATGCTTCAATAAAATATTTTCTAAAAAACAGAGAGTCTAGTGTGCGTCGGCCCAGGCGCACATGTCGCACAGCTTACCGGTCTGCCTGGGCCCCATGTCCTGCCCATCCTCCCCCTCACCCGTATCCGCCTCGTTGGATGGTCTGCCGTTCAACCTCCTCCTCCAGCTCATCGCCCCTCTGCTGCGCAATGTTGTGGAGGACGCAGAAGGCTGTCATGATGTGGGCGACCCTCTCAGCATTACCTGCCAGCGTAACAGCTCCTGCCCGAAGGCTCCTCCTATCTACCCTTCCACCCCTCCCCCTACCCTTTCCTCCTGTGGATCCCCACCCACATCCATAAGACACATCCATAACCACAGGTCGCCTCCCCAAAAAAATAAACACCTCCACAGGCAGCAGGAGGAGGGAGCAGTTCCCCCTTACAAACGTATTGCCCCTTAACAAATAGTCAACACAATGAAATCATCCCACCAGAGTAGAAAGAAATCCCTACCCCCCACCCTTCGTTTCCACCCTACCTACATCTTCCGAACTTCATTGTTCCAACTCCTCCATCTCCCATCATTCAGTTTCCCCCCAGTTTATGATCTCTAATAAAGTCATTGGCCTCCTCTGGGGTTTCAAAATAATACTCCCAGCCTTCAAACGTTTCGCCGGGGACAGCACGCCAAACATGATCTTCCATCGATAAAGAGCCGCCTTGGCTCTGTTGAACGCAACACGGCTTTTCGCCAGCTCCGCTCTAATGTCCTGATCTATTCAGACCTTATTCCCCTCCCATCCGCTTCTCCCTGGCCCACCGCAGGATCTTTTCCTTCTCCACAATCTTGTGGTACCTATACATATACAATAACATCCCTGAGAGTCCGTCCGATTCCTCCCCCCCCCCACCCCCCCCCCCCCTCCCCCCTGGGTTGCTGCTGTTATCTACTTCTTTTCCATTCCCTCCATGTTTCTGTGAGGTAGTCGACGAACGGTTGCCACCGCCTGGTGAACCCTTGAGCCGAACCCCCTTAACACGAACTTAATCCGTTCTAACTTTATGAACCCTGCCATATCGTTTATCCAGGTCTCCACCCCCGGGGGTTTGGCTTCCTTCCACATTAACAATATCCTGCGCTGGGCTACAAGGGACACAAAGGCAACACGTCAGCCTCTTTCGCCTCCTGCACTCCCGGCTCTTCTGCAACCCCAAATATAGCCAACCCCCAGCTTGGTTCGACCCGGACCCCCACCACCTTCGAAAGCACCTTTGTCACCCCCACCCAGAACCCCTGTAGTACCGGGCATGACCAGAACATGTGGGTGTGATTCGCTGGGCCTCTCGAGCATCTCGCACACCTATCCTCTACCCCAAAAAATTTACTAAGCCGTGCTCCAGTCATATGCGCCCTGTGTAGCACCTTAAATTGTATCAGGCTTAGCCTGGCACATGAGGACGATGAGTTTACCCTACGTAGGGCATCAGCCCACAGCCCCTCCTCAATCTCCTCCCCCAGTTCTTCTACCCATTTCCCTTTCAGCTCATCTACCATGATCTCCCCCTCGGCCCTCATCTCCCTGTATATGTCCGCCACCTTACCGTCCCCCACCCATGTCTCTGAGATCACTCTATCCTGCACTTCCTGCGTCGGGAGCTGCGGGAATTCCCTCACCTGTTGCCTCACAAAAGCCCTCAATTGCATATACCGAAATGCATTCCCTTGGGGCAACCCATATTTCTCCGTCAGCGCTCCCAGACTCGCAAACGTCCCATCTACAAATAGATATATTAATTGTACTACCCCAGCTCTTTGCCATGCTCCAAATCCCCCATCCATTCTCCCCGGAACGAACCTATGATTGTTTCTTATCGGGGACCGCACTGAAGCTCCCGTCCCTCCCCTATGCCGTCTCCACTGCCCCCAAATTTTCAATGTAGCCACCACCACTGGGCTTGTGGTGTATTTCTTTGGTGAGAACGGCAACGGCGCCGTCACCATTGCTTGCAGGCTAGTCCCCCTGCAGGACGCCCTCTCCAATCTCTTCCATGCCGCTCCCTCCCCTTCTCCCATCCACTTACACACCATTGAAACATTGGCGGCCCAGTAGTACTCACTTAGGCTCGGTAGTGCCAGCGCCCCCCTGTCCCTACTACGCTGCAAGAATCCCCGCCTCACTCTCGGGGTCTTCCCAGCCCACACAAAACTCATAATGCTCTTCTCAATTCTTTTGAAAAAAGCCTTCGTGATCACCACCGGGACGCACTGGAACACAAAAAGGAATCTCGGGAGGACCACCATTTTAACCGCCTGCACCCTACCTGCCAATGACAGGGACACCATGTCCCATCTCTTGAAATCCTCCTCCATCTGTTCGATAACCGTGTTAAATTAAGCCTATGTAATGTACCCCAATTCTTGGCTATCTGGATCCCCAGGTACCGGAAGTCCCTTGTTACCTTCCTCAACGGTAAATCCTCTATCTCTCTGCTCTGCTCCCCCGGATGCACCACAAATAACTCACTTTTCCCCATGTTCAGTTTATACCCTGAAAACTCCCCAAACTCCCCAAGTATCCGCATTATCTCTGGCATCCCCTCCGCCGGGTCCGCCACATATAGCAACAAAGCATCCGCATACAGAGATACCCGGTGTTCTTCTCCCCCCCTAAGTACTCCCCTCCACTTCCTGGAACCCCTCAGTGCCATGGCCAGGGGTTCAATCGCCAATGCAAACAATAACGGGGACAGAGGACATCCCTGCCTCGTCCCTCTATGGAGCCGAAAATAGTCAGACCCCCGTCCATTCGTGACCACGCTCGCCATCGGGGCCCTATACAGCAACTGTACCCACCTAATTTACCCGTCCCCAAAGCCAAATCTCCTCAACACCTCCCACAAATAATCCCACTCCACTCTATCAAATGCTTTCTCGGCATCCATCGCCACCACTATCTCCGCTTCCCCCTCTGGTGGGGGCATCATCATTACCCCTAGCAGCCTCCGTATATTTGTATTTAGCTGTCTCCCCTTCACAAACCTAGTTTGGTCCTCATGGACAACCCCCCGGGACACAATCCTCTATCCTCATTGCCATTACCTTGGCCAGAATCTTAGCATCCACATTCAGGAGGGAAATGGGCCTGTATGACCCGCATTGCAGCGGGTCTTTTTCCTTCTTTAGGAGGAGCGATATCGTTGCCTCTGACATAGTCGGGGGCAGCTGCCCCCTTTCCCTCGCCTCATTAAAGGTTCTCATCAGTAGCGGGGCCAGCAAGTCCAAATATTTCTTATAGAATTCAACTGGGAATCCGTCTGGTCCCGGGGCCTTCCCCGCTTGCATGCTTCCAATCCCTTTCACTACTTCCTCCGTCTCAATCTGTGCTCCCAGCCCCACTCTCTCCTATTCCTCCACCTTAGGAAATTCCAGCTGATCCAGAAAGCACATCATTCTCTCCTTCCCGTCCGGGGGCTGCGCTTCATATAATCTTTCATAAAATGCCTTGAACACTCCATTCACTCTCTCCGCTCCCCGCTCCATCTCTCCCTCCTCATCTCTCACCCCCCCTATCTCCCTCGCTGCTCCCCTTTTCCTCAGTTGGTGGGCCAACAGCCTACTCGCCTTCTCCCCATATTCGTACTGAACACCCTGTGCCTTCCTCCATTGTGCCTCTGCCTTACCCGTAGTCAACAAGTCAAATTCTACATGTAGCCTTTGCCTTTCCCTGTATAGTCCCTCCTCCGGTGCCTCCGCGTATTGTCTGTCCACCCTCAGCAGTTCTTTCAACAACCGCTCCCTTTCCCTACCCTCCTGCTTTCCTTTATGTGCCCTAATAGATATCAGCTCCCCTCTAACCACTGCCTTCAGTGCCTCCCAGACCACTCCCACCTGTACCTCCCCATTATCATTAAGTTCCAAGTACCTTACAATACACCCCCTCACCCTTAAACACACCCCCTCATCTGCCAATAATCCCATGTCCATTCTCCAGGGTGGAAGCTGTTGTTTTTCTTCCCCTATCTCCAGGTCCACCCAGTGTGGAGCATGATCCGAGATGGCTATAGCCGTGTACTCCGTCCCCGTCAACTTTGGGATCAGTGCCCTTCCCAAAAGAAAAAAATCTATTCGTGAAAATACTTTATGTACATAGGAGAAAAACGAAAACTCCTTACTCCTAGGTCTACTAAATCTCCAGGGATCTACTCCTCCCATCTGCACCATAAAATCCTTAAGCACCCTAGCTGCAGCCGGCCTCCTTCCGGTCCTGGACCTTGATCTGTCCAGCCCTGGGTCCAGCACCGTATTAAAGTCTCCATCCATTACCAACTTCCCACTTCTAGGTCCGGGATTCGTCCTCATAAAATTGGCATCATCCCAGTTTGGGGCATACACGTTCACTAATACCACCGCCTCCCCTTGCAGTTTGCCACTCACCATCACGTATCTGCCCCCACTATCCGCCACTATAGTCTTTGCCTCAAACATTACCCGCTTCCCCACTAGTATGGCCACCCCCCTGTTTTTTGCATCTAGCCCCGAATGAAACACCTGCCCCACCCATCCTTTGCGAAGTCTAACCAAGCTAGCGTAATTGCACCCCCCATGTTGCTCCCAGAAGTCAGCAAACTCTGGCCGACCTCGGCTTCCCCCCATGACCTCGGCTCACACTGTGCGAGGCCCCCTCCTTCCTGCTTCCCTGTTCCCGCCATGATTACCATAGCGCGGGAACAAAGCCCGCGCTTCCCCTTTTGGCCCCGCCCCCAATGGGCGGCGCCCACAGCTCCTCATCCTCCCTCACCCCCTCCCCCACGACATGGGGAAGAGAGAGAAGTTACAGGGTCGCAGGTTTAACAACCTGGGAAGTCCTCTCTTCCCCCTTTTCCCCCCTTCATCCCACAAATTCACCCCCCCACTTTTGTCCCAAACGTTCTTTTTCTGGCCCGCTCACTCCAGCTTCTCCTCGACAATAAAAGTCCACGCCTCGTCTGCCGTTTCGAAATAGTGGTGTTTCCCTAGATGTGTGACCCACAGTCTTGCCGGTTGCAACATTCCGAATTTGACCTTCCTTTTATGCAACACCACCTTGGCCCGATTAAAGCTTGCCCTCCTTCTCACCACCTCCGCACTCCAATCTTGATACACGCGGATCACCGCATTCTCCCACCTACTGTTCCGAGTTTTCTTGGCCCATCTGAGGACCATCTCTCTGTCCTTGTATCGGAGAAATCTCACAACTATTGCTCGAGGAATTTCTCCAGCCCTCGGTCTTCGCCCCATAACCCGATAGGCTCCCTCCACCTCCAGCGGACCCGTCGGGGCCTCCGATCCCATTAACGAATGCAGCATCGTGCTCACATATGCCCCGACGTCCGCCCCTTCTGCACCTTCGGGAAGACCAAGAATCCTTAAGTTCTTCCTCCTCGCATTGTTCTCCAGCACCTCCAGCCTTTCCACACATCTTTTGTGTTGTGCCTCGTGGATCTCCGTTTTCACCACCAGGCTCTGTATGTCGTCCTCATTCTCAGCAGCCTTTGCCTTCACGTCCCGAAGCTCCTGTTCCTGGGTCTTTTGCTCCTCCTTTAGCCCCTCAATCGCTTGTAATATCGGGGCCAACAGCTCCTTCTTCATCTCCTTTTTGAGTTCATCTACGCAACGCCGCAGGAACTCTTGTTGGTCAGGGCCCGATATTAAACTGCCTCCTTCCGACGCCATCTTGCTTTGTGCCTGCCTTCCTGGCCACTGCTCTTGAGGATCCACCGCAATCCGGCTACTTTCCTCTCTTTTTTCCATCCGTGTCCAGGGGGGATTCCCTTCTGGATTACCGCACAGTGTTAATTGCCGTTAGAATTGCCGATGGGGCTCCTATCAAGAGCCCAAAAGTCCGTTCCACCGGGAGCTGCCGAAACGTGCGACTTAGCTGGTCATCGCCGCACCCGGAAGCACCGGGAAGGACATTGTTAACCAACAGGCTGATTGGGCCAGTCATATCAACAATGTGACTACAAGAGTAGGGCACAGGGTAGATGTTCTGCAATAAGGGGCCCACCTCCTCACCTCATTGCCACAAGGTTCAGTTAGGAATGCACAGAAATCAACAGTACTCACCTGGATAAATACATCTACGATGACACTCAAGGAGCTCAAAATCATCCAGAACCAAGTTGTCTGCTTGATTGGGTCTCCTACCATTGAAGTTCAAATCTATCCATCTATGTGTAAACCGTGACTACAGTATTTCTTATTTGTAGTGTTAGTAACAAGCTGACTTCAACCATGCCTCCTAACCTCATGGTCTCTACCACCAAGAAGAATAAGAGCCATTGAGAAGCCATCATCTCCACATTTACTTCTAGGTTGCTCACAATCTTGCCTTGGTCCTGTGTTGGTATTCCTTTATTATTGCTGAGCCATTGTCCTTACCTAGCTGCATTGTGTGAGGACCATCGGTATAAAGACTGTAACAATTCAATCAGAAGGTCCACCTTCTCAGAGTGAAAATGAATGGGCAATACACCCAAATGGGATCACCCAGACCCCCAAGAACAAATACTTTTAGAAATGCATCCCCAATTTGCAGCTAGAAGCTCCAGGTTCAAGTCCCACTTCAGGACTTGATGGCCATGGAAGGTGTGTTCACAATGTGGTCCAACAGGTTGGTTATGAGCCTATACGTCCTTCCAATATCCTTGATGGAAGATGGTAAGAGCGGGAGAGTTACCTGGAAAGCCATTGTGCACAAGGCAATGGCAAACCACTACAGTATTTTGCCACTATAATCATGGATCAACATAATGGAAGTCCATGGTTGCCAAGACCTTCTTCGGACATGGTACCTTGAGGAGGGGGATCTATAAGGAAACTAGTCAATCATCAAAAGTCTGAAAATTTAGAAGCAATTGCAATTACCCTGACATTGATCATATAAAATTGCAAGCATCGCAATTACCTGCATTTTCCTTATTCAAGCAACAACCTTATAGATTCAGGCCAAGCTAGCAACCCAACAGCTTATATCGCATACCGCCCATGAATGCCATCACAGAAGATATGTTATAATAAATATCTTAGAAAAATTGAAATGATTTCCATTGCTTAATAACTTGTGAAGAAAGCAATTATTCTATAAAATCTTCTGCATTGGAATGTGGGCAAAACATTCTTATAAATGGACACTCATTTATGAGCTCTCCTTCTGTGCCACTTTAGAATATCCCCTCCCCAGGATTGCATACCAGTAGCTGAATTTTGCATTAATTTTGAATTAATACAAAGCAAGTGCTGCATTATGACTGTCGCCTAATGTAAGATCTAAATATGTACTTGCCAACAATACTTGATGGATGTATATTTTAGACAAGTGCACCAAAGTAAAAGTTGGTTCTCCGGGAAATTGTGTTTGATGTTAGATGACCGGTGAGAATCTTGTATTAAATATGGTTTTTAAAAACCTCTACCCAGTGGAGTCTTTGGTGGATTTGTCAGAAGTCTGATTAGCACTAGTAATTTGGCACTCAAAACCAGGTGGCCTTTCCTCATCCTTTATGTGAGCGAGAAAACAATTACAGGAGGAAGAAGCAACTCCCCCACTATTTCCAGGGAAGGGGGAAGGTGACAGTGGCCAGAATACCCAGATGTATGAATAATGTGGAGGCCCCACTGAATTTAATGGCAGGGCCTCGTTCAAATTTTTTGTCTACGTTCTTTGACTGAAAGCCGGACAAATTGAAAAGCTTATTGGCTGTAGCCAGCAAGCTACAGCTACAGCTACGGCTGCAGCTACAAGCGGAAAGAGGGAGAGAGTGATCATGGGTTTTGGGGGGGCAGTGTGTGGGGGGGGGGGGGGGGAGACTTTAAATTGGATGGGAGGGTGTGCTCAAATTGGACGCTGAGGTCTTTAGGTCAGTTGCGAAACAGATCAGGCCGGCTTCTGATCAGAGAAGACTTCATTTCAGGGAAGGTCAGTTGATTGGGAGCAGGGAAGGTTTTCAGATTATGGGAAGGTGTTAGTTTGCTGGATGACACACTAAATGCACTTCAATCTTTCTGGTCCACAAGGGGTGCTGAAAAGGCACTCAATTGCAGAATTCGGCATTTCTTGCATTCCTCCAGTTACCTGGTTTCCAGGATATTGGGAAACCCGGCCTACTGTGGGGAAGGTAGCCGGGGGTGGCAGGATGGGGGATGGTGGGGGGAACGCTTTTGAATGATGTGGTGGTTGGAGGGTAGTCAGGGAGTGGAGGGGTGGTCAGGGGGGCTTGGTGGGCAGCCGGGGATGGGGCAGTATTTGTGTGGTTATAGGGTGGATGGTGGGATAGTCAGCAAGTGGGGTGCGGTTGAGTGGTACAGGGGTAGTCAAGGGTGGAGTGAATAGCTGGGGGCTGGGAGGGTAGTCAGGGTGTCCAGTGATAGAGCGGCCGGGGCTCAGTACCATCGTTACCAGGAATAAAACATAGATTTAGTCCTTCTAACATTTCCTGGGCAACTATTCTGCTAAGAGAGTGGGAACCTTCCAAAGTCTGATTTAAATTGGAGTTTCAGAGGGTTCCAGGCACAGGGTAATTACCCATTGGAACTTCCCGGACAATTCCCCTACAGTGCTTGCATGGGGACGTCTGGGGATCCCCCAGCGCATCTTCTGGGGTACCTCAGAGGTACCGTCCTCCGGGGAATGGAAGATCTAGGCCCTGGTTTCAGCCTGGTTAAAACCATATTTCCACTTGCACTGCTGACGATATTGTCGTGTTGGGTGTTCTGGTCTATAAACAGGTCAGCACGGCTGGAGATGGTGTAACTCTATTTTATTAACAACTCAATTGTAATAACTTACTGTAACTTTGGGTACGTGCATTACCAGCTTATCTGTGGACCCTGTCCTATCATTATCTAGGTGAGGCACTCAGCACATGGTGAATGTCTGAGAGGCAGGCTGTGAGCTCTGTGCTCTGAGCTGGCTGCTGCTAGAATGAGCGGGAACTCTGGTGTCCCCTGTCTTTACAATGCGTGTGCTCTCACCGGTGATTGGCTGCGATGTTGTGTATGCTGGTTGGTCCTACTGTATGTCCATCAGTGTGTCAGTGTGTGTGTGATTGCACCATGATATGCTGAAGTATATCATGACATCCCCCCTTTTCGCAAAGAATATGTGCCTACATGAGAATAAATAAAGTGTAGTGAGTGTGTCTGATCATGTGTGTGCATTAGAACATAGAACATAGAACATAGAACAATACAGCGCAGTACAGGCCCTTCGGCCCACGATGTTGCACCGAAACAAAAGCCATCTAACCTACACTATGCCATTATCATCCATATGTTTATCCAATAAACTTTTAAATGCCCTCAATGTTGGCGAGTTCACTACTGTAGCAGGTAGGGCATTCCACGGCCTCACTACTCTTTGCGTAAAGAACCTACCTCTGACCTCTGTCCTATATCTATTACCCCTCAGTTTAAAGTTATGTCCCCTCGTGCCAGCCATATCCATCCGCGGGAGAAGGCTCTCACTGTCCACCCTATCCAACCCCCTGATCATTTTGTATGCCTCTATTAAGTCTCCTCTTAGCCTTCTTCTCTCCAACGAAAACAACCTCAAGTCCGTCAGCCTTTCCTCATAAGATTTTCCCTCCATACCAGGCAACATCCTGGTAAATCTCCTCTGCACCCGCTCCAAAGCCTCCACGTCCTTCCTATAATGCGGTGACCAGAACTGTACGCAATACTCCAAATGCGGCCGGACCAGAGTTCTGTACAGCTGCAACATGACCTCTCGACTCCGGAACTCAATCCCTCTACCAATAAAGGCCAACACTCCATAGGCCTTCTTCACAACCCTATCAACCTGGGTGGCAACTTTCAGGGATCTATGTACATGGACACCTAGATCCCTCTGCTCAGCCACACTTTCAAGAACTTTACCATTAGCCAAATATTCTGCATTCCTGTTATTCCTTCCAAAGTGAATCACCTCACACTTCTCTACATTAAACTCCATTTGCCACCTCTCAGCCCAGCTCTGCAGCTTATCTATATCCCTCTGTAACCTGCTACATCCTTCCACACTATCGACAACACCACCGACTTTAGTATCATCTGCAAATTTACTCACCCACCCTTCTGTGCCTTCCTCTAGGTCATTGATAAAAATGACAAACAGCAACGGCCCCAGAACAGATCCTTGTGGTACGCCACTTGTGACTGTACTCCATTCTGAACATTTCCCATCAACCACCACCCTCTGTCTTCTTTCAGCTAGCCAATTTCTGATCCACATCTCTAAATCACCCTCAATCCCCAGCCTCCGTATTTTTTGCAATAGCCTACCGTGGGGAACCTTATCAAACGCTTTGCTGAAATCCATATACACCACATCAACTGCTCTACCCTCGTCTACCTGTTCAGTCACCTTCTCAAAGAACTCAATAAGGTTTGTGAGGCATGACCTACCCTTCACAAAGCCATGCTGACTATCCCTGATAGTTACATCCCTGATATTTACATCAATATGTACATGTGGCTATACTATATACACGGGAAGGTGCCAGGTGCAGAGGAAAACGATGTTACACCAAGAACTAAACAAATGCAATTAACAAACGATGAAAAACTCTTAAACAGTACGGCAGAACATGTCAGTGAGTCCAATAGTGCAAGGTTTATAAATCAAGTCTTTGGGGTGGGCGTCGAATTCGGGTTGACCGCCTCAAGGGTGGTTCAGGATCCACCGGCTGAGGAATTGGCCGGGCCACGGTCGAGTGAGGAGGAGGCAGGGTATCCAGAAGCTCAACAAAGTCCATGTCAGGGACAACAGGAGGGCGTGGCACCGGTGCAGAATTTCATAGCAAGCGTGGAACCAGACGAAGGGCACGCCGATTGCGGCGGCGAATGGAGCCATCAGGCAAACGAACCAGAAACGAGTGGGGAGCCACCTGTCTAAGAACCTCAGCGGTTGCCGACCAGCCATCCTCCGGAAGATGTATGCGGACATGATCTCCAGGCACCAGATCAGGAAGATCAGTCACCCGAGCATCATGAGCCGCCTTGTGTTGCTCACACTCTTGCTGCATCCGCCGAAGTACCAGAGCATGGCCGAGGTCTGGGACGTGAATGGACGGCACAGTGGTCCTGAGGGTGCGACCCATAAGCAGATGGGCCGGCGATAGGCCCGTGGACAGTGGGGCCGAGCGATAGGCCAGCAAGGCGAGGCAGAAGTCAGATCCTGCATCAGCAGCCTTGCAGAGGAGCCTTTTTACAATGTGGACGCCCTTCTCTGCTTTGCCATTTGACTGAGGTTGCAGGGGACTGGACGTCACGTGTGTGTAGCGCACAAAGACTCCGTGAGACGAATAGAGTGAAGTCGATGAGGCTTTATTAAGTGTGTCTGTTCCCCCGCAGCTTGATAATAGAATGGCCTGCGGGGGAGGACTTCGGCTTCTTATACTCCGCCTTCAGGGCGGAGCTAGAGGTCAACGGCCAACCAGGACCCGGGATCTGTCAGCCAATGACATTAGGGCTTCCAGTCCCACATGACCCCTAATACATACTACCACATTCACCCCTTGTCAAAATTGAACCCGGCGGGGTGATGCTTCGCATGGTGGTAAGGGTTTACAGGGCTGGTCCTGAGAGGAAAACATTCATATGGCAACACAGTATGTACAATTTTGTCCTGTTTCAACTATTTACAGAAGGTATCGGGAGAAAAAGGCAAAATGTTCTTGTGAAAAGTCCATATATTGACTTAGATCGACGCCACGAGTCGGTCGGGCGGTCTGGTCGTCCGTGTCGATCGCCTCGGCCCCGGTGGTGGTGGTGGTGCTTGTCCGGTGTTGTCGTCTCCGGGAGCCTTACGGTTTCAGCTTGGGCTTTATTCTTGGTCGGGCCTGAGGGGAGGGGAACCGATCCTCCTGGGAAGGGGGCGGTCGCGGGGTGCGGCGGTGGCAGGAAGGGGGGGGTTGGGTGAATGGTGTTGGGGGGGTGTTTGTGTTGCCGGCGGGCGCCAGATCCCGCAGGGGGACCGTGTCCTGTCGGCCGTCGGGGTACTCCACGTAAGCGTACTGCGGGTTCGCGTGGAGGAGGTGAACCCTTTCGACCAACGGGTCCGCCTTGTGTGCCCGCACATGCTTTCGGAGCAAGATGGGTCCTGGGGCCGCCAGCCAGGTCGGCAGTGACATTCCAGAGGAGGACCTCCTAGGGAAGACAAGGAGACACTCATGGGGCGTTTGATTAGTGCTCGTACATAATAGCGACCGGATGGAGTGGAGAGCGTCCGGGAGGACCTCTTGCCACCGTGAAACTGGGAGGTCCCTGGACCGTAGGGCCAGTAGGACGGTCTTCCAGACCGTGCCGTTCTCCCTCTCTACTTGCCCGTTCCCCTGGGGGTTGTAGCTGGTCGTCCTGCTTGAGGCTATGCCCTTGCTGAGCAGGAACTGGCGCAGCTCGTCACTCATGAAGGAGGACCCCCTGTCGCTGTGGACGTATGCGGGGCAACCGAACAGTGTGAAGATGGTGTTCAGGGCTTTAATGACTGTGGCCGCCGTCATGTCAGAGCAGGGAATGGCGAATGGGAAGCGGGAGTATTCGTCCACCACATTAAGGACGTATGTGTTGCGGTCGGTGGAGGGGAGGGGCCCTTTGAAATCCAGACTAAGGCGTTCAAAGGGGCGGGAAGCCTTAATGAGGTGCGCGCCATCCTGCCTGAAAAAATGCGGTTTGCATTCCGCGCAGATGTGGCAGTCCCTTGTGACTGTATGGACCTCCTCTAAAGAGTATGGGAGGTTGCGGGACTTGATAAAGTGGAAAAACCGAGTGACCCCCGGGTGGCAGAGGTCCTCGTGGAGGGTTTGGAGGCGGTTAATTTGTGCGTTGGCACATGTGCTGTGGGATAGGGCATCGGACGGCTCGTTCAGCTTTCTGGGACGATACAAGATCTCGTAGTTGAAGGTGGAGAGCTCGATCCTCCACCTTAAGATCTTGTCGTTTTTGATTTTGCCCCGCAGTGCATTATCGAACATGAAGGCTACCGACCGTTGGTCGGTGAGGAGAGTGAATCTCCTGCCGGCCAGGTAATGCCTCCAATGTCGCACAGCTTCCACTGTGGCTTGGGCTTCCTTTTCCACTGAGGAGTGGCGGATTTCTGAAGCGTGGAGGGTTCGGGAGAAAAAGGCCACGGGTCTGCCCGCTTGGTTAAGGGTGGCCGCTAGAGCTACGTCGGAGGCGTCGCTCTCGACCTGGAAGGGGAGGGACTCGTCGATGGCGCGCATCGTGGCCTTTGCAATATCCGCTTTGATGCGGCTGAAGGCCTGGCAAGCCTCTGTCGACAGAGGGAAGGTCGTGGTCTGTATTAGGGGGCGGGCCTTGTCTGCGTACTGGGGGACCCACTGGGCGTAGTATGAAAAAAACCCCAGGCAGCGTTTCAGGGCTTTTGAGCAGTGCGGGAGGGGAAATTCCATGAGGGCGCGCATACGTTCGGGGTCGGGGCCTATTATCCCATTGCGCACTACGTAGCCCAGAATGGCTAGCCGGTTGGTGCTAAAAACGCACTTGTCCTCGTTGTACGTGAGGTTCAAGGCTTTGGCGGTCTGAAGGAATTTTTGCAGGTTGGCGTCGTGGTCCTGCAGGTCGTGGCTGCAGATGGTTACATTGTCGAGATACGGGAACGTGGCCCGCAACCTATGTTGATCAACCATTCGGTCCATCTCCCGTTGGAAGACCGAGACCCCCTTTGTGACGCCAAATGGGACCCTTAGGAAATGGTATAATCGCCCGTCTGCCTCGAAGGCTGTGTACTTGCGGTCACTTGGGCGGATGGGGAGCTGATGGTAGGCGGACTTGAGGTCCACGGTGGAGAAGACTTTATATTGGGCAATCCGATTGACCATGTCGGATATGCGGGGGAGAGGGTACGCGTCTAGTTGTGTGTACCTGTTGATGGTCTGGCTATAGTCTATGACCATCCTTTGTTTCTCCCCTGTCTTCACTACTACCACCTGTGCTCTCCAGGGACTATTGCTGGCCTGGATTATGCCTTCCTTTAGTAGCCGCTGGACTTCGGACCGAATGAAGGTCCGGTCCTGGGCGCTGTACCGTCTGCTCCTAGTGGCGACGGGTTTACAATCCGGGGTGAGGTTCGCAAACAAGGACGGGGGTTGCACCTTGAGGGTTGCGAGGCCGCAGATAGTGAGTGGGGGTATTGGGCCGCCGAATTTGAACGTAAGGCTCTGTAGATTGCAGTGGAAATCTAATCCCAGTAAGGTGGGGGCGCAGAGTTGGGGAAGGACGTGTAGTTTGTAGTTTTCCCTCCCCTGCACCGTTAGGGTAACTATGCAGAAACCTTGGATCTGTACGGAGTGGGATCCTGCAGCTAGGGAAATCTTTTGTGCGCTGGGATAGGTGGTCAAGGAACAGCGTCTTACCGTGTCGGGGTGGATAAAGCTCTCCGTGCTCCCGGAGTCGACTAGGCATGGTGTCTCGTGCCCGTTTATTAGCACCGTTGTCGTCGTCGTCTGGAGTGTCCGGGGCCGAGCTTGATTGAGCGTGATTGAAGCGAGACGTGGTTGTAGTAGTGGAGTGGGGTCCGTTGTTGCCGTCCAAGATGGCGTCGGGGATGAACAAAATGGCTGCCCCCATACATCGCACATGGTTGGGGGGTCACAAGATGGCGGCGGGGGTGGACAAAATGGCCACCCCCACGCGTCGTACAGGTCTGGGGTGGTCCAAGATGGCGGCGCCCTTCCTCCCCTCGTGGTGGCCGGGACCCAAAATGGCGGCGTCTGCGGGTCGCACATGGGGCGCTGGGGGGGTTGGGGAGCGTTAGGACCGCGCGGGGCTCCCTCATC
Organism: Scyliorhinus torazame; assembly: GCF_047496885.1. Lineage (NCBI taxonomy): Eukaryota > Metazoa > Chordata > Chondrichthyes > Carcharhiniformes > Scyliorhinidae > Scyliorhinus > Scyliorhinus torazame. The sequence continues at coordinate 281,812,575 of NC_092711.1, read as the reverse complement.
TCTGGGGACAGCGGTGGTCGGGACCCAAGTTGGTAGCGCCGGCGGGTCAGACGTGGGGCGCGGGGGGGTTTGGGGGGCGTTAGAGACGCGCAGAACTCCCTCTTCTCCGGGGAGAGCAGTGGTCGGGACCCAAAGTGGTAGCGCCGGTGGGTCATACATGGGGCGCGGGGGGGGGGGGGTTGGGGAGCGTAAGCGGCGTGCAGGGCTCCCTGTTCTCCCGGGACAGCGGCGACCTCGCGGGACCGGCACACAACCGCGAAATGGCCCTTTTTCCCGCAGCTCTTGCAGATTGCTGCGCGGGCCGGGCAGCGCTGCCGGGGGTGTTTCGCCTGGCCGCAGAAATAGCAGCGGGCGCCCCCGGTGCGACTTGGCGTTTGGACCGCGCAAGCCTGTGGGGTGTCCGGGGGGGTGTGGATTTGTCGCGACGGGTACGTACGGAGCCCAATGGGCTGCCGCGCGGTCGGGGCCATAGGCACGGGTATTACGCGCGGCCACGTCTAGAGAGGCTGCTAAGGCCCGTGCCTCTGAGAGTCCTAGCGACTCTTTTTCTAGAAGTCTTTGGCGGATTTGGGAGGAATTAATACCTGCCACTAAAGCATCGCGCATTAACATGTCCGTGTGTTCATTTGCGTTCACCGAAGGGCAGCTGCAGGCTCGTCCCAAAATCAGCAGCGCGGCGTAGAATTCGCCCATCGATTCTCCGGGACTTTGCCGTCTCGTCGCGAGCTGGTAGCGAGCATAGATTTGGTTAACTGGGCGGACGTAGAGACTTTTCAGTGCTGCGAACGCCGTCTGGAAATCCTCCGCGTCTTCGATGAGGGAGAAAATCTCCGTGCTTAACCTCGAGTGCAGGACCTGTAGTTTTGGGTCTTCTGTGACCCGGCCGGTGGCCGTTCTGAGGTAGGCCTCAAAACAAGTCTGCCAGTGCTTGAAGGCTGCTGCCGCGTTCACTGCGTGGGGGCTGATCCTCAGGCATTCCGGGATGATCCTGAGCTCCATAGTCCTTTTTAGGCACGCTTAATAAATTGTAGCGCACAAAGACTCCGTGAGACGAATAGAGTGAAGTCGATGAGGCTTTATTAAGCGTGTCTGTTCCCCCGCAGCTCGATAGTAGAATGGCCTGCGGGGGAGGACTCCGGCTTCTTATACTCCGCCTTCAGGGCGGAGCTAGAGGTCAACGGCCAACCAGGACCCGGGATCTGTCAGCCAATGACATTAGGGCTTCCAGTCCCACATGACCCCTAATACATACTACCACAGTGTGCAAAGTTGCATGCACTATCGAAGGAAGACCATTACTGACTCGCGAAGCAGGGGCCATTGTCTGACATCACGGTCAGCGGAATGCCGTGGCGAGCAAAGGTCTCCTTACAGGCCCGGATAACAGCCGATGACGTGGTGTCGTGCAGGCGTATGACCTCAGGATAGCTGGAAAAGTAATCGATGATGATGATGTAGTCCCTGCCGTGCGCTTGGAACAGGTCCACGCCCACCTTCGACCAGGGGGACGTGACCAACTCACGGGGCTGAAGGGTCTCACATGGTTGCGTCGGCTGGAACCGCTGACAGGTGGGGCAATTGAGCACGGTGTTGGCAATGTCCTCATTTATTTCTGGCCAGTATACAGCCTCTCGGGCCCTCCGTCGGCACTTCTCAACGCCGAGATGGCCTGCGTGCAGCTGTTCTAAGACAAGCCGGTGCATGCTGTGTGGGATCACAATGCGGTCCAGCTTCAGGAGGACACCATCCACGACTGCCAAGTCGTCCCGAATGTTGTAAAACTGTGGGCATTGTCCCTTGAGCCACCCATCCGTCATGTGGCGCATCACACGTTGCAGAAGGGGGTCAGCCGCAGTCGCACAGCGAATGTGGGCAAGGCGTTCGTCAGTGGCCGGCAGATTGGCAGAAGTAAAGGCGACATGTGCGTCGACTTGGCAAACGAACCCCTCTGGGTCGGACAGAGTGTCAACTGCCCTGGACAGACGTCTGCTATGATCAGGTCCTTACCCGGGGTGTATAAAAGTTGGAAATCGTACATCCGGAGTTTGAGCAGAGTGCGCTGGAGGAGAGGGGTCATGTCATTAAGGTCCTTTTGGATGATGCCAACCAGCGGGCGATGGTCAGTCTCCACGGTGAACTGGGGAAGGCCATACACATAGTCGTGGAACTTGTCAACGCCAGTCAACAGGCCGAGGCACTCCTTCTCAATTTGCGCATAGCGCTGCTCTGTGGGGGTCATGGCACGTGACGCATAGGCGACAGGGGCCCATGATGAGGCATCATCTTGTTTTAGGAGGACCGCCCCAATGCCGTATTGGCTGGCGTCAGTCGAGATCTTCGTCTCCCTTGCAGGATCGAAGAACGCCAGTACCGGGGTGGTTGTAAGCTTGACCTTGAACTCCTCCCATTCACGCTGGTGGGTGGGAAGCCACTGGAATTCAGTTGTCTTCCTGACAAGGTGCCGGAGAGCTGTGGTGTGGGAAGCGAGGTTAGGGATGAATTTTCCCAGGAAGTTGACCATTCCTAGAAAGCGTAGCACAGCCTTCTTGTCTGTCGGCTTCTGCATGGCCGTGATGGCTGCCACCTTGTCGGCATCCGGCCGCACCCCCAACTGGGAGATGTGGTCCCCCAAGAACTTGAGCTCGGTTTGGCCAAAAGAGCATTTGGCTCTGTTAAGGCGCAGGCCCTGGTCCCGTATCCGTTGAAAGACGCGTTGGAGGCGACTGATATGCTCCTGCAGTGTGGTAGACCAAATAATGATATCGTCCACATAGACGGGCACGCCTTCGATGCCCTCCATCATCTGTTCCATGATGCAATGGAAAACCTCAGAGGCTGATATGATTCCAAATGGCATCCTATTGTAGCAGTATCTGCCAAATGGAGTGTTGAAGGTACACAGCTTCCTGCTGGACTGATCCAATTGAATCTGCCAGAAGCCCTTTGAGGCATCAAGTTTGGTGAATATTTTTGCCCGAGCCATGTCGCACGTGATCTCCTCACATTTGGGTATAGGGTAATGTTCCCTCATTATATTGCGATTTAAGTCTTTCGGGTCAATACAGATCCGGAGCTCGCCGGAAGGCTTCTTGACGCACACCATGGAGCTGACCCATGCAGTTGGCTCCATCACCCGGGAAAGCACTCCTTGGTCCTGAAGGTCCTGCAGCTGCTGCTTGAGGCGGTCCTTGAGGGGTGCTGGGACCCTGTGAGGTGCATGAACCACCGGGGTGGCATCCTGTTTGAGCAGGATTTTGTATGTGTAGGGCAGTGTACCCATGCCCTCGAAAGCATCCTGGTTGTGAGGAAGGATTGAGTTTAGTTGCGCCCTGAATTCCGCATCTTGGAAGTCAGGCGTGCCTTCTGGAGAGAGAGAGTGTACTCGCTGAACGAGGTGGAGGAGTTTGCACGCCTGTGCGGCTAGCAGAGAGTCCTTTGAAGAGCCCACAATCTCAAAGGGTAGGATGGCTTTACGCGAGTTGTGCGTCACTTCGAGTTGGCACGACCCCGTGGCGAGGATAACGTTGCCATTATAGTTGACCAGTTGATAGATGGATGGGAGAATTGCTGGTTTGACGCTCAGGGTTTGAAATGCTGACCATGCGAGATTTGCGGAAGCACCCGTGTCCAGGCGGAATGTGATCTGGGATCGGTTGAACATCAGGGTGGCACACCACTCGTCCAGCTTAATGCTGTGCACCGACAGCGGCTGGTGCGTTCGACTCAGGGACAGCTTGTTCTTGTTGATGACAGCAATGCGGAAAGGCTCCCTGTCCTCAGTGTCACTGGTCTGCATGATGTCAGGATCGGACTCGGTGAACGTGGGCAGAATTGCCCGAACGTTTCTGCGAGGCTGGTTAAACCATTGCGAGTTGGCAGGCTGAGGTGCTCGACAGCAGGCAGCATAGTGGCCAAGCCTGCCACAGCGTAGGCATTGTCGCACTTTGGCCGGACATTGCTGCTTTAAATGGGCGGAGCCACAGTTGCCGCACGTCATGACATCAGTGCGTTCGTTGCGCCACCACGCATGCGTGGTGCGGTCTTGCATAGTGCACGCCTGCGCATCACGTTCCTCCGCGTCAACGTCCCCTCTTTTGGCGCGTACAAGCGCGGGAGGCCTCGGAAAGCGCGCAAAATGGCCGCCCACCTCCGGGCCGCGGGCCGGGAGGTACTCGATCGTCTGGACCCGCTCCGCCTCGTGGGGCCCCTGCCGCGCCGTTTCAGCCGCCTGGATGTGTGAGTACCGGCTGGTGGTGTTCTCATGCAGGACGCCGGTCTCGATGGCCGTCGCTAGGGTGAGTTTCTTGATTTTAAGGAGCTGCTGGCGCAGGGTGGCCGACCTGACCCCGAAAACTATCTGGTCGCATATCATGGAGTCAGAGGTGGGCCCTAAAGTGTTGGGTACTCTGCTACACAGACGAACCAACACGGTTGCAAATGGTACAACTCAGTTTTATTTCAAACATCTATTTACAGTTGTATACTGTTTACTGACGTTCGATCATAACCCTTGAATCTGTGGACCTACTCCTAATTCTATCTTGTAGTGGCACTCAGCACATGGTGGATGTCTGAGTGGCTTGCTATGAGCTCTGTGCCCTGAGCTGTCTCGTCCTCGAGTGCCCAGGAAGTGTCGTGTTCCCTGTTTTGTACTGTGTATGCTCTTGCCTGTGATTGGCTGTCCGTTGATCTGTCCATCAGTATGTATGTATGTATGTGCTATGATGTTCACCTGGATATCATGACATCCCCTCTTTTTTACAAGAGCATGTGCCTACGTGGTCATAAATAGAGGTGTGTACTGAGTGTAGCTAAATGTGTGTGTGTGCAATATTTACAGCATGTACATGGGGCTAAACTATATACAAGGGGCGATGTCGGGTGCGACATAACAACGAGGTTGTACCATAAACAAAGAACAGGGAAATGTAGAACGACAGAACAAATTCCTGTAACGATAAGAACAGAAACATATTAACACTGTGGTAGCATGAGTTCAATGTACAAACAGTCTCATAATCCAGTCTAGTAGGTGGGCGACGAATTTGGGTTGACCACCTCAAGGGTGGGTCTGGAACCACCGGCTGAGGAATGGGCCTGGCCACGGGCGACGACGGAAGGGGCATGGTGGCAGGCAGCTCCACGAAGTCGATGTCAGGAACAACAGGAGGGCGCGGTGTCGGTGTATGTTCCCGTAGTGAGCGTGGAAGTATGCGAAGAGCCCGACGATTGCGCCTACGAATGTATCTATCAGGCATGCAAACCAGGAACGAGCGGGGAGCCACGTGTCGGAGAACTTCGGCAGGTGCTGACCAGCCACCTTCTGGTAGGTGAATGCGGACTTCGTCTCCAGGGGCCAGGGCGGGAAGATCAGTTGCCCGTGTGTCATATGCCCTCTTCTGGCGAACGCGCTGCTGTTGCATTCTGTGTAGTACCGGAGCACGGTTGGTTGTGGGTACCAGAATGGAAGGCACAGTGGTCCTGAGGGCACGACCCATTAACAGCTGGGCTGGTGAGAGGCCAGTGGCTAGTGGGGCCGAGCGATAGGCCAGCACGGCTAGGCAGAAATCCGATTCGGCAGCAGCAGCCTTGCAGAGGAGCCGCTTGACGATGTGAATGCCCTTCTCCGCCTTTCCATTGGACTGGGGATGCAGAGGGCTGGACGTCACGTGTGTGAAGCCATACGAGGCAGCAAAGGATGACCATTCCTGGCTGGCAAAACAGGGCCCATTGTCCGACATGACAGTCATCGGAATGCCGTGGCGAGTGAAGGTGTCTTTGCAGGCCCTTATGACAGCGGACGATGTCAAATCGTGCAGGCGTATGACCTCTGGATAGTTGGAAAGTTAGTCAATGCGAATTACATAGTCCCTGCCAAGCGCGTGAAAGCGGTCCACACCCACCTTCGCCCAGGGGAACGTCACCAGCTCATGGGGTAGAAGCGTTTCAGGAGGTTGCGCCAGTTGAAACCTTTGGCAGGTGGGGCAGTTGAGCACAATATTGGCAATGTCATCACTGATGCCTGGCCAGTATACCGCCTCTCGGGCCCTCCGTCTGCACTTCTCGACCCCCAGATGGCCTTCGTGTAGTTGGTCGAGGACCAGCTTGTGCATGCTGTGCGGTATCACAATCCGGTCCAGCTTTAGAAGGACACCATCAATGACGACCAAGTCATCTCGGACATTGTAGAACTGCGGGCACTGCCCTTTGAGCCACCCTCCCGTCATGTGGCGCATCACCCATTGTAGAAGGGGGTCAACCGCAGTCTCTCGGCGAATACAGGCCAGACTGGAGTCATCAGCTGGCAGGTTTGCCGATGTGAAAGCCACCTGTGCCTCGACCTGACAGACGAACCCCTCCGAATCTGGCGGGGTGCTCACTGCTCTAGATAGGGCATCCGCAATGATAAGGTCCTTACCCGGGGTTAGACCAGTTGGAAGTCATACCTCCTAAGTCTAAGTAGGATGCGCTGGAGGCGAGGGGTCATCTCGTTCAGGTCCTTATTTGTGATGCTGACCAGGGGGCGGTGGTCAGTCTCAACGGTAAACCGGGGGAGACCATACACGTAATCATGGAACTTGTCTATCCCGGTTAGCAAGCCCAGGCACTCCTTTTCGATCTGTGCGTAGTGCTGTTCTGTGGGGGTCATGGCCCGCGAGGCATAGGCGACCGGGGCCCATGACGCAGTGTCATCCCGCTGTAGGAGCACCACCCCAATGCCGGACTGGCTGGCATCAGTCGAAATTTTGGTGTCACGAGATGTGTCGAAAAACGCCAACACCGGTGCTGTGGTGAGCTTAAGTTTGAGCTCCTCCCATTCCTGCTGGTGTGTGTGTAGCCACTGGAACTCCATGGACTTCTTGACAAGGTGGCGCAGAGCCATCGTGTGGGAGGCAAGGTTGGGAATGAACTTCCCCAGGAAGTTGACCATGCCTAGGAAGCGTAGTACTGCTTTCTTGTCTGCCGGCTGTGGCATGGCTGTAATGGCGCTCACCTTGTCTGCATCCGGACGGACCCCTGACCGGGAAATGTGATCCCCCAGGAACTTCAGCTCGGTTTGGCCGAAAGAACACTTGGCTCGGTTGAGGCGCAGGCCGTTTTCGCGTATGCGCGCAAAGACGCGCTGGAGACGATAGATGTGCTCCTGTGGTGTGGTGGACCAGATGATGATGTCGTCCACGTAGACGCGCACCCCTTCGATGCCTTCCATCACCTTCTCCATGATCCTGTGAAAGACCTCGGATGCCGAGATGATGCCAAATGGCATTCTGTTGTAGCAGAACCTGCCGAAAGGGGTGTTGAAGGTGCACAGCTTTCGACTGGACGGATCTAGTTGGATCTGCCAAAAACCCTTCGAGGCATCCAGTTTCGTGAAGATTTTAGCCCGGGCCATTTCGCTCGTGATCTCTTCCCATATGGGTATGGGGTAGTGTTCCCTCATTATGTTGTTGTTGAGGTCTTTTGGATCAATGCAGATCCGGAGCTCGCCGGAGGGCTTCTTAACACACACCATGGAGCTGATCCATGGCATGGGCTCCGTGACCCGGGATAGGACCCCTTGGTCCTGGAGATCCTGCAGCTGCTGCTTGAGGTGGTCTTTGAGTGGCGCTGTGACCCTGCGAGGTGCGTGAATTACCTGGGTGGCGTCTGGTTTGAGCGGAATTCTGCAGGTGTAGGGCAGTGTTCCCATGCCCTCGAATGCCTCCTGGTTGTGGGCGAGGAGCAATTGGAGCTGTGCCCTGAACTCTGCATCCGGGAAGTTGGATGTGCCTTCTGGAGACAGAGTGTGGACTCGTTGCACGAGGTGGAGAGCCTTGCCTGCCTGTGCGCCTAACAGGGAGTCCTTCGATGATCCGACTATCTCGAATGAGAGTGTGGCCGTATATGTGTTGTGTGTCACCTGGAGCTGGCAGGATCCCATAGCCGGGATAACGTTCCCATTGTAGTCGACCATCTTGCACGGGACGACCGAATTGGTGGTCTGACCTTCATATGAGGTTGGCGGAGGCGCCAGTGTCCAGACGGAATGTTATCGGTGATCGGTTGACCGTTAGGGTGGCACACCATTCATCACCCGGATTGACAGTGTTAACTTGCATCGGCTGGTGGGTCCTGGTTGGAGACGTTCGGTTCCCATCAATGGCCGCAACACGGAAGGCGTCCCGGTCGTCTGTGTCACTGGTCTGGATATCGTCTGGGCACGACTCATAGTAAGGAGGCTGAATGGTCCCCACGTCCCTGCGAGGTTGTCGGAATTGTGGAACATAGGCAGGTTGAGCTGCTCGACAGCAGGCAGCGTAGTGGCCCACCTTGCCACAGCGGAGGCATTGTCAGATTCTTGCGGGACATTGCCGCTTTAAATGTGCGGCTCCACAGTTGCCGTACGTCGTGACGTCATGGCGTTCGTTGCCACCGCGCATGCGCAGTTCGGTCTTGCGTTAAGCGCGCTTGCGCATCACGCTCCTCAGTGTTGCCATCGTTTTTGGCGCGCACAAGCGCGGGAGGCCTCGAAAAGCTCGCGAACTGGCCGCCCTCGTCCGGGCCGCGGGCCGGGAGGAACTCGACCGTCTGGACCCGTTCGGCCTCGTAGGACGCCTGCCTCGCCGATCCGGCCGCATAGGACGCCTGCCGCGCCGATTCGGCCGCCTGAAATTGGGTATAGCGGCTAGTCGCGTTTTCGTGCAGGACACAGGCTTCGATTGCAGAGGCTAAGGTGAGGCCTTTTATTTTTAAGAGCTGCTGGCGTAGGGTGCCCGAGGTGACCACAAAAACGATCTGGTCCCGAATCATGGAATCGGAGGTGGTGTTGTAACCGTAGGACTGCGCGGGGATGCGGAGATGGGTAAGGAATGACTGAAAGGTCTCATCCTTACCTTGCAGGCGCTGCTGGAAGAGATACCTCTCGAAGCTCTCGTTGACCTCGACGTTGAAGTGTTGGTCGAGCTTGAGAAGGACCGTCATGTATTTGGTCTTGTCTTCACCTTCCGCGAACACCAGGGAGTTGTAGACATGGATGGCGTGTTGATCTGCCGTGGTGAGGAGGATTGCGATCTTTCTGGTGTCTGAAGCGCTCTCTCTTTCGTTGGCTTCCAGAAAGAGCTGGAAGCGCTGTTTGAACAGCTTCCAATTAACGCCGAGGTTTCCAGCGACTTGCAGCGGCTGCGGTTTGTTGGCAGTGTCCATGGCGCAGGATGGCAGATTCCAGAGGATTTGTAGGTAGGTACCACAGTTACCCCTGGTACTATGATGTGTTGGGTACTCTGCTACACAACCGAACCAACACGGTTGCGAATGGTACAACTCAGTTTTATTTCAAACATCTATTTACAGTTGTATACTGTTTACTGAGGTTCGATCATAACCCTTGAATCTGTGGACCTACTCCTAATTCGATTTTGTAGTGGCACTCAGTACATGGTGGATGTCTGAGTGGCTTGCTATGAGCTCTGTGCCCTGAGCTGTCTCGTCCTCGAGTGCCCAGGAAGTGTCGTGTTCCCTGTTTTGTACTGTGTATGCTCTTGCCTGTGATTGGCTGTCATGTTGTGTGCGTGTTGATTGGTCCGTTGATCTGTCCATCAGTTTGTATGTATGTATGTGCTATGATGTTCACCTGGATATCATGACAGGCCCATAGCCGCAGAACTGCGCGAGGATGCGGAGGTGCATTAAATAAAACTGGAAAGGCTCGTCCTTACCCTGCAGGTGCTGCTGGAACAGGTACCTTTCGAAGCTTTCGTTGACTTCAACGCTGAAGTGTTCATCAAATTTTAGGAGCACCGTCTTGTATTTGGTTTTGTCCTCGCCGTCCGCGAATGTAAGGGAGTTAAAGATGTGGATGGCGTGTTGCCCTGCTGTGGAGAGAAGAAGGGAAATCTTCCTGATGTCCGATGCATTCTCCCTGTCTGTTGGCTCTAGGAAGAGCTGGAAGCGCTGTTTAAAAAGCTTCCAATTCACCCCGAGATTGCCAGCGATGCGTAGCTGTGGCGGCAGGTTGATGTTCTCCATGCTGCCGGATGGCGGATTGCTGATAAGTTGCAGGTAGAGCTCACAGGGGCTAGTATGCGTCTACTCCTGGAACCATGTCGTGTTGGGTGTTCTGGTCTATAAACAGGTCAGCACGGCTGGAGATGGTGTAACTCTATTTTATTAACTACTCAACTGTAATAACTTACTGTAACCTTGGGTACGTGCATTACCAGCTTATCTGTGGACCCTGTCCTATCACTATCTAGGTGAGGCACTCAGCACATGGTGAATATCTGAGAGGCAGGCTGTGAGCTCTGTGCTCTGAGCTGGCTGCTGCTAGAATGAGCGGGACCTCTGGTGTCCCCTGTCTTTATAGTGCATGTGCACTCACTGGTGATTGGCTGTGATGTTGTGCATGCTGGTTGGTCCTACTGTATGTCCATCAGTGTGTCAGTGTGTGTGTGATTGCACCATGATATGCTGATGTATATCATGACAGATATCATTATCTGAACTTCATCCAAAATTCAGAAGCTGAGCTAAGAAAAGGATTGTGAATTTGATCGAATTAGCAGCACATTTGCAGGATTAATGGATTCAGTAACATTAAGATGAAAATAATTATTTTGTGCAAAAATTGGCAAATTACCTGCAAAGTGTCAAGCCTTCTCGATTTGAAACTCTGCGGTAACACCAAAGTTACCAAGACTCAACATCACCCAGTCAACAAGCATCACAATACATATTGTAAAAATCTGTATCATTAACCAATGTCTCATCTGTTTCTGCACTTTCAGAGCTTCATTGTGGAGAGGGTCAAAGTCACTCAACACTCGGATACAGGAACACAAATGCACATATTTGATTAACCCATGTCATTAGTTAAATTCACTTCGTCCTGCTATTTGTTTATCTCCTCTGCTTTTTAATACAACTCAATTGTCTTCAAAAATATGGAAAAAACTGATTTTATTCACAGAAATTGTTTCACAGCATTAAAAATGAAAAGAGCCAGTTCCCTGCGTCCTCGCCTCTGCTGAGGATCACACATTTGTCAGAAAATTGGATGGATTCTTTTATTGGTCTGCATTCCACCCTGTTTAAATTTTTGATGTCTGCTACACCAAGGCAATGCAGTGCATTTGAACATAAACCAATGGAAATATTCCCTTTCATTTGCAAAAGATGGGAGCCTATATTGTACACATTTTGATTTATAATCTTTTTCAATGTAATTTGGCAGGAAAATCTGCTCTCCGTTTGTCGCCATCTGTTTTCCGTGTTTGTGCTCTGCAGAAAGCATCAAAGCACAATGTGAAAAGAGATGATCAGCCAAAATGTGGCTTGCAAAAGGGAATTGGATAAGCTCTGGAAGATAAATAATTAGCTGATCTACAGAGAAAGGATGGGGTCGGTGGGGGCGGGGGCTGGCAGGTGAGTCCAGCTGAGTTCCTCTTGCAGGGACCTGGCCTGATCATGACGGCCTAATAGCCTCCTCTGCTGTTACCGTCCTATATAATTCTCCATGTTGGTTATGTTTCTTGCAGTGGGATATTTTCATTAGCAATGCATCAGGACCTTACAATGAACAGCCAGCCATATTTTTTATATTGAGCTGAACATTTGAGTATCAGCAGGCTATTCAGCCACAGAGAATGTGACAGCAGAGTATCCCGTCCTAACCTGACATCCACAATCACGCTCTTCCCAGCAACTTAAACCCTGGCTGAGATTGACTGATTCAGCAGGGACTGGGGGGGTGACTGGTGATAGGCTGGGCACATATGCACTTTTAATTTAGCCATGCAGATGCATTCCTGCTTGATTCTCGCCTGCCATATTCAACTGAGCCCTTTATTTTTTAGACAGCCAGGCTGCCCGACTCAGACAGAAAATCATTGATACATGATGCCATTAGGACTGCTAATGGCATTTTAACTGCCTGATGAACTGTATGTAACATTTTCATTAATATCTGGCAGGGACGAAAGGGTGGTCTCCTCGGTAAGTCAAAAGGTGTCCTTAGCACGGCCAGGATGAGGAGGAGTGCCCTTCTGATCCTGTGCTGACCTGGAATACAATACCACTTACCACCCACCTAATAGTCTTAATGATTCCTCTTCAAGTCACCCACACCCCACCCCACCTCCCTCATATTCTAAGGGCACTGGAAATGTGACATATCCAATGCCAGCCTCCAGCCTCATTCTGTCCATTTCATTCAGACAGTTGGCAGGCCAGATGTAAATGGAGGCCACGAGTTAAAATAGCCTCGACGTCAAATCAATTGTGTTGGAAGGGTTGAATGCCCACCTCACAACCTGCCTGCCTGAAACTTTGCTGTGGATGGTACATTGATCTTGTTTTATTTTCATCGAAAAGTCAGTTACTGAACAATGATGAGTCAGGATAAACGGATCATTTTCAGCTTAGCAACAAATCTGAACAAGCTGATCCAGCAAGCCGCTGAGTTAAACACCTTGTGACATATTTGAACATGCATAGGGCAAAACAAATACAATAGAAGCTGTACTCAATGGCTGAGATGCAGTAAATTTGGAAACCCAAACATTTTCAGAAACACATAATACGCCAACAGTCAGTGCATCAAAAACAGTATTCCAAATCTTTCTTTTTTTATCCATATTTAGCACCTTCATTGCCACAGTGTATCATCTCTAGAAAAGCACCAGAGAGGCTGTTCATCTCCCAATTCCAATTCCCCTCCCACACTGAGTGATACACACAGACAGACCTGTCTGTTTCCACAGCTAGTTATTCCCAGAACAGGTAATCAGTCTGTCGTTCGGGGCTAATAGCTTGACGGTCGCCACTCCACATCAAGTGTGGTTGATCAGGGGTCACATCCGCTCTTACTGACAGCTATCAGCTTGTTTGGAAGGATTTGCAGATTGGCAATCAAGGGGCGTTGTTGTAGAACAGTGGGGGGGGAGGTTTTAATGCATTTTATTCAAACTTGTATCAAAGTAGGTTACAGCAAATAAACACCCCGGGAAACATTCTTCCCAACAACCAACTAGACAGTTTGTACAGATTTTTCTCCTTTTTCACCCCCCCCCCTCCCCATCACCCATCCTCCCCACCCCCCTGCTCCTCAAACACGGTCACAAACATCCCCACCTTTTCTTAAACTCCCCTGCTGAGCCCCTTAACTCATACTTTATCTTCTCTAACCGCAGGAAGTCATACAGGTCAGCCAACCATGCTGCTACCCCTGGTGGCGATGCCGACCGCCACTCCAGCAAAATTAATCGCCGTGAAATCAGAGAGGCGAAGGCCAAGACATTAGCCTTCCTCCTCTCCATGAGCTCCAGCTTCTCTGAAACCCCAAATATTGCCACCAAAGGGTCCGGGTCCACTCCCTCCTCCACTATCCTGGCTAAGACCGCAAACACTCACGCCCAAAATCTTCCCAATTTTTCACAACCCCAAAACATGTGTGCATGATTCGCTGGCCCCCACCCACACCTCTCACAGTAACTTCATTGCAGTGTTAATGTAAGCCTACTTGTGACAATAATAATTATTGATTGTGAACATTGTTAAAATTTTCATTTGCAAAGGTACTTCTAGATATTCAAGAAAACAGTTCAAAATTTTGATAATTTCCTTCTTTCAAACTGGCTAGAGCCAGAGCCTGAATCTTCAGGAACCCTACATTGGCACCATTTCCACATCCCAACCCCACACCGTGTGGACTTCAGTAATGCAATGTCATTTTCAATGAAAAAGACCCGAATTGACCTGGAGGCAGGTTGGGTGCCTAATTAGGGATGGTGGGTGCAGCGAGGAGGCAGGAACTAATTCCACAGAGTGACTTTAAAAGGCAAATGCACTGGGCTTGCTGTTACCTAGAGAAATGGTGCAAGCAGGAGAGAAAAGGACCAGCAGTCACATATCATAAACGTGTGTGGTAGTCACCACTGTTTGTGTGTATGACGTATATGAGAAGTAATACAGTAAGGCTCCTGTACTACAGGTACGGGGGTAGATTCCGCCTGCTGGCTCCGCCCAATAGGCGGAGTATAAATGTGTGTGCTCACCGAGCTGCAGCCATTTCGGCAGCCGCTGCAGGAGGCTACACATCTCTGCGTAATAAAGCCACGATTACTCTCTACTCGCTTCTCGTCGTAATTGATAGTGCACCAACGTGCCCAAACATTCACTCACTCACTCACTCGCTCTTCAAGTACTCAAATGACAGCAACTGTGCACCAGGGCATGATCTCCTCAGTTTGACTATTCCATTTTATGCAAGCTTTTACATCAGCCAGCCACAATGAATAACGGCTTGTACACGATGTGCTCCCGACAGCTGTGCATCAGCACGTCCAGTGCATTAACAACTTCCTCTGCCCATTATCAACGTTTGGAAGGTTTGATCCTGTCCCTCTCCAACCTGTTAATAAGCTCTTCAACATCCAGCTAATTGGAGACGCGGGTTGTCAGCTTCCCCCAGGCTACCTTCCTTCAAAAATTCCAGTGCTTCTTGGAGACAGAAGACTGCCAATGGGCCGCAGTATTTTCAGAGCACGCCCGCTCTGACCTCACTTCCATGGGCGATTGAAAACCGTGCCCAGATGTTGTGAGCATGGTAGGTGATCTCTTCTTTGTAATTTACTACGATCAGGGTTAACAGGGTTTCACAGCTGTAACTCAGTTTTACGGAAACTGTTGTCGAGTTATTCACATGAGGAAAGAGTTGTTGGGAAAAGCAGCATATTGTAACCATTACCTAGTATAATATATTCAAATTTGAGTCTATAAAGTGCATGGCAATTTAAAATAGAAAGGGCTCTGCTGTTTTAATTGTGCAATTCCCTCAAGATATTGCACTGATTTTCTTCAAACACATTTATAAAGACAGGAGCCTTCAAGTAATTGTAAAGAAAAGAGGTCCACTACTGGGCATCAGTACTATTTTGGATATTATCACGAAAGGTCACAAGTTCACAAATGAGTTACGTCAGTCTGAGTGTCTCCTAATTCAGTTGAAGGGACTCAAACGGGGCAAGTTCCATCTAATTGTAATTGTTTTGTATTGGATATTTATTCCTGTTTTTGTAAGTTAGAAATGTTTTGAATTGGAGATAAAATGATGCTCTCCCTTTTCTTGACGAAGCTAAAGATGGGGTCAAGTTGCATGCATGGAAACAAATTGTATTGTTGGCTTGGCAGTTGACTGAATAAGGCTTGTCCAACAAAGCAAGTATAGGTTGTGCCAGCATTAGCATTTTGTAGATATTGTAAGTGCCGGATGTTATTACTCATTAACATGTTACGTTAGAACATAGAATATAGAACATTACAGCGCAGTACAGGCCTTTCGGCCCTCGATGTTGCGCCAACCTGTGAAACCACTCTAAAACCCATCTACACTATTCCCTTATCGCCCATATGTCTATCCAATGACCATTTGAATGCCCTTAGTGTTGACGAGTCCACTACTGTTGCAGGCAGGGCATTCCACGCCCTTACTACTCTCTGAGTAAAGAACCTACCTCTGACATCTGTCCTATATCTATCTCCCCTCAATTTAAAGCTATGTCCCCTCGTGCTAGACATCACCATCCGAGGAAAAAGGCTCTCACTGTCCACCCTATCCAATCCTCGGATTATCTTGTATGCCTCAATTAAGTCACCTCTTAACCTTCTTCTCTCTAACGAAAACAGCCTCAAGTCCCTCAGCCTTTCCTCATAAGATCTTCCCTCCATACCAGGCAACATTCTGGTAAATCTCCTCTGCACCCTTTCCAATGCTTCCACATCCTTCCCATAGTGCGGCGACCAGAATTGCACGCAATACTCCAAATGTGCCGCACCAGAGTTTGGTACAGGTGCAACATGACCTCATGGCTCCGAAACTCAATCCCTCTACCAATAAAAGCTAACACACCGTACGCCTTCTTAACAACCCTCTCAACCTGAGTGGCAACTTTCAGGGATCTATGTACATGGGCACCGAGATCTCTCTGCTCATCCACACTGCCAAGAATCTTACCATTAGCCCAGTACTCTGTCTTCCTGTTATTCCTTCCAAAATGAATCACCTCACATTTTTCTGCATTAAACTCCATTTTCCACCTCTCAGCCCAGCGCTGCAGCTTATCTATGTCCCTCTGTAACTTGTAACATCCTTCCGCACTGTCCACAACTTCACCGACTTTAGTGTCATCTGCAAATTTACTCACCCATCCTTCTACGCCCTCCTCCAGGTCACTTATAAAAATGACAAACAGCAGTGGCCCCAAAACAAATCCTTGTGGTACACCACTAGTAACTGGACTGCAGTTTGAACATTTCCCACCAACCACCACCCTTTGTCTTCTTCCAGCTAGCCAATTTCTGATCCAAACTGCTAAATCACCCTGAATCCCATGCCTCCGTATTTACTGTAGTAGCCTGCCGTGGGAACCTTATCAAACGCTTTACTGAAATCCATACCACATCAACTGCTTTACCCTCATCCACCTGTTTGGTCACCTTCTCAAAGAACTCAATAAAGTTTGTGAGGCACGACCTGCCCTTCACAAAAACGTGTTGACTATCTCTAATCAAATTATTCCTTTCCAGATGATTATACATCCTATCTCTTATAAACCTTGCCAAGATTTTGCCCACAACAGAAGTAAGGCTCACTGGTCTATAGTTACCTGGGTTGTCTCTACTCCCCTTCTTGAACAAGGGGACAACATTTGCTATCCT
Organism: Scyliorhinus torazame; assembly: GCF_047496885.1. Lineage (NCBI taxonomy): Eukaryota > Metazoa > Chordata > Chondrichthyes > Carcharhiniformes > Scyliorhinidae > Scyliorhinus > Scyliorhinus torazame. The sequence continues at coordinate 281,795,883 of NC_092711.1, read as the reverse complement.
CCAGTCTTCTGGCACTATTCCTGTAGACAAAGATGACTTAAAGATCAAATCCCAAAGGCTCAGCAATCTCCTCCCCAGCTTCCCAGAGAATCCTAGGATAAATCCCATCCGGCCCAAGGGACTTATCTACTTTCGCACTTTCCAGAATTGCTAACACCTCCTCCTTATGAACCTCAAGCCCTTCTAGTCCAGTAGCCTGAATCTCAGTATTCTCCTCAATAACATTGTCTTTTTCCTGTGTGAATACTGACAAAAAATATTCATTTAGCACCTCTCCTATCTCCTCGGACTCCACGCACAACTTCCCAACTGTCCTTGACTGGCCCTACTCTTACCCTAGTCATTTGTTTATTCCTGACATATCTATAAAAAGCTTTAGGGTTATCCTTGATCCTACCTGCCAAAGATTTCTCATGTCCCCTCCTGGCTCTTCTTAGCTCTCTCTTTAGGTCCTTCCTAGCTAACTTGTAACTCTTTAGCGCCCTAACTGAACCTTCATGTCTCATCTTTACATAAGCCTCCTTCTTCCTCTTGACAAGCGTTTCGACTGCTTTAGTAAACCACGGTTCCCTTGCTCGACCACTTCCTCCCTGCCTGACAGGTACATACTTATCAAGGACACGCAGCAGCTGTTCCTTGAACAAGTTCCACATTTCCATTGTGCCCATTCCCTGCAGTTTTCCTCTCCATCCGATGCATCCTAAGTCTTGCCTCATCGCATCATAATTGCCTTTCCCCCAGATATAACTCTTGCCCTGCGGTATATACCTATCCCTTTCCATCAATAAAGTAAACGTAATCGAATTGTGGTATATTTGGATGTATTTTGATAGTTCCGCAGCCAAAGATTTCCTGAAAATAAGCAAAACCAGCTTCTCCAATTCTTTCACCCACCTTGCGCATAATGGGACATGAATCATGGGATATGTCAAGCCTATCAGTTCCTCTGGTAATTTTGGGATTTGTAGGTCAGTAATTCTCACTCGTCAACATAGGCACAAAAAAAATCTCTCAACAGGGAGAGAGATATGAGGCACTGTGGAGATGGAGAATGAATATCATAGAATCATAGAATTTACAGGGCAGAAGGAGGCCATCGAGTCTGCACCGGCCCTTACAAAGAGCACCCTACTCAAGCCCACGTATCTACCCTATCCCTGTAACCCAGTAACTCCTACTTAACCTTTTTTAGACACTAAGGGCAATTTAGCATGGCCAATCCACCTAACTCGCACATCTTTGGACTGTGGGAGGAAATCGGAGCACCCGGAGGAAACCCACGCAGACACGGGGAGAATATGCAGACTCCGCACAGACAGTGACCCAGCTGGGAATCGAACCTGGGACCCTGGCGCGGTGAAGCAACTGTGCTATGCTACAGTGCTGCCCAAATATAGAAGGCAAACTTGCCTTTTGGAAGGGTGAGCGGTGTGCAAAAAGTTATGGCAAGCAGTTTCTTGCTGTGATGACCGAATTACTAATACAGTTACAACGCTTCAGATGTTATGGACTGTCTTACCATTGTAGTTCTTACACATCTTCTCGACTGTGGTTAAACCTACCCTACAAATTTACAAATCGCAGCTACAAGTTGTCACGGTAACTGCTATAAATCATTAATTTGCAGTCCACTCAAATTATTGACTTCACAAACAATTGGTTTAGCACACTGGGCTAAATAGCTGGCTTTTAAAGAAGACCAAGGCAGGCCAGCAGCACGGTTCAATTGCCGTACCAGCCTCCCCGAATAGGCGCCGGAATGTGGCGACTAGGGGCTTTTGAAGCTTCATTTGAAGCCTACTTGTGACAATAAGCGATTTTCATTTTCAATTGCAAACTCTTAAGAATGTGAAGAAAAATAGATATCATCCAATATTGTCCATAATTTAAATGTAAATTGGGGCTTTTGAAATTAATTTATGCCCAATGTAATCATTCCTCAAATTTTTGTCCACAATGTTTCTGGTTACTGTTAAATGGTACAAAGAACAACAAAGAACAAAGAAATGTACAGCACAGGAACAGGCCCTTCGGCCCTCCAAGCCCGTGCCGACCATGCTGCCCGACTAAACTACAATCTTCTACACTTCCTGGGTCCGTATCCTTCTATTCCCATCCTATTCATATATTTGTCAAGATGCCCCTTAAATGTCCCTATCGTCCCTGCTTCCACCACCTCCTCCGGTAGCGAGTTCCAGGCACCCACTACCCTCTGCGTAAAAAACTTGCCTCGTACATCTACTCTAAACCTTGCCCCTCTCACCTTAAACCTATGCCCCCTAGTAATTGACCCCTCTACCCCGGGGAAAAGCCTCTGACTATCCACTCTGTCTATGTCCCTCATAATTTTGTATACCTCTATCAGGTCTCCCCTCAACCTCCTTCGTTCCAGTGAGAACAAACCGAATTTATTCAACCGCTCCTCATAGCTAATGCCCTCCATACCAGGCAACATTCTGGTAAATCTCTTCTGCACCTCTCTAAAGCCTCCACATCCTTCTGGTAGTGTGGCGACCAGAATTGAACACTATACTCCAAGTGTGGCCTAACTAAGGTTCTATACAGCTGCAACATAGGGCCCTAGTTCAATTTACGCCGGCGGGACTGGCATAGAAGCAGTTGGACTTCGGCCCATCGCAGGCCGGAAAATCGCCGGGGGGGGGGGGGGGGGGGGGCGCCGACCGGCGTAATTTTAAACTACCTCCCAAAAGTATCAGCAACCTAGATTTTCCATCTCTCTGCTGATTTTTCAAGGGAATGGGAGTAGATAAGAGCAATAAATTGGTCAAGGACACATTCCTCCAGATCCTCTGCCCTGTTTTTATAATCGTTCAATATAATGCTGTAAGTGGCACAGAATGTGTGAATCATCCATCCATTTGTCATGGTCAAATGACAGAAATATTTCATTCTATTTACTTTCTACTATTCCAACTGAACATTTATATCTAGAAAGGAGCTGATTATGATACACAGCAAAAACAGAGCGAACGGTGAGCAGATCAAAAAGCCTTTGGAGTCAATTGCAGAGATCTGGAGAGGCATAGGGAGGGAATCCCTGAGTTTAAGGAATAGGCAGCTGAGTCAAATTCTTCACCCAGCTGCACAATACCTCATCTCATGCCAAAAGGTCCTCTGCATCACAGATGCCAGTCCAGCCAATTTGATGCACTCCATGTGATATCAAATAATGGCTGAAGGCACTTGATACTGCAAAGGCTGTGAACCCTGACAGTATTCCAGCAATAGTACTGAAGATTGTGCTCCAGAACTTGTTACACTCATAGCTGAACTGTTCCAGTACAGCTACAGCACTGGCATTTACCCGGAAATGTGGAAAATTGCCTGGGCATGTCCTGTACACAAAAAGCAGGATAAAACCAGCTTGGCCATTTATCGCCCCATCACTCTATTCGTGATCATCAGTAATGCGATGGAAGGGGTCGTCAACAGTGCTATCAAGTGGCACTTGCTCAGCAATAACCTGCTCATTAGTGCTCAATTTGGGTTCCGCCAGGGCCATTCAGCTCCAGACCTCATTACAGCTTTGGTTCAAACTTGGAAAAAAGACTCCAGAGATAAGGGGTGGGATTCTCCGACCCCCCCCTGCCGGGTCAGAGAATCGCCGGGGGGTGGCGTGAATCCCACCCCCGCCAGCCGCCGAATTCTCCGGCCCCGGATATTCGCCGGGGGTGGGAATCGCGCTGCGCCGCGCCGGTCGGTGGGCGCCCGCCCCCCCCTCCCCCCCCCCCCCCCCCCCCGCCCCCCCCCCCTGCGATTTTCCGGCCTGCGATGGGCCAAAGTCCCACTGCTTCTATGCCAGTCCCGCCGGCGTAAATTGAACTAGGTCCCTTACCGGCGGGACCTGGCGGCGCGGGCGTGCTCTGGGGTCCTGGGGGGGCGCGCGGGGCGATCTGGCCCTGGCGGGTGCCCCCACGGTGGCCTGGCCCGTGATCGGGGCCCACCAATTCGCGGGCGGGCCGGTGCCGTGGGGGCACTCTTTTCCTACGCGCCGACCATCAGCCTCCGCCATGGCCGACGCGTAGGTGAACCCCCCCCCCCCCACGCATGCACGGGGATGACTTCAGCAGCCACTGACGCTCCTGCGCATGTGCGGACTCGCACCGGCCAGCGGAGTCCCTTCGGCCCCGGCTGGTGTGGCGCCAATCAGGGGAAAATCGCTACGCTGATTGGAGTCATACCTAGCACAAAACAAGATGGTTGTGGTTGTTGGAGGTCAGCCATCTCAGTCCCGGAACATCACTGCAGGCATTCCTCTGCTCAACCATCTTCAGCTACTTTATTAATAACCTTCCTTCCATCAAAATGTCAGAAGTGGGATGTTTGCTGATGACTGCACAATGTTTTGCCCCATTTGCAACTCATCAGATACTGAAGCAGTCCATTTTTTAAAATAAATTGAGTCCCCAATTCTTTATTTCCAATTAAGGGGCAATTTAGCATGGCCAATCCACCTACCCTGCACATCTTTGAGTTGTGGGGGTGAGATCCACGCAGAGAGGGGGGAATGTGCAAACTCCACATGGACAGTGACCCAGAACCGGGATCGAATGCGGGTCCTCAGCGCTGTGAGGCAGCAGTGCTAACCACTGCGCCACTGTGCCGCCCCACTGAAGCAGTCCATGTCCAAATGCAGTAAGGCCTGGACAATATCCAGGCTTGGGCTGACAAGTGACAAATTACATTCGCCCTACACAAGTGGTAGGCAATTGCCATCTCCAACAAGAGAGAATCAAACTATCTCTCCTTGACATTCAATGGCATTACCATTGTGGAATCGCCCACTGGGGTTTACCATTGACCAGAAACTCAACTGGACTCGCCATATAGATACTGTGGCTACAAGAGCAGGTCAGGGGCTAGGAATGCTGCGGTGAGTAACTCACCTCCTGACTCTCCAAAGCCTATCCACAATCTACAAGGCACAAGTCAGGAGTGTGATGGAATGTACCCCACTTGCCTGGATGAGTACAGCTCCAACAACACTCAAGAAGCTCAACATCGATCTGTGACTTGGATATAAAGGGAGACACAACCGGCCATCTTCAGAAGAAGATTGAGAGGGTAATAAGACACACAAGTGCATGGTCAGTGCTAGGTGCAAGTCCAGAGGAGTAGTTAGCACACCCCATGATAACTTGCCCTGTATCAGATTGCTATCTTACCACACGAGACTCAATAAAAGATTCTGGTTTGGGCAAGTCGAAGTGTCTGTTGAGTTCCTTCATGAAGTACAAAGTACCAAACACAACCCCTTCCACAACTTTTCTAATAATCCGTCAACTGATGGATTGGCAGACTTCCGGTGGTGGCGGGTAGGAGGAAGCCGCACGTTGGGGGGCTCCCACCCGAGAATTGATTTTTCGGAGCATTGATGCCCCGTCCCAGGAGAAACTGTTGATTAAACAAGGGTAGGAAGGCACAGAGGAGAGAGATGTCCAAATCTCAAAGAAAAACGGGCGTGAAAAAGGGGGCTAATGAAGGTCCGCCGGTGGGTGGAAAGGTCGGCCCAGGAACTGGAAGGAAGGCGGAGGCTGGACCGCCGGGTGAGGCCGTGCTCCTCACGGCAGAAAGGGTGACCGAGGCGATGGCCGTGGCACTTGAAAAACAGTTCACAAAGCACATGGAAGAGATGAGGACGGAGATGGTGGCGGTACTGAAAGTGCTGGTGGAGGAGGCGATTGACCCGGTGAGGGCGGCGGTATGAGTGCAGCGGCTAAGGTGCAGGAGCAGGGTGTGACACTGAAGGAAGTGGAAGAGGCTCAATCGCAACACAGTGATCAACTCACCTCGATGGGGAAGGAGCTGCGGAGGGTGATAGAGACCAACAGGGGTCTGCAAGCCAAAATGGAAGACCTGGAAAACAGATCCAGGCGGCAGAATCTGAGGGTCGTGGGCCTGCCCGTAGGGGTGGAAGGCCTGAGGCCGACGGAGTATTTTGCCACGATGTTGGCGGAGCTATTGGGGGAGGGGGAGGATCCCTCTCGATACGAACTGGATCGGGCTCATAGGTCGTGGAGGCCTCTACCAAAGACGAGTGAGTCGCCAAAAGTAGTGACTGTTTGTTTCCATAGGTACCGCGTGAAGGAGAAGGTCCTGTGCTGGACAAAGCAGAAGCAGGAGGTGCATTGTGGGCTGGACCTCCGCACATACGCACATACCAGGTATACGCACATACCAGGACTTTACGGTGGAGTTGGCAAGGAGGCGGGCAGCCTTCGACCGAGTGAAGACGGCACTGTGTAACAGCAGGGTGCGGTGCAGCATAGTGTATCCAGCTAAGCTGAGAGTGACCTACAAATCCAAAGACTTTTACTTTGAGACGGTTGAAATGGTGGAGGTGTTTGCAAAAGTAGAAGGGCTGAGGCAGAATTGAGAAATGGGACTAAGGACTGGTCTTGTACTGAGGGTAGGGGGTTGGTAGGAGAGTATGTTGTTGTATGTACTAAATGAGTCGACGCTGTCTATTTGGACAAGGTAAGAGTTGGGACTTTCCTTTGCAATGATGGTTCTTTGGGGCTTGGGTGTGTTTGCTGGGGTTGTGTGTTAACGTGGATTTCTTTGTTTTTCATGGGACTGGGCAGGGGGGGAAGGAGACCGGGGGGGCGGGGGCCTCCACACTGGCTGGTTTAAGCCGGCCAGTGAACGGGAGTGAGGTGGGGGGAAGGGCTGCGGCCATCAGAGGCTGGTAGAACAGGTTTCGATGAGCCTAGCTGGGGTGAAAAATAGGGGGAAGGGACCGATATCGGGTGAGGTGTTTTCGAGTAGAAGTGGAGGGGAGGAGTCTGGGAGGTGGGTAGGGGGGGTTTACAATTCATGGGTGTCATTCATTGTACACTTTCGGGGATTGGATGGCCTTGATTATAGCGGGGGGTGCGGGGTTGGGGGGTGGACTGTATATGTTGATGGTGACCATGGGCGATTCCTCATTCCTTTTTAAAAATGTGATGCTTATATTGTCAGCCGCGCTGTTGTGTGGGGGTTGGTGGGAGGATGGGATCGTTGTTGTTAATAAGGGGTTTGACATTGTATCTGTTACCGTTTACTGTTTAATGGTAGGGGGTAAATTTTGAAGAAAATGTGAAAAAGGAGAATAAAAACATTTTTAGAAAAAAGAAGCTCAACATCATCCAGGTCAAAGCAACCTGTTAGATTGATACTCCTTTCACAAACATTCACTCACTCCACCACCGATGCACAGTACCAGCAGTGTGCACCATCTACAAGTGGCATTCCAGGAACTCACCAAGGCTCCTTAGGAAGTGCCTCCAAACTCATGACCACTGCTATCTAGAAGAACAAGGGGCGGGATTCTCCGCAATCGGCGCGATGTCCGCCTACCAGCGCCAAAAACGGCACGAATCAGTCCGGCATCCCGCCACCCCAAAGGTGCGGAATTCTCCACATCTTGAGGGGCCGAGCCCTCACCTTGAGGGGCTAGGCCCGCGCCGGACTGATTTCCGCCCCGCCAGCTGGCGGGAAAGGCCTTTGGTGCCCCGCCAGCTGGCGCGGAAATGACTTTGCCTTGCGGCGCATGCGCAGGAGCGTCAGCGGCCGCTCACGGCATCCCCACACATGCGCAGTGGAGGGGGACTCTTCCACCTCCGCCATAGTGGAGACCATGGCGAAGGCGGAAGGAAAAGAGTGCCCCCACGGCATAGGCCCGCCCGCGGATCGGTGGGCCCCGATCGCGGGCCAGGCCACCGTGGGGGCACCCCCCGGGGTCAGATCGCCCCACGCCCCCCCAGGAACCCGGAGCCCGCCCGCGCCGCCTTGTCCTGCCGGTAAGAGAGGTGGTTTGATTCTCGCCGGCGGGACAGGCATTCCAGCAGCGGGACTTCGGCCCATCGCGGGCCGGAGAATCGACGGGGGGGGGGCCCGCCAACAGGCGCGGCGCGATTCCCACCACCGCCAAATATCCGGTGCCGGAGAATTCGGCAACCGGCCAGGGGGTCGGAGAATCCCGCCCAAGAGTAGCAGACACATGGGAACACCACCAGCTGGATGTTCCCTTCCAAGTCATTCACCATCCTGACTTGGGAATATATCACCATTCCTTTACTGTCACTGGGTCAAAATCCTGGAACTCCCTGCCTAACAGCACTGTGGGTGTACCTACACCACATGGACTGCCGCCGGTCAAGAAGACAGCTCAACACCATCTTCTCAAGGGCAATTGGAGATGAGTAACAAATGCTTGTCTAGCCAGTGATGCCCACACCCCTTGAATGAATTTTTAAAAACTGTTCTTGCCAAGTGATAGTTTAAGGTGTCTAGTTTAACTTTGACAAAGAGTCACCCAGACTCGAAATGTTAGTTCAATTCTCTCACCACAGATGTTATCAGACTGCAGAGATGGTCTAGTATTTTCTGTGTTTGTCTAGTTTAGAGTCATATTAACTCTTTGAAGGAGACAGAGTATACTAATGTTTTGTTGGATGATGTAAAGTAAGTAAAGTTGCCGTAGTCTCAGACGACCATAGGCTGCTTTCTCCTTTGACATGGAGAGCAGACTGGTGGTGGTTTAACCTGAGCATCACCACACCTCAGGCGAGGGGCAAGGTTGAGAAGGTGGTCCTTCACGAATAACCCTCAGCCGGTACAGGAACTGAAACAGTGCTGTTGGCCTTGTTCTGCATCACACGTCAGTTGCCCAGCCAACTGAGTTAAACCAGTCCCCGGTGGTTGATATATGCAGCTGGATTCTCCGTCGGGATCCTCCGCTTGACTGGTTGCCGGAACAAAAGATCCCGCTGCCAGGGGGGGTCGCGCTACAGCAGAAAACAGGTGCGGCGGGACGGAGAATCCCACCCACAGTATCAGTGACACTACGGAAGAAAGCTGTTTGATTACAAGAACAAAGGCCAGAAATCTATGCTCCCCCCCACTCCCCACTAACCCCCGGCATAGTCTGAGGCTGGGGTGTATGAAATTGCAAGGACTGGATTCCCTTGCACCAAATAAGGCTCTTAAGTGTCCACTTAATGGCAACATATGGACCTTTTACCACCCCCCCCAGCCTCAATTTTTAGACTGACAGGCAGATGATGGATTGATAAGGAAACCCAAAATTGAATATGGTTAGATACTGAGCCAGAATGGTTGGGGAGTGCCTCCATCACAAGATCCCTTCTGTTTGGCAATCAGTTGTCCAAGGTGCGACTTCCTCAAGATGGCCGCCTTCTACGAATCAACGCTTTTTATCCATTTCTTCATATCCTTTGTTGTCATTGGTCTCCAGAAACCAAGCGATTTCTGTGTCGAAAATGCTCAATAATTGAGCTTCCACAGCCCTCTGGGGTGGAGAATTCCAAAGGTACCACCACCATCTGAGTGAAGAAATTCCTCTTCATCTCAAACTTAAATAGCCTACCTCTTTATTTTGCGACTGTGTCCCTTGGATCTAGACTCACCAGCCAGGGGTAACATCCACCCTGTCACGCCCTGGAAGAAGCTTGTAGGTATCAACGAGATCACCAGAAAAAATCAATAAAGTCAATGGGACTTAGAACCTACTGTGGTTTGAAATTGTTCCAAACAGCCAAGCACAGATCATATATAGTTGTGGTGCTCATCAGCACACCCAAGTACTGTTGCTAATACATTGGCCTCCAAAGCAAGTGCCAGATAGTCACAGAATTGTGAATAAAATAACAAAAACATTTCTTTTTTAGCATTTTGTCTTGTAGAATAAATGCATGACGGTGGTTCTTTATGGCAATAACAATTCAGAATAACATTACTGTGTCACATAATAGGGATAAGTGACCAGGAGAGCTGTGGGGTAGATAGGGGGGGGGGGGGGCTCAGCTGATTCCAGCAGAAGATTATTATTGAGGGATTTGGAGAAAAGCACTCCTGCTCCTCCATCAATTAATGATCTAAAACGCTTACCTTCTGGATCTAGCTGGTCGCCCTTCGATTTAGCTGCTGGGTTTCCTGAACTCTGGGAAACCTGGCCAGCCAGCATGAAATTCAAATGGCTGCCAAAATAGAGTCTCATTAACATATTATAATAACTGAGCCACCTGTCAACTTCAAGTTATTGGGATGTCTCAAATGCGCAGTGGTTAAACCAGAAGGGTGGGCATATGAGGGTTGTCGGGGTTGACTTTGCACATGAGCAGATCTAACACTCCCAATTTTTTATGTGGAGTTAAAATGCCCCTCACGATGTTTCTTTTTATAACGAATTCTATTGACTTCCGGTGGCGGCCATGAGCTGAGCAGTTGACAAAAGGTGGCTTTCGTCTGGAAACCTTGGTGAAGGCCCTTTAACCCCAACAAACGAGCACCCAAAGAATGAAAAATCCCTCAAATTAACCCCCCCCCCCCCCCCCATCGACCGCAATGCTGCACCCACGATGCTGCCCGAAACACTGAAGAGTCAGCAACCCAGCTGAAAAACCTCCAAAGAGGAGAGGGAAACCTCAGCCCCGGAGCAGGGGAGCCCACATGGCGGCAAGGAACCGACGACAGACGGTCCCATGGACTTTCCAGGCAGACCCAGGCGCTGATGGAGAAAATGGACCGGCGCGGCGGCCTTGGAGGCAACAGTTGAGGCCGCGACGGCCCCCATGAGGGAGGGTGTGAGCAAAATGAGACTTGCGGCCCAAGAGGCAATGACGAGGTTCTCGAGAAGGCCACCTCGGACCAAGTGGATCAGATCGCAGCCCTCTAAGCCGAGGTGGCAATTCTGGTCAAGACACAGAAAAGGCTGAAGGGAAAAATCGATGGCCAGGAGAACCGATCACGTTGGCAAAGCCTGTGGATCATGGGGCTGCCAGAGGACACGGAGTGGGGGAACCCCACAGCGTATGTGGCAGTGATGCAGGGGCAGGTGGTTGGCGAGGACGGCTTTGCCATGCCCGGATGTAGACCGCGCCCACAGATCGCTTCGGCATTAGCACAAGGCTGGGGAGCCACCGTGGACGATATTTGTGAGGCTCCACAGGTATCAGAATAAAAAGCGGATCCTGCTTGGGCGAAAGGCGTGGAAGTGGGAAGGACACTCCATCTTCTTGTACCAAGACTTTGGCGCAGGCCTGGCCAAGTGCCGGGCAGAATAAAATGGGGCCAAATCCACACTGTACAAAAGCAAGGTGCAGTTTGGCATGCTCTACCCTGCCAAGCTTTGGATCACCTTTCAGGGCAAAGAATACTACTTTAACGCCCTGGAGGAGGCCAACAAGTTGGTGCAGAAACACAACCCGGGAAATAGCAGTAGAGGGCAATGAATGTAGCATGGGCTTTACGGGAGAGAGGTATAATCTGACCATTGAGGGGATCCGCTACACTAGCGTATAGGCTGGTGTACTGCGGTAGAGCGAAGGGGGAGGCCATGGTGTACCTCCCAGAGGGAGGGACCGTCTGGCAGGAGGGAAGGGGAAAACAGAAGTTCAGGGGAAACAAAAAGTAAGGAAATAGGGAGGGGGAGAGGGCGAGGTCAAGCTAGAGTTGGAGGGGAGCCAGGAAGGGGGATCACACAAACTCCTGCTGGAGTGGGAGGCAGGGAGCAGCTGGAGATTGGGGAGAGGAGGGAGGATGGAAGGCTGGCGACGATGGAAAAGACAGACAGCGGCCATCTTAAATGGCGCGAGTGGTCAGGTTCAGGCCCGCAGGGTGAGAATTGCTGACCCCAGGAGTGAGGGAAAAGACCCCCCCCCCCCAAATCAGAATAGCTACATGGAATGTGAGAGGCCTCAACGGGCCGGTGAAAAGATATAGAGTCCCCGCCCATCTCAAAAGCCTGAGGGTCGAAGTAGCCTCGCTACAGAAGATGCATCTAAGAGAGACGGACCGGCTGTGGCTAAGGAAGGGCTGGGTAGGACAAATGTTTGACGCGTGCTTCGATACCAGGGCAAGAGCGGTAGCCCTGGACAGTAGTGCTCACGGTGACGAACACAGTGACGGACCCAGGGGGATCCTGGAAGGGGCCTTGGTAGCACTGGTAAATATATGCGCACCAAACTGGGATGACGCAGAGTTCGTCAGTTTTGAAATAAAAGGGAGGGTTGCATACTCTGCGGAGTGCTATTTTACATAAAGTAATTCCAATTCTCTTCCTGCACCTCGTGATGCACTAAGACAGACTTTAGTATGTTTCCATAGCTAGTTGTTTCTGGAACTAATCACTCGACTGTTACCAGGGCCTTATAGCTTAGGGGCAGCACTCCACATCAAGCATGGCTGACCAGGAGTCTCTCCCGCTCTTACCACCAGCCATCAGTGTGTTGGAATGATTTTGCAGGTTATTTCTCAACCTGTTTGGCCGCGTTATGAACGTACATTCCTCAGCCATCAAGTCCTGGGGTGGCACTCAAACCCAAAGCTTCTGGCTCAGACGCAGGGTCATCACCCAGTGTGCCACAAGACCTCCTCTGTATAGTAAAAGATTCCAATCATTAGAAAGGATGGTCTTTCTAATAGGTAACTACATCTTTTACTTCCCAGGAAGAGTTAGAAGTCAACATTCAAAGTAAATAGTTTGGATCTTTCACAAGACAAACAAAATTGGAATCACTAGTGTTAAGAAACTCTTCTTCCCATCTGACTCAGAGGGAGGGACACAAAACCTCTTCCAGAACAATGGAGGACGGTGATCCTGTCCTACTTCAATATAAATTAATGAATACTCATCTGTAGTTATGGGCGATCCTTCACGGACCATGTGACAGGTGGAGCTGTTGGAATGCGAACGTGAAATCCGAGGCTGGAAGTTGGCAGTTGGAGATAGGTCTTTGTTAAGAGTAGACCGATATAGTTGCCCTGTTAAAACCCTTAAGGTGGGATTCTCCAGTCATCTAGCCACCTGTTTCCCAGCGGCGTGACGTTCACTGGTGGCAGGATTCTCTCTTCCTGCCGCTTGTCAATCGGATTTCCCATTGAAGTCACCCCACGATGCCAGGGGTGCCCAGGGGTGCGCTATCGGTGGGACCAGAGAATCCCAACGCGGGGAGAGTTCCAGCCTTAGTGTATATAGTTCTTCTTGATCAATACATCCTTTAATTAATGACTTGCCTTGTGGAGGGTAAGACCCCTGTTAAGCTCTTCGAGGATTAACTGCCATGTTTTCTCAAGCTAGTATGGAGGCTGGGTGTTGCAAATTAGAAAGGGTGAATTGTATCCTATCTTGGAGGCCATGGGATGGTTTTCATCTCAGGCCCCTAATGATTCACGTCCACAAACTTAAAGACTGCCAGGAGGTCCAATAGACAGCACAACGAGGTGGAACCTGTCTCCAGGAGGGAGGGAGGATTTCTTTCTTCCAGGACTTCTCGGCAACGACGCAGCCAAACTTTGGAGCTTCAATAGAGTTTGAAGGCAACTCAAGGGGGTTGGAGTGAATTGTGCAATACTTTCTCCTGCAATCCTGAAAATTGTATCCCCCAACTCTGTTAAATCATTCGATAATCTCACGACCACTTTGGCCTTCATTCAATTCATGAGGGGCAAGGAAATGGTTTGATGGTTTGCAGTTCGGACTAACTCAGCTCTAATCCGGACTCTTTCACTATTCTGGTGTTGTTATCAGATTTTATTATCTTGCTAAAGGGAGTTGCTATTATATAATTGCCTTCTGTTTCTTCGGAATGCTTCAAGGACTTGTATTATTACAGTTATATTATCGTATTATCTTGTCTTAGTCATGGTAGACATGCCAGGTCCTCATTATCTGTCTTTCTTATTCTATTATCCGAGAGTTAATCATAGAGGAACCGTGCTGTGTCTTTGTTGAAGGGTGGGTAGCGGTGGATACAGGTCTTCATGTGTGCGTTTAAAATGTGGGAAGGACATTTAATTCTCATTCCATTGTTGGCCTTTCTTTTCTTCTTCTTCTTCTGGCCGTGGGGCTAATCCTACGGGTCTGTCCCCTTGGACATATTGTTGTCGGGATTTTTTAGTTTCTTTTTGGATATTATGGGAGGGTTTAGGTGTTGTTGACTCTATCCTGCTTAGGTACTGACAGGTCATCTAGCCATAAATGGAGCAGTTTGGGGATCCACTGGTGTAAAGTAGGAGGGAGGTAAAGGCGCACACCCGATTATTGTGTGGAAATCCAGTTTGATTCTTTTCTGTGGCCTAATTTTTAAAAAGATTTACAGTACCCGGTTCATTTATTCCAATAAGGGGCAATTTCGCATGGCCAATCCACCTACCCTGCACATCTTTGGTTTGTGGGGGCGAAACCCACGCAAACACGAGGAGAATGTGCAAACTGCACACGGACAGTGACCCAGAGCCGGAATTGAACCTAGGACCTCGGCGCCGTGAGGCAGCAGGGCTAACCCACTGTGCCACCGTGCTGCCCCATTCTGTGGCCTAATTAATGGCGGCAGCTAATCTTAAAACTTGCTCTTGGAATATCAGGGGCATCCCTTCCCCTATCAAAAGGAAGAAGATTCTCTTCTTTCTTAAGGAGGAGTGAATCGACATTGCCTTATTGCAAGAAACTAATTTGGGTGATGAGGAGCATTTAATATTGAAGCAAGAGTGGGTGGGGCAAAGTTACAAATATCCCTCCATCCAAAACTGGCACAGGCTGATTACGGAATGCATCCGCATGGAGGTTTTGACATCTGTTCCCCTGCTCTAATCCAATGCATTGTATAAAGCATGGAACCACTATCTTAAACCCACAGGCTTCAGCTTGGCTGACTTGCTTTTGCACAGCTTTCCATGCGTGAATTTATTTTAGTTCTAACTCAATTTCATCAACTTGAAGTTGTTGGCCTGAATGGCAATACTTTGGAGTGTACAACCTATATTGTTATCCTTCAGTAGTAATATGATCTTACTCTCATTTCCCCACTCGCTTGGCATCTCATTGTGGAATTGATCCAGGCTTTAAGCCTGGGGCTCTGGTTCCTCAACTTGACTGTTCTGAATCTTTTCTGTTTTGCTTGTATTTGCTTGTATTTGTGCTTGTACTATCTCTTGTTCTGTCTGTACCCGCTTTGCATCAATTCTTCTGATTTTTGCTGCATTTATTGTTACTGAAAATGGACAAAAAACATTAAGAAAAGAGTTCCTGGATGTCTAAAGTGCATACCAGTGTTAGAATGCTGGCATTTGCAAATCAGAGGTCTATGCCAGTTTCAGCCCCTCCCAGAAATGGGTGAAAAACTAGGCATTCCTAATACCATGTGTTCTTCAATTAGTTTTGCCATGTCTACTCTGGTCTCATCTTAAAGGGATTAGAGGACACCAAGAAAGGGAAACATTTATTTTCACCTTACCTTCCAGTGAGGCCAAGATTGCTTGCCCTGGCTCCACAGCACAACTGCACGACTGAAAGTCCTTTTCTGCACTATATGACTATGGATGCGATCGAACCAAATTGTGCATTTAGCAGGGCTTTCTTGGTGCTCAAAGCACAGAGAAAGACCACGGCCGGGATTCTCCGACCCCGCGGCAGGTCGGAGAATCCCCGGGGGGAGTGGGGGGAGCAAGAATCGTGCCACGCCGCCCCGGCGCCGGCTGGCCGATTCTCTGGCACCGATTCTCGGGCGCCCGTGGGATCGCGCCGGTCAGGGGCCATTGGACGCACCCCCCCACCCCCGGCGATTCTCCGGGCCCCGACGGGCCAAGTGCCACTGAGTTCGGCTGAGTCCCGCCGGTGTGGGTCATGGTGGGACCCGGAAGTTCTTGCTGCGGGGGCCGCCCTGGTGTGGTCGGGGGGGGATCCAACTCCAGGGGGGCCTCCACAGTGGCCTGGCCCGCGATCAGGGCCTACCGATCGGCGGGCGGGCTGGTTCCGTGGGGGCCTATGTTCCTCCACGCCGGGCCCCTGTAGGGCTCCGCCATATTGCCCGGGGGCCGGCGCAGAGACGGGAACACACGTGCATGCGCGGAATCATGCCGGCCGTGGCGCGCATGCACAAACTCGCAATGGCCGTGCCACGCCAGCTGGAGCTGCAGGGACCACTCCGGCGCCGACCTAGCCCCCTAGGAAGGGGAGCATTGATGCCGGAGTTGTTCACGCCGCTTTTCACGCCGGCGTCAGAACCTGGCCGCGGGATTGGAGAATCCCGGCCCACGCTATCGAACGGGACTCTGTTGCAATCTGGGGCCTCAGTGTGGAACACCCTGTCGAGACCACACTTGGTCCCATTTCCTGCACTGAGGAGCTCCAGTCGCCAGAACTCTCAGTGCAGGAGGAGATCAGGACTCTAGTTCTGAATGACACCCCAATCTCTCGACCCTCTGATATGGCACCTGGACTCCTCAAAGCTCCAACTCACCAAAAAAGAGGTCCTTGGGCTCACCCGCACCCTACCTCACATGGGCAGGGCATCCCCCGAGCCCAGGCCTGATCCCCGGCTTCAGCCTGGCAGTGCCAAGATGCCCAGGTGGCACCGGCAGTGCCAGGGAGCCACCCGGGGGGCCAATCATCTGGGGGACTCCGAACCCCTGTGCCGTTCTGCCTGATCCTCATTTGTGGGGGCCACTACTGAACGACGCTCACCTAAGGTTTGCGAGGCGAATCGTTAGACCCTAATGCCTCTGGTAGATCAGGTAAGCAGTGAGACTAGCTACTCACTCTAATATGCAGATTTGCCAAATACTGATCCCGCCCATAAGTGGTGGGATCCAGATCGTGACGCCTCGGGTTGTCCTGTTAGATCTTGTGAGGCATGGCGAGCTGGGTAAATCCCGGAAGAGGCCACTCCCGGAATTTGCCGGCTGCGTCACGCCCCCGTATGGATGGGACACAGCCAGTAGATAGCGGCCTATGACTGTATGACTGCGTTCAGCCCCAGTTAACTTCTCCACTCCTTTGCCCCCATCCTACCTTTAGAATTTATCTGCCGCAACTGCAGACAAGGGGGCTGACGAGCTGCCTCTGTAGGCATGGCTGATGCTCACAGCTCTACGGTAGTATTGCAATGAGGTCTGATATTCTGGCCAACCTCAGGCCTCCTTGTTTGACTGTCCACTCAATATACAAACTCAGTTATGCTCCCTGAAATGAGTCATGATTCATTTATCGTCCAAATATCTCATCTGAAAAATAATCAACTAAAAATATGATCAAATCTTGAAAGCATCAACTTCAACATGAAATGATCAAAGTAAATACAAACATACAAATTAGAAGCAGAAATAGGCCATTCAGCCCTTCGAACCTGCTTCACCATTCAATAAGATCATGGTTGATCAGTTTGTGTTCGAATTCCACAGTTCCATTTGTCCCCAATAACACTTCGATTCTGGCAATCGATGTACCTCCACATTAAAAATATTCAATGACCCCCACTTATACTGCCTTCTGAAACAGGGTACCAAAGTCGCACAACCCTGCAAGGGGAAAAATGATTCTCTTCATCTCCTCATCCCTACATTAATGGATGTGTTGGAAATATACTTTCCACTGTGCACTCATAAAGTCTCAATTCACATCCTCCAGGGGCACACTCACATCAAGTATGGGTTCTATTATATTAATTTTGTTGAGATTTTGGAGACAGATGAATCAAATCAGCTATTTGCTTGACAGGACAGCAACATTTTGAAAGCCAATGGGAGTGTATAATTGTATCAGAATTCAAAATAAACTGTTATTTGTGGTGTGTTAGGTACACTGGTATAACACTGGCTGCAACTGGATGCAGCATTGATCAAAAAGATACTCCAGATCTTGAAGTTAGTTCAATCAGGTTTATTGAACTAATAGCACAGTTAGCACAGTTCTCTGTGAGTTCGACTCTCTGCTAACTTAAGTCTGGTTACTCTGTCTGACTGAACCAGACTAGCTCTTAGCCACGTGGTGGGGTGTGAGATTGTAACAACACCCTTGACTGACTCTCTAGATGTTCATCAGTGGAAAGAGGCGGAGTGTGAGTCCCTCATGTCTTTTATAGTCAGATCCCACCCCTGAGTGTCCTGCCTGCTTATTGGTCCTATCCTGTCCTGTGTCCATTAGCTGCTTGTCTGTATATCATTATGTGTGTGTCCGCATATCATGACATCTCCCCTTTTTTTATGTTTGGATGACATATGTGAATGTATTTACAAGAATAGGCCAATATTAACATATATACATGCAGTGGATGTGAACATATGTACATGTGAAAACAGCTGTCTAATGCGAGAACACAGAACACAGCAAACAGAACAAATGTTCATAAGTCCAGTCTCTGTGGCTTGCGTCTGATCCTGGTCGACCGCCGGAGAGGTGGCGGTGGAGACGACAGCGGCTTGATGGGCGGGATTGAAGCCTGACTGGTGGCCTCGTGAGTCGAGGTATCAGGAGGTGGCAAAACAACAGAAGGAAACGGAGAAGAATGTGGTTG
This sequence comes from Scyliorhinus torazame, assembly GCF_047496885.1. Taxonomy (NCBI): domain Eukaryota; kingdom Metazoa; phylum Chordata; class Chondrichthyes; order Carcharhiniformes; family Scyliorhinidae; genus Scyliorhinus; species Scyliorhinus torazame. Next base: position 281,777,566 of record NC_092711.1, on the reverse strand, counting down.
CGGGCAGGCAACTTTGCGCAGTGCCCGTTTGTTTCGTTGCACAACAGAACCATCAGCCAGACGCACAACATACGAGCGGGGGGCAGCCTGTCGAACAACGAAGCTGGAGCTGACCAGCCTCCATCAGGGATCTTGACCGAATAGTTTTGGACGGGGATAACATGGGCAAATCGGTGGCATGAGCATCATAGCCCTGTTTTTGCTGGTCTCAGAGTTGCTGCACCTTCTGCAGCAGCGGGAGGTGATCCAGGTTGGGCACGTGTATGGAAGTGTCGTTCGCAGGTCCCTGTTCATCAGGAGTTGAGCCGGCGACATGCCAGTGGGCAGTGGGGTCATCTTGTGCGCAAGCAGCGCAAGGTGAATGTCAGACGCAGAATCCGCGGCCTTACTGGTGAGTTGCTTCACTATGTGCACCCCTTTCTCAACTTTTCCGTTTGACTGCGGATAGTGTGGGCTGGAAGTATTTGAACTGATACGACTGGACAAACAGAGACCATTCATGGCTGCTGAAGCACGGGCCATTGTCACTCATGACAGTGAGTGGGATACCATGCCTGGAGAACGTCTCCTTACAGGCCATGATGACGGTCCGAGATGTGAGGTCTGAGAGCTTCACGACTTCAGGGTCATTGGAAAAATAATCAATGATTAACACCTAATCACAACCATTTGCATGAAAGAGGTCGATGCCAACCTTGGACCACGGAGAGGTTTCGATTTCATGCTGCTGAAGTGTCTCCTTACTCTGCGCTGGCTGGAAGCGTTGACAGGTCGCACAGTTAAAGACCATGTTCGCGATGTCCTGGCTGATCCCGGGCCAGTAGACAGCCTGCCTGGCTCTGCATCGGCACTTTTCCACACCCAGGTGGCCCTCATGGATTTGACAGAGCACCAAGCTCTGGAGCCTGTGTGGAATTACAATCCGGTCCAGTTTGAGAAGGATGCCATCAACCACCGTCAGGTCGTCCTTTACATGGAAAAATTGAGGGCCCTGCCCTTTTTGCCAGCCATTGGCAAGGTGTTGCATAACACGCTGCAAGAGAGGGTCTTTGGCTGTCTCCTCACGGATACGAATCACCTTCTCATCAGATGCCGGGAGGGTGCTAGCACACAACAGCACCTGTGACTCAACCTGTGACTCAATTTGCCGGATGAAAAATTAAGCATTGGTAAACTAATTAAACATAGTTACTTAATTATAATTTAGAGGGGTATCTAAGCCAGAGATCGGAGAGTACTGTATTTAGCTTTCACATTTATAGTAGAAATCTAGTGCTGGGAAACATATAGTTAACAGCAACTTTTTAAAAAAACTTTTAACTTTAATTTACTGATTAATTAACGCAATGTCAGTTAGAGGGGTACAGTGCTCTGACTGTGAGATGTGGCAGGTCCGGGAGGCTTCCAGCGTCCCGGGTGGCTTCATCTCATAGATCATAGATCATAGAATTTACAGTGCAGAAGGAGGCCATTCGGCCCATCGAGTCTGCACCGGCCCTTGGAAAGAGCACCCCACTGAGGCCCACACCATCCTATCCCCATAACCCAGCAACCCCACTCAACCAACCCTAAGGCCAATTTTGGACACTAAGGGCAATTTAGCATGGCCAATCCACCTAACCTGCACGTCTTTGGACTGTGGGAGGAAACCGGAGCACCCGGAGGAAACCCACGCACACACGGGGAGAACGTGCAGACTCCGCACAGACAGTGACCCAAGCCGGGAATCGAACCTGGGACCCTGGAGCTGTGAAGCAATTATGCTAACCACTATGCTACCGTGCTGCCCTAATCTGTACAAAGTGCACCCAACTGGGGCTCCTCACAGAACGTATGGTTCAGTTGGAGCAGCAGTTGGATGCACTTAGGCGCATGCAAGTGGCGGAAAGTGTCATAGATAGCAGTTATATAAATGTGGTCACACCCAAGGTGCAGGCAGGGAAATGGGTGACCACCAGAAAGGGCAGGCAGTCAGTGCAGGAATCCCCTGTGGTTGTCTCCCTCTCAAACAGGTATACCCATTTTGATACTGTCGGGGGGATAGCCTATCGGGGAAATCAGCAGCAGCGAGACCAGTTGCACCACGGCTGGCTCTGATGTTCAGAAGGGAGGGTCAAAGCGCAGAAGAGCAATAGTCATAGGGGACTCTATAGTCAGGGGCACAGATAGGCGCTTCTTTGGACGTGAAATAGACTCCAGGATGATATGTTGCCTCCCTGGTGCCAGGGTCCAGGATGTCTCCGAACGGGTAGAGGGCATCCTGAAGAGGGAGGGCAAACAGGCAGAGGTCGTTGTACATATTGGTACTAACGACATAGGCAGGAAGGGGCATGAGGTCCTGCAGCAGGAGTTCAGGGAGCTAGGCAGAAAGTTAAAAGACAGGACCTCTAGGGTTGTAATCTCAGGATTACTCCCTGTGCCACATGCCAGTGAGGCTAGAAATAGGAAGATAGAGCAGCTAAACATGTGGCTAAACAGCTGGTGTAGGATGAGGGTTTCCGTTATCTGGACCACTGGGAGCTCTTCCGGGGCAGGTGTGACCTATATAAGAAGGACGGGTTGTATCTAAACTGGAGAGGCATAAATATCCTGGCCGCGAGGTTTGCTAGTGTCACACTGGAGGGTTTGAACGAGTATGGCAGGGGGGTGGGCATGGGAGCAATAGGTCAGAAGGTGAGAGCATTGAGGGAGAACTAGGGAATAGGGACAGAATGGCTCTGAGGCAGAGCAGACAGGGTGAAGTTGCTGAACACAGCGGGTCTGGTGGCCTGAAGTGCATATGTTTTAATGCAAGAAGTATTACGGGTAAGACAGATGAACTTAGAGCTTGGATTAGTACAAAGAACAAAGAAATGTACAGCACAGGAACAGGCCCTTCGGCCCTCCAAGCCCGTGCCGACCATGCTGCCCGACTAAACTACAATCTTCTACACTTCCTGGGTCCGTATTCCTCTATTCCCATCCTATTCATGCATTTGTCAAGATGCCCCTTCAATGTCACTATCGTCCCTGCTTCCACCACCTCCTCCGGTAGCGAGTTCCAGGCACCCACTACCCTCTGCGTAAAAAACTTGCCTCGTACATCTACTCTAAACCTTGCCCCTCTCACCTTAAACCTATGCCCCCTAGTAATTGACCCCTCTACCCCGGGGAAAAGCCTCTGACTATCCACTCTGTCTATGCCCCTCATAATTTTGTAGACCTCTATCAGGTCGCCCCTAAACCTCCTTCGTTCCAGTGAGAACAAACCGAGTTTATTCAACCGCTCCTCATAGCTAATGCCCTCCATACCAGGCAACATTCTGGTAAATCTCTTCTGCACCCTCTCTAAAGCCTCCACATCCTTCTGGTAGTGTGGCGACCAGAATTGAACACTATACTCCAAGTGTGGCCTAACTAAGGCTCTATACAGCTGCAACATGACTTGCCAATTCTTATACTCAATGCCCCGGCCAATGAAGGCAAGCATGCCGTATGCCTTCTTGACTACCTTCTCCACCTGTGTTGCCCCTTTCAGTGACCTGTGGACCAGTACTCCTAGATCTCTTTGACTATCAATACTCTTGAGGGTTCTACCATTCACTGTATATTCCCTACCTGCATTAGACCTTCCAAAATGCATTACCTCACATTTGTCCACATTAAACTCCATCTGCCATCTCTCCGCCCAAGTCTCCAAACAATCTAAATCCTGCTGTATCCTCTGACAGTCCTCATCACTATCCGCAATTCCACCAACCTTTGTGTCGTCTGCAAACTTACTAATCAGACCAGTTACATGGGAAACGGAAACATGTGAGTACTTGGAACTATGATGTTGTTGCCATTGCAGAGACCTGGTTGAGGGAAGGGCAGGATTGGCAGCTAAACGTTCCAGGATTTAGATGTTTCAGGCAGGATAGAGGGGGATGTAAAAGGGGTGGCGGTGTTGCTCTACTGGTTAGGGAGAATATCACAGCAGTACTACGGGAAGACACCTCAGAGGGCAGTGAGGCTATATGGGTAGAGATCAGGAATAAGAAGGGTGCAGTCACAATGTTGGGGGTTTACTACAGGCCTCCCAACAGCCAGCGGGAGATAGAGGAGCAGATAGGTAGACAGATTTTGGAAAAGAGTAAAAACAGCAGTGTTTGGTGATGGGAGACTTCAACTTCCCCAATATTGACTGGGACTCACTTAGTTCCAGGGGCTTAGATGGGGCAGAGTTTGTAAGGAGCATCCAGGAGGGCTTCTTAAAACAATATGTAGTCAGTCTAACTAGGGAAGGGGCTGTACTGGACCTGGTATTGGGGAATGAGCCCGGCCAGGTGGAAGAAGTTTCAGTAGGGGAGCATTTCGGGAACAGTGACCACAATTCAGTAAGTTTTAAAGTGCTGGTGGACAAGGATAAGAGTGGTCCTAGGGTGAATGTGCTAAATTGGGGGAAGGCTAATTATAAAAATAGTCGGTGGGAACTGAAGAACCTAGATTGGGGGCGGATGTTTGAGGGTAAATCAACATCTGACATGTGAGAGGCTTGCAAATGTCAGTTGAAAGGAATTCAGGACCGGCATGTTCCTGTGAGGAAGAAGGATAAATACATCCATTTTCGGGAACCTTGCATAACGAGAGATATTGGAGGCCTCGTCAAAAAGAAAAAGGAGGCATTTGTCAGGGCTAAAAGGCTGGGAACAGACGAAGCCTGTGTGGAATATAAGGAAAGTAGGAAGGAACTTAAGCAAGGAGTCAGGAGGGCTAGAAGGGGTCCCGAAAAGACATTGGCAAATAGGGTTAAGGAAACTCCCAAGGCTTTTTACACGTACATAAAAAACAAGAGGGTAGCCAGGGAAAGGGTTGGCCCACTGGAGGATAGGCAAGGGAATCTATGTGTGGAGCCAGAGGAAATGGGCGAGGTACTAAATGAATACTTTGCATCAGTATTCACCAAAGAGAAGGAATTGGGAGGTGTTGAGTCTGGAGAAGGGTGTGTAGATAGCCTGGGTCACATTGAAATCCAAAAAGACGAGGTGATGGGCATCTTGAAAAATATTAAGGTAGATAAGTCCCCAGGGCCTGATGGGATCTACCCCAGAATACTGAAGGAGGCTAGAGAGGAAATTGCTGAGGCCTTGATAGAAATCTTTGGATCCTCACTGTCTTCAGGTGATGTCCCAGAGGACTGGAGAATAGCCAATGTTGTTCCTCTGTTTAAGAAGGGTAGCAAGGATAATCCAGGAAACTACAGGCCGGTGAGCTTTACATCAGTGGTAGGGAAATTACTGGAGAGAATTCTTCAAGACAGGATCTACTCCCATTTGGAAGCAAATGGACGTATCAGTGAGAGGCAGCATGTTTTTGTGAAGGGGAGGTCGTGTCTCACTAACTTGATAGGATAACTTTTCGAGGAGGTCACAAAGATGATTGATGCAGGTCGGGCAGTGGATGTTGTCTATATGGACTTCAGTAAGGCCTTTGACAAGCTCCCTCATGGTAGACTAGTACAAAAGGTGAAGTCACATGGGATCAGGGATGAGCTGGCAAGGTGGATACAGAACTGGCTAGATCATAGAAGGCAGAGAGTAGCAATGGAAGGATGCTTTTCTAATTGGAGGGCTGTGACTAGTGGTGTTCCGCAGGGACCAGTGCTGGGACCTTTGCTGTTTGTAGTACATATAAACAATTTGGAGGAAAATGTAACTGGTCTGATTAGTAAGTTTGCAGACGACACTAAGGTTGGTGGAATTGCGGATAGCGATGAGGACTATCAGAGGATACAGCAGGATTTAGATTGTTTGGAGACTTGGGTGGAGAGATGGCAGATGGAGTTTAATCCGGACAAATGTGAGGTAATGCATTTTGGAAGGTCTAATGCAGGTAGGGAATATACAGTGAATGGTAGAACCCTCAAGAGTATTGAAAGTCAGAGAGATCTAGGTGTACAGGTCCACAGGTCACTGAAATGGGCAACACAGGTGGAGAAGGTAGTCAAGACGGCATACGGCATAGAACATAGAACATAGAAAAATACAGCACAGAACAGGCCCTTCGGCCCACAATGTTGTGCCGAACCTTTGTCCTAGATTAATCATAGATTATCTATGCTTGCCTTCATTGGCCGGGGCATTGAGTATAAGAATTGGCAAGTCATGTTGCAGCTGTACAGAACCTTAGTTAGGCCACACTTGGAGTATAGTGTTCAATTCTGGCCGCCACACTACCAGAAGGATGTGGAGGCTTTAGAGAGGGTGCAGAAGGGATTTACCAGAATGTTGCCTGGTATGGAGGGCATTAGCTATGAAGAGCAGTTGAATAAACTCGGTTTGTTCTCACTGGAACGACAGAGGTTGAGGGGCGACCTGATAGAGGTCTACGAAATTTTGAGGGGCATAGACAGAGTGGATAGTCAGAGGCTTTTCCCCAGGGTAGAGGGGTCAATTACTAGGGGGCATAGGTTTAAGGTGAGAGGGGCAAGGTTTAGAGTAGATGTACGAGGCAAGTTTTTTACACAGAGGGTAGTGGGTGCCTGGAACTCGCTACCGGAGGAGGTGGTGGAAGCAGGGACGATAGTGACATTTAAGGGGCATCTTCACAAATATATGAATAGGATGGGAATAGAGGGATACGGACCCAGGAAGTGTAGAAGATTGTAATTTAGTCGGGCAGCATGGTCGGCACGGGCTTGGAAGGCCGAAGGGCCTGTTCCTGTGGTGTACTTTTCTTTGTTCTTTGTTCTTCACGTTCAGTGGTTCACTAGGCACAGTGATGGAGCGTGACAGTGCATCGGCAATGATGAGCTCCTTGCCAGGCGTGTAGACCAGGTCAAAGTCGTACCTTCTGAGTTTGAGGAGGATGCACTGCAACCGAGGCGTCATGTCATTAAGGTCCTTGTGGATTATGTGGACCAGGGGCCTGTGATCCGTCTCGACTGTGAATGTCGGCAGGCCGTAGACATTGTCGTGAAACTTGAGAATGCCAGTGAGAAGGCCCAGGCATTCCTTCTCGATTTGTGCATACCGTTGTTCGGTGGGCGTCATTGCCCTCGATGCATAGGCAACCGGTGCCCAGGATGAAGTGTCATCACGTTGCAGCAGGACCGCACCGATGCCATCCTGGCTCGCATCTGTTGAGATTTTCGTTTCCCTGTCTGGGTCGAAAAATGCCAATACGGGTGCATTGGTGAGCTTGGCTTTCAGCTCCAACCACTCTGCCTGATGGGCCGCCTTCCACTCGAAGGCAGTGGACGTCTTCACTAGGTTTCATAGGGCCGTGGTGTGTGAGGACATGTTTGGGATGAACTTGCCCAGAAAATTGACCATGCCCAGGAAGCGCAATACCGCCTTCTTGTCTTCCGGGAACTTCATGGCTGCGATGGCCTTGACCTTGTTTGTGTCGGGGCACACGCCCTGCTGAGAGATCTGGTCTCCTAGGAACGTGAGTGTCGACATGCCAAAGCAACATTTGGCCCTGTTCAGCTTCAGGCCATTGGCGTGGACACGGCGGAATACGTGCTGGAGACGGGAAACATTCTCCTCAGGGGTCGTGGACCTATGATGATGTCATCCACGTACACCCGAACCCCTTCGATGCCCTCCATCATCTGTTCCATGATGCGATTAAATATCTCTGATGCCGAGACGATGCCGAACGGCATACGGTTATAGCAGTACCTGCCAAACGGTGTGTTGAAGGTGTAGAGCCTTCTGCTGGACTCATTCAGCTGGATTTGCCAGAATCTATGTAACGCATCTAACTTCATGAAAAACCTTGCATGTGCCATCTCACTGGTGAGTTCCTCCCGCTTTGGGATGGGGTAGTGCTCACGCATTGTATTCTGGTTGAGATCCTTGGGATCAATGCAGATGAACAGGCCTCCAGAGGGTTTTTTAACCACCACCATCGAGCTGACCCAGTCAGTCAGTTTGGTTACCCTGGAAATGATCCCCTGCTGATGCAATTCCTTGAGCTGTTCCTTCAGGCGCTCCTTCAGTGGAGCCGGGACCCGGCGTGGTGCATGGACCACTGGCTTGGCATCAGGTAGGATCTTGTACTGATATGGCAAAGTGCCCATCTCATCAAACATATCTGGATACTGAGCGAGGATGTCGTCAATGCCAGCTTGAAGATCCACGTTGAAGAAAGTCGCTGAATAAACCCGCTGCACCAGTTTTAGCTTTTTGCAGGCATGCGCGCCCAGTAGGGATGCCCTGTCCGGCTTGACAATTTCAAACCTTAGCCGTGCATGGGTACTCCGGTTGGAGACGAGTAGGTGGCAGGACCCCAGTGCTGTGATGGTATTACTGTTATAGTTCAGGAACTGACAGGCTGCTGGAAGGACCTTGGGGGGCTTCTTGATGCGTTTGAAATCTGCCCGTGAGAGGAGGTTGGCAGAAGCACCTGTGTCCAGCTTGAACTGGATGGAGCAGCGGTTGACCTGCATCACCGCACGCCATTTGTCCTCCGAATCCACAGCGAGGATGGACTGAATGCGAGATGAGTTTGGTGTGGCATGTTCACGTGTAGTAATGATACCCACTCGGTAGGCGGACTCCAGGCACTCGTCCTCTGCATCCGTTGTACTGCCAGGATCAGAATCCTGTAATCGCCGTTGCACATTCTGGACCCGCGTCGTCGGAATTGGGAGCGCTGGCCTCTGACTGGTGGTACAGACCTTCACAAGGCCGCATAGTGTTCAGGCTTCCCACAGTTTAAACACACTTGCCTCTTGCAGGGCAGTGTCCCTTTAAGTGGCCGTTGCCACAGTTCGGGCACATCATGACGTCGGCGTCGTGATGCGGTGTACGTTGTCACACATGCACAGTGTGGGTGTCGGCCGCTTCGTTAGCCCGTTCGCATCGCGCATGCGTGGGGCTCTGGGAAAAGCGCTCGAGATGGCCGCTGTCTTCAATGCTGAGGCGCTGCATCCGGGAGATGATCTGCACACTCTCTGCCTCGTGGGAGGCAAGTTTCTTATTTTCAGCCGATTTGTATTGGGAATACCGATTTTTTGCGTGCTCATGCACTGTACATGTTTCAATCGTGACTGGCAGGGTCATCTGCTTGATTTTTAAGAGGTGCTCTCTCAGACGATCAGAGTGAACTCCAAACACGATTTGGTCTCTGATCATGGAGTCCAGCAATATCATCAAAGTTGCAGGACAGCGCTAGCTAGCGGAGGTTAGTTAACAAGGTACTAAAAGATTCACCTTTACCTTCAAGACATTGTTTGAATATGTAGTGCTCGAAGATTTCATTGGTGTCCACTTCACAGTGACTATCGATCTTGTCCAGGATGGTCTGAAACTTTGACTTGTCCTGGCCTTCGGTGAAGTTAAACGAGTTGAAGAGTTCGATGGCTTGATCACCCGCTGTCGAGAGGAGAAGCACGATCTTTCTTGCATCAGACGCACCCTCGAGGTCTGAAGCTTTGATGTACAGCAGAAATTTTTGCTTCAATATTCGCCAGTTGGCACTGAGATTGCCGGAGGTCCTGAGCTGATGAGGATCCTGAATCTTCTCCATGGTGCCGGGATACACTTGCTGGTCATCACGGAACGGACTGAGGTAAGCCACCTTAAATTAGTAGTCTCCTGGTATCATGTTGTGTCTAACACTGGCTGCAACTGGATGCAGCTTAGATCAAAAAGATACTCCAGTTATTGAAGTTAGTTCAATCAGGTTTATTGAACTCATAGCACATTAGCACAGTTCTCTGTGAGTTTGACTCTCGGCTAACTTAAGTCTGATTACTCTGTCTGACTGAACCAGACTAGCTCTTAGCCACGTGGTGGGGGTGTGAGATTGTAACAACACCCTTGACTGACTCTCTAGGTGTTCATCAGTGGAAAGAGGCGGAGTGTGAGTGCCTCGAGTCTTTTATAGTCAGATCCCACCCTTGAGTGTCCTGCCTGCTTATTGGCCATGTCCTGTTCTCTGTATCGATTAGCTGCTTGTCTCTATATCATTGTTGTGTATCTGCATATCATGACATGTGGAGCCAGACATTTTTGATGAAAGGGTACAAGCCAGAGATTTTCTGGATCAGTATGTGTGACAGAAATCTATTAATCTCCCTCTGGGAATTCAATTTCCGAGGAATTATTGTTCCGAAGATTTTGCAGCCTTGTGAGTGAAATGGATGCCTGTAGTGTTGGTGACGTTCCCAATAGTCATCACAGTTCTCTTCATGATCTCTTCAGCGATAAGTCTCAGGTAGGGAGATAAAGGGCCATAGACTATGAAAAATGACAATATCAGACTTTTGCTGTGGGGTACTCTCTTGCGATTCAGGTTGAAAGACAACAGCATTACTTATGCCAATGCAGACTTGGAAAATGCCTGACATGCCAACAGGTGCAAAGTGGAACAGCAAATGGTTCACAAGCAATTGACTTTGATATACACATGAATAAAGGGACATAATTGAAGAAAAGCCATCATGGAAATTGTGTTCCATATTGTTTATGGAACTGTTTCAAAGGGAGCTGTAGATGTAATCAGCGAGAATAGGATTACATTGCTATTGAGAATAAAATTGTTTTCGAGGTGTGAGTTTTTTGAAGTTAAATGCACAAAGGCATGCCATGATTATGAGAAAATTACGAAGTATCCTTGGAAGAGAAATGAATTTACGCTGTCAAGCAATTGACAGGGTAAACAGCATTTATTAGTTAAACAATTTGACATCATACTGTCATCAAAAGTGATGTTGCAGCAAAGAATGAAGAAATACACAGCAACTGAGGTAAGAGAATCATTGGCTCAAGCTTTCAGGTCATTGCCCTGTCATCAGAACAAGGTCGATCCTAACGAAATGGGGTTCAATGAGTCCGAGCCCAGACTTGCGACTCAAAATCCTGTTTAAGAATTTTAAGTCAATTTTTTTTTAAATCTGGCATCGATAAAATTGACCATGAATATGACCTTGAGGCTGTGATATCCTTAGCCGCTATCCTTTATGACTCCTGTCCCACATCAATGCGGTTGACCCTTAAATTCTGGCGGCAGGCAAAGTGCTACAAATCCCTGCAAATGGTTCAAGAAGGCAGCAATAAAATCCTGCCTTGGCTATAACCTGAACATTTTTTTCCCCCACACTATAGGGCTCAAACTGCTCACCAGTACAAACGCAGCTAAACCTCAATCAATCTGCTCACCTATTGTGTGAAGCCCCACACAAAGATCATGTGCAACTGTCTGCTACCGAATTGTAGGCATGCCAGATTTACCGTGACTGCCAAGAACAATTTTGGGTCCTATCCATACATCAGCAGCGACCACCATTAGCACGGGCAAGTAGCTTAGGCTTACAGCTCAAACCACCAGCCTGCCATAACTGGTCGATGAAAAGTTAAAAGAAAATAAGAATTCAAAATAATTATCCATTAAGTCACAGGGTTCTTCATAATTTAACAGCTGGCCGATGAAAGATGCCTACATCAGAGGATGAATAATTCAGTGCAAGTTACAGCAAATGTGAATGCAAATAATTCTTGCACATCAACACTAATGTTTATTCTTTAATATGCAAACCAATTTTCTGACAGGCAATGCAGAAATACAACTCACAGTGAAATAATAGCAATAAAGAGATCATTAATATATCAATGTGGAAGACAGTTCAGTTATCTTAGCTTATCCAGCCTCCAGAGCCCTCATCATCACATATGGTTATTTTTAAAAATGGTGGGTGTGATTTAGCGGAAATAATTCCAACTCCGCTTTTGCGCGAGTTTGGCGGGGTGTTTCACGGCATTTTTCCAGTTTTTTGGGCCTTGGGGGGGTTTCTCTCTGCCGAGGCCACAGTTTAGCCGATGGCGAGCTCCTCGCAGATTGGGGCGCCATTTTGATTAGCAGCCCTAATCTCTGTGTAATGTTCTTGTTGGATGGCTGGATTTATTACAAGAACACTTGTAGTTAAAGTTATAAATTATTTATTAACATTAACTGGCAGTAAGTTATATTCAAGACAACAGATGACCAACAACAAAATCATGCACAAGCAAGCTCCCTCTTTTACTTCCCCCAGCCAGTGTCTGGTCAGCTGACTTTACATTCACTTATATACTAGTGAGACTCCTACTGGTCAGTTGGTGAATTACAACACAACCATGATATCACAACACTCTGCACCTCTCCCTTTCAGCAGCCCCCCCCCCCCCACTTTATTGACCCCCCTTCACCCCTCCAACTTTTTCAAAGCCCTTGGACCTTCCCTCACTCCCCATCTAATGTGCCAGGCATGACCATCTGGTCACCTTGATGCTGACACCCTGGCAGTGCCCCTGCCAGCCTGGGAGTGCTAGGGTGGTACAGTCAGGATGCCAGATAGGTGGTGCCAGGGGCAATGCTAGGGTACGACCCTGCCCTGTCCCCAACCATCTGGGGGTCTCTAAGGTCCCGAGCTGCCATCCGCCTGGTCCACATTTGTGGAAAACAGTCCTATGGGGCAACCTGTCAAGGACTCATAGGCACGGCCGTTGATTCCCGGGCACCAGGTGAAAGCAGCATTTGGGTATTTAAATGAGTCTAATATCTCATTTAAATATCATTATCAGGTCTACAACCAGCGAGAGCGTGATCCAGATCGCGCTGGGCGGAGCGGCTCAGGTTATTCGGACGATTTGGGATTCCCGTGCGTGCAATTCATCCGTTGCACCCAGCTCCGCACCGGGCACAACACGCCCGATATCAGAGCTTTATTCTTTTTCCAGCATCTGACAGAAGTGTCCATTCTTCAAGTGTCAGTCTAGAAACTGCAGGTGCACGCGAAATCATCGGAGCAAAAGCCCAATTTTGTCCTTGCCTGCGGTCCACCCGATCAAGTGATCACTCGATAGCAATCAGGAGAAGCAAATCTGTCTGATTTCTCCGTTTCCACCTCCACCGCCCCGTCACATCCATAGCCATTGTAGCAAGTGGTGGTGGTGGTGGGGTGCTTAAAGCTATTTCTAATGTTTCAATTTCTATCCAAGCTGTGATTGGCTATATTGAACACATAGATCTTAATATTCTGTGGATTTTCTGTGGCATCGCTCAGTCAGATGTTGTTTTAGGATGGCAGGAGGATTAGACTAGACATAGCATATTGTACTGCTGAGGGGATCTATTATTGGGAATATAAATTGGAAGCTTCTTAAATTGAACAAACAAACTTTATTTACAAGGTTGCTTCATTACCTGCATGCTTCACGCTAGTCCATAGTACACTCTTTTTAACTCGGAAAATTCTTCTCTTAAGGGAAGGTCACTTCACTCGGTGTTGACCACATGACCCTTACTCAGTAAAGCTGGTCTTAAAAGTTGTAAAAACCACAATTATCATTTTTAGGCGGAAAGTCTTGAGGGTTGGCAGGGGCTGGTTTCAGCCATTAGGGTGGGATGAAAGCAGGATGAAATGAATGAGATAAAAACATAACATAACCTCAGGAAGCAAAGTGTTGTACACACCTGTTTGCATCAACGATACCAAGTGATGATGGTTGACAGCTTCAAATTCCTAGGTGTGCACATTACCAGCAATCTGTCCTGGTCCACCCACGTTGACTCTATGACCAAGAAAGCACAACAGCACCTATATTTCCTCTGGAAACTAAGGATATTTGGCCTGTCCACATTGATTCTTACCAATTTTTCCAGATGCACCATAGAAAACATTATATCTGGCTGCATCACAGCTTTGTATGGCAATTGCTCGGCCAAGACCATAAGAAACTACAGAGAGTCGTGAACACAGCCTAGTCCATCACGTGAACCCGTCTGTGCGTGTCAGGCAGGGAGGAAGTGGTCGAGCAAGGGAACCGTGGTTTACTATGGCAGTCAAAACACTTGTCAAGAGGAAGAAGGAGGCTTATGTAAAGATGAGACATGAAGGTTCAGTAAGGGCGCTCGAGAGTTACAAGTTAGCTAGGAAGGACCTAAAGAGAGAGCTAAGAAGAGCCAGGAGGGGACATGAGAAGTCTTTGGCAGGTAGGATAACCCTAAAGCTTTCTATAGATATGTCAGGAATAAAAGAATGACTAGGGTAAGAGTAGGGCCAGTCAAGGACAGTAGTGGGAAGTTGTGCTTGGAGTCCGAGGAGATAGGAGAGGTGCTAAATGAATATTTTTTGTCAGTATTCACACAGGAAAAAGACAATGTTGTCGAGGAGAATACTGAGATTCAGGCTACTAGACTAGAAGGGCTTGAGGTTCATAAGGAGGGGGTGTTAACAATTCTAGAAAGGGTGAAAATAGATAAGTCCCCTGGGCCGGGTGGGATTTATCCTAGGATTCTTTGGGAAGCTAGGGAGGAGATTGCTGAGCCTTTGGCTTTGATCTGTAAGTCATCTTTGTCAACAGGAAAACAGGAATAGTACCAGAAGACTGGAGGATAGCAAATGTTGTCCCCTTGTTCAAGAAGGAGAGTAGAGACATCCCCGGTAACTATAGACCAGTGAGCCTTACTTCTGTTGTGGGCAAAATCTTGGAAAGGTTTATAAGAGATAGGGTGTATAATCATCTGGAAAGGAATAATTTGATTAGACATAGTCAACACGGTTTCATGAAGGGTAGGTCGTGCCTCACAAACCTTATTGAGTTCTTTGAGAAGGTGACCAAACACGTGGATGAGGGTAAAGCAGTTGATGTGGTATATATGGATTTCAGTAAAGCATTTGATAAGGTTCCCCACGGTAGGCTACTGCAGAAAATACAGAAGCATGGGATTCAGGGAGATTTAGCAGTTTGGATCAGAAATTGACTAGCTGGAAGAAGACAAAGGGTGGTGGTTGATGGGAAGTGTTCAGACTGGAGTCCAGTTACTAGTGGTGTACCACAAGGATCTGTTTTGGGGCCACGCTGTTTGTCATTTTTATAAATGACCTGGAGGAGGGCGTAGAAGGATGGGTGAGTAAATTTGCAGATGACACTAAAGTCGGTGGAGTTGTGGACAGTGCGGAAGGATGTTACAAGTTACAGAGGGACATAGATAAGCTGCAGCACTGGGCTGAGAGGTGGCAAATGGAGTTTAATGCAGAAAAGTGTGAGGTGATTCATTTTGGAAGGAATAACAGGAAGACAGAGTACTGGGCTAATGGTAAGATTCTTGGCAGTATGGATGAGCGGAGAGATCTCGGTGTCCATGTACATAGATCCCTGAAAGTTGCCACTCGGGTTGAGAGGGTTGTTAAGAAGGCGTATGGTGTGTTAGCTTTTATTGGTAGAGGGATTGAGTTTCGGAGCCATGAGGTCATGTTGCAGCTGTACAAAACTCTGGTGCGGCCGCATTTAGAGTATTGCGTGCAATTCTGGTCACCGCATTATAGGAAGGATGTGGAAGCATTGGAAAGGGTGCAGAGGAGACTTACCAGAATGTTGCCTGGTATAGAGGGAAGATCTTATGAGGAAAGGCCGAGGGACTTGAGGCTGTTTTCGTTAGAGAGAAGAAGGTTAAGAGGTGACTTAATTGAGGCATACAAGATGATCAGAGGATTGGATAGGGTGGACAGTGAGAGCCTTTTTCCTCGGATGGTGATGTCTAGCACGAGGGGACATAGCTTTAAATTGAGGGGAGATAGATATAGGACAGATGTCAGAGGTAGGTTCTTTACTCAGAGAGTAGTAAGGGTGTGGAATGCCCTGCTTGCAACAGTAGTGGACTCGCCAACACTAAAGGTATTCAAATGGTCATTGGATAGACATATGGACGATAAGGGAATAGTGTAAATGGGCTTTAGAGTGGTTTCACAGGTCGGTGCAACATCGAGGGCTGAAGGGCCTGTACTGCGCTGTAATGTTCTATGTTCTATGTCTCCCATCCATTGACTCTAGACCCCCCGCTGCCTTGGGATAGCGGGCAGTTTAATCAAGGGTCCCTCCCACCTGGATTATTCTCAATCCAACCTCTTCCATCTGGCAGACGTGAGAAATGTCTGAAAACATGCACTAACAGATTCAAAAACAGCTTCCTCCCCACTGTTACCAGACACCTGAATGACCCTCTTATGGACAGAACTGATCTCTCCACGCATCTTCGCGACTGTGTGGCATTACACTCTGTATGCTTCATCAGATGTCTATGCATTTACATTGTGTATTTATCGTATGTCCTATGTTTATCATGTGTGGACTGATCTGCCTGGACTGTACACAGAACAATACTTTTCACTGTATCTCGTTACATGTGACAATAAATCTAAATCTAAACATTTTTGGAACACAAGGCAGGTTGATCAACATCTGCGAGAAACATTTAAGAAAATGTTTCGAGCATACCACATTGAAACTTGAGATCTGAAAGAATGAGAGTTGCGCTAACATTTTCATACAATCAGGGCAAAGGAGGGCCAGGAATCAAGAGAGGAATTATCAGTGGAACAAACTATAAGCTGCTTAGAATAAAAATGGGAAATTGTTAGATGGCTGAGGTATTTTATATATTCTACAATAAAAAGAAGCATGAAAGACATTATAGAAACAAAGGTTAAGAGCTAAAGCAACCCAAGAAAGAGATCTACGAGCATTCAGCTTTGGCTCCAATAAGAATTCTGGGTTGTACATTCCGCCCTGATTCACGTTATAATTTTCTATTATCACATTTATAAGTGGGTATGTCAATTGTCACAGTGTAATTACACTATCTCACTGATGGCAGCGCTGCAGCATCTCTACAGGAGGGAGAGTAGAATTGCAGTGTGACAAACGTTCAAGAGTGGTTGCCATTATAATTAGGCACAGCAGAATTTGTAATGCGAACAGTTGACACCAGGAGCACACAACCGTAAGATTTTTAACCTATTACTAGTCAAACTCCAATGGAAATGTACACAGGGGTCAAGACTTATTCAGATGAAGGAGGTTTCGAGGGAGACGGATAATTGAACCAGGGTGTAATGATGTAAGTCAGTTCCCATTTAAGAGTACTGCAATTATTTCTGTCCTTATTTGCATATCAACGTATAAATTCCAAAGCCTACATTTACAATGGAAGTTAGCTGTGTAATCTTATCACAGTGTAATTAAAAACTCCTTCTGGCAGTGGCATTAAAGTATTATAACTACGGGTATATAAATTTATAACGGCAAGTTGGCAGGGTGAATGCATACATAGCAGGTCTGCCTTACAGCAATTTGCTAATGTTTTCAATGCTTTTCTTAATGCATATTCTGCAAAGCGGTGATGTTACAACACATTTACTAACACTTGACAGGCCAACCCAAAGAAATAAATATTAAGTATTTCTGCAATTTTTATCTGTAATGTTTTTATGTGCCTTGACTATTAACAACCTCAATTTTATGAGCTGTATTTATATAAAACTATAGTTTCACGTCAAGCAACCAATGAGCAGATGAAGTATTTTTATGAGTCCAGCAAGTGATGACAGGCATTTTTGTTTAATGCGCAAAGATCATTAAGAAGTACATTTGTAAAAATATACTGACAAAGTAGTAACTTTAATATGAAGGATTTTTGTAAACTTGGAGCTTCTGCCTATAAATACGTTTATGCATCGTTCAGTCCCACAAGGCACTGTAGTGAAATAAAGCTTGAACTCGACAAAATGGGATCTTGCAAATAAGTTCATATGAACACAGTTCTGTTTCAAAACGATTATGTTATCCTCAGGCAATCGGTAGCTGATGGCAAAGTAAGATTGGGTATTAAAAACCAATGGACGGACAGACATTGTAACAAACAATGAGAGCCCATATTTACATGCAAAGCTGAAATTCCAGCTTGCCTTTGATAAAGTCTGTTAGTTGTTGCCATTTCTGCCTGCGTTGTTGTTGAATGGCTTACACTAAGTAGGGGGGAAAATTCACAAATTTCAGGAGGGAAATATCATATGAAAGTATATAATGGCCGCGATTTAACGGAAACATTTCCAAGTGTAATTTTAGGCTGGATTGGTGGGTGTTCCTCAATGGCCACATTGGCGAGATCATAAGCCAAAAATGAGCCCCCACGAGCTTCTTGCATTTACTGACTGTCTCGCCGTCTGATTCGCCGGACCTGTGCCTCAGCTTCTTGCTGGTAACAAGAGGGAGCTGCTTTTGAACTCTCCCTCACCACTCACTCCCAGTCAACACACAAGCATGGCAGCACAGAGACCTGCCCTCACTTTGGGGATGCCGACCTGACCAGACTTCACAATGCCGTGAATATGTAACGGGGCATCCTGTTTTTCCAAGGGGGTCGGAGGACCAACAGCAGGGTCAACATTGCCGCCTGGGAGGCAGTGGCAGCGATATCAGCGCGGGCAACATGACCAGGAGGCCGACCGTCCAATGATGGAAGAAGACGAGCGACCTCCACCGAGCTGAAAGGGTAAGTTACAACCTCTCTCCTGGCATCAGTTCCACCTGCCACCCCTCAAATTAGCAGACCGCTCCCACAAATCACTGGCGCACAGCGCACACCCTCCCCACATCTGACCCTCACACTTGTTCCTCAGAACCCACTGGCACCCACCAGCATAACCCCTCCATATTCAGCAGTGGTGCCCACACATGACATCTGCTATAGACCTCCCCCCCGAAGAATCACACGTGCGGCTGTTGCCTTTTCTTACCCTTTATGTGAACCACAAGTTGTTTCTTATATTGACCAAATGACCACACAACCAGTATGTTAGCTCAAAAACACAGTTTATTAATAACACAAAACTTGTATCTCTATGCAATAATACACGCAGCTCCGTACTAAACTACACCTAACAACTAAGATGACCTTTACTTAACTTCGAGTGACTGGCACTGTGCGGGATAAGGCCTTTATCCGGGTCCAGGTTGTCAGTTGAAAGTTATTGGGTTCGGCTCAACTGGGCTTGTCCTTCAGGAATGGTCGCGGGTCCTTGAACTTGGTTTATTTGCTGCAGTTAGTCACGCACAGGCCGGTCCCAAAAGAGGCAGATCGCTACTGCGCAGGGCTTTTTATCCTTTGTCTCTCTCGTGCCCCTTTGGGCGGTCCTTATTCCAGGTCCAATGGACCAATAGGGTTTTCAATCACCCTCATCGATCTCAGACAATTAGGGGGCGGATACCTCGATAGCTGGGCGGGTCCCAGATATCATTGTCCCAGGCAAGTAGGGGCCTTTCCAAATAAGGGGGAGTGGTGCCGGTTAGTCTGCTACTGTTGTAACTCCTTGATTCAAACTCTATTGTCCTGGGGAAATGGTGATCGACTCTTGATGGATACAAGTTTCAGCCAAGTCTGGTTTCTTTGCACAATTCACGGAGGCTGTGTACCTGTCTGTGTCCCAAATTGACCACAATTCCCATGGTCCTTTGCAGGTGTCCATTTTACATGGCTACATTCCGTCCTCTTGATCCTGAACGCAAAGCGTGGTGGATCACAGTCTTGATCCCGTAGTCTAACTTATCAAGCCGCCCACTGGTCAGTCAGTTCAGGTCCTACTCTACTCTGTCCTAAATATATTGCACCATTTTACCTAATTCATTAATATTACATACATTCATTAAAACAATTCACTATAACTGGCTATTTTATATCCAAATTAAATTCATATAAATTAATTAAACTTAAATTCATACTAAACGGTTGGTTGCTAACTAAACTTTATATGCTACACTCATGCTGCTGTTTTTACCTAAAGAACTTATTTACAACACAAAATCTACAAAACTTAAACATCAGCACCACATTCTTTCTTCTTATCACATTTCATCAGTACAAAGGTATATAGGGTCCATTTAGCAGCGGTTATCACAGTTTTTGTAAGGTGTACATTCTTAGTAGAGCTCTATTGGATTCCAAAGAGGGGGGCTCGAACTGTGTATATAGGGGGCCGGGAGGCTTTTGCCTTCCATTTACGGAGTTTGAATGTGAGGACTACACTCTAGATTACTGCAATCAGGAGGAGGGTCTCTATTATGTATGAGAGTGGGTTCCATTTTGCAATGCCTTCCCACCAGGTGGGGGTTTCGGTCTCTATCTCTAACAGTTGTTGTGTGGTATCCTGACTGCAGGTGGTCTGTGGGGTGGTGTTGCTCGGGGCTGGCTTAGGTCCTACTCTAATTATTGCCAAATTACCTTTAGTGGGTGTTCCGGGGCAATTTTGTCCGATTCTTATTGTGTTCCCTGCAATTTTATTTAAACATCCAATTTCGAGGCACCCTTCATTAGTAAGTTCTGTAGCCATCTGGGATGGCCACTTTCAGAATACAAAATGGACACTCACAGAGACTATAGGGAAATGTGGACAATACAAAGCAACAAGCAGGCACAGAGTCTGAATGTATATTTGGGAAGCAGTCAGCAGATGGAATCAAAACTCTGGGTCGATTAACATATTGATGGCCCATCTCCGAGGAACAAAGGACTAATACTCAGGTAGCCGATACTGTCGCAGACATCCAGGCGCCAGTACCCCAACCAAAAGACACAAACAAAGCAAGGCCAATGGCCACCTAGGACACGCCCAGCCATCAGGGCACCCACCCCTTTATTGGTTTAGATCGATGAGAATGATCAAGAAGCTGCCCAATTAATTGGGACCAAGTATAAGGCCTGCCTAAAAGCACGCAAAGCCCCTCCAAGTATAAGAAAGAACCTCCACCAGAGATTCAGTCTCTTGGATTCAGCTCTCAAGCGGAGAGATCCATCCACCAGCATCACCAGAAGCAAGTAAGTTCAAGGTCAACGCTCGCTACAAGATGGACGACCTTAGCTGTACCCCATTACCTCTTCGAACCCAACAGCCTCAGATCCGAACAACGCCCATTGTTCTTCTGACTAAGTGGGCAACCGAAGTTAAGTATAGGTGTTAGTGATAGAGATAGTTTAGTTTGTAGTATTATCGTGCATGAGTAGATCTTACTGCGTGTAAATAAATAGTATTGACTTTGAACCAACTAACTGGTGTATTGTCTCTTTGATCGGTATTCGGGTTGATCCTTGTGGCGGTATCGAGAGATCATAGATCATAGAATTTACAGTGCAAAAGGAGGCCATTCAGCCCATCGGGTCTGCACCGGCTCTTGGAAAGAGCACCCCACCCAAGGTCAACAACTCCACCCTATCCCCATCACCCAGTAACCCCACCCAACACTAAGGGCAATTTTGGACACTAAGGGCAATTTATCATGGCCAATCCACCTAACCTACACATCTTTGGACTGTGGGAGGAAACCGGAGCACCGGGAGGAAACCCACACAGGCACGGGTTGAACGTGCAGACTCCGCACAGACAGTGACCCAAGCCGAAATCGAACCTGGGACCCTGGAGCTGTGAAGCAATTGTGCTATCCACAATGCTACCGTGCTGCCCTGCATCTGGGGGACGGTACAACAGACCGCCCGGATGTGGAAAGTCTTGGGTATCTTGTGCTCGAAGTCCGGTAAGTGCGGCAACTATCCAGACGGCGATCATGGGGGCTGAGTTCATCCTGCGGTGTCTGGTTTCCGTGCAATCCTAGGGAATCAAGCATAGTATCATGTCAGTATCGTTGGTCAATATCTGTGTGTGTTAGTCTCTCTCTCTTAGTTCCAATTTCCCTTTAAGATTGTCACCATGTGTGACTCCCCCATTTTGTTTAAAAAAAAAAGAAAATTTGGAGAGGTACGAATGCAAGTGTCTCACTTCAAGTATTCAAGTGTCTCACACCTTATCATAGATTATCATAGAATTTACAGTGCAGAAGGAGGCCATTCGGCCCATCGAATCGGCACCAGCTCCTGGAAAGAGCACCCTACCCAAGGTCAACACCTCCACCCTGTCCCCATAACCCAATAACCCGCCCCCCCCCCCCCCCCAACACTAAGGGCAATTTTGGACACTAAGGGCAAGTTATCATGGCCAATCCACCTAACCTGCACATCTTTGGACTGTGGGAGGAAACCGAAGCACCCGGAGGAAACCCACGCAGACACGGGGAGGATGTGTTGTGTGGTCGATGCAAGGAGTGGGCGAATACTTTCTTCGACCTTTCTCCATCTTTATTAACAACCATGGGGGGTTGAGGCTTTGCTTAACCAGCCAAATTTCATAGAGGTTCATCCCAGGGGCTCAGAGGGAGCAGCAATGATCAGCAACCATTGTGTCTTAAGTGTAAATAGCATTTGGAAGTGACCCGAAGGGGTCTGAAAGAACAGTGGAAGAAAGAAGGGTTTAGATTTGGAGCGGAAAGGAACCACTCCAGAGAGCATGATGAGAAATGTGGGTTGCGTGTGGGCCGCTGCGGGAGAAGAATGGGTGGGATCCCTGGGTAGGGCAGGGATTAGTGCTGTTACTCCATTACCCGAACGTGATTGACCGGTTAATTTTGGGGCCCTCAGGTAGGGCGGGGATCAGTGCCGTGACTCCCTACCTGGGTGACCGGGTTGAACAGGAAGAATTTGTAGTCATATTGTAGTGCCTTCAACTGCGATTGGTCAGTAGACCATGTCTGGCGGTTGAATCAGAGGAGTAATTACAACTGCATAACCGAGTGTCGGGCCTACGTAGATTAAAACTATGTGTTGGAGAGAAGAGGAGGTTAAAAACAAGAAGGCGTGCAGGTTCCATCAGAAATTTGGACACCTTAATTCTTAGGCAGTGTCCGTTTCTCATCATCAGGACACCTCAAATGTTTGCGTGCATCAGTTCCGTTAAATCATTCCTCAGAAGGGGCTCATCGCTTAAATCATCACCATCTCCTGGTTGCCAGACTCGTGTCTTCAGATTCCGGGCGGTAGCCGCGGAGGCCTGCGGGTGGTCCGATTCATCATGTCTTACCAACCTGTAGGAATTGTCACGGTGCCAAAAGGGAGTATCAGGGTTGTCGTGTGGCGGTGGGTAGTCGGGAACTGGTGTACTGGAAGTGGAAGCAACGTTGCTGGGAGCGGGCGTAGGAAGAGTCGTTGGGTGGGACGTACAAGGGGTCGAGAAAATCCAAGGCGTTGTTCTGGGGGCTAGGGTAGCTGATGGTGGGGAGGTCGCTAGGGATGGTGGTCAAATCCGGGAGGCTCTCATCAGAGTCAAGTTCGAGGTTGAAACCTGTGATTATGGGCAGAGTCGAGGGGAGAGTGTCGTCCTGAGGGTGGGAGGGTTGGAGTCGCCGTTGGGCTGAGTCGTCAGTGGGAAGAGCATCATCCTCTCCCATCACCAAGGCTAAGTGGTGGGCGTGGCTACGTTGTGATCCGTAGAGTTTGACTTGGTTGCTGTGGAACCAACCAGTCTTACCGTTGGGGTACGCTATCTTGTACACAGAGGGGCTTCTTGGTCACAGATGGAGTAGGGGCCTGCGAATTTAGGGGCGAGGAAGGAGCTGGGGTTGTACAACGAGATCATAACTTGCTGGACGACTGCATACTTTATGGGGTGAACCTTTTTGTCAAAGCTGGCTTTACTCTGTTTTTTCCTAGTGCCTAGTCGGACAGCAGCAGCTAGTTGTGCCGCTTTAATGTTTTCTGTGACCTGTTGGACTGCTTTTTCATGGATGAGCGTGGTTACTGCGGGATTAGCCAAATCGAGCCCTAATAAATATTCAATGCCTTTCATGGGTCTCCCTGTCATAAGGGTGTGGGGGTGAAACCTGTGGAACTGGAAACTGTGTTCCTGATAATCATGGGAGCAAAGGGTAGTACCGTGTCCCAAGTGGAATTGCTCTGCTGTACCGTCTTCCGAATGGTCATTTTTAAAGTGCGGTTCATGCGCACTATGCCGCTGGACTGGGGGTGGTAAGCTATGTGGAACTTTTGTTTGATACCGAAAATGGTCATAACGTTTTGCGTTACTCTGCTGGTGAAGTGGGAACCTTGATCTGACTCAATGCTGCGTGGAAGACTCC
Organism: Scyliorhinus torazame; assembly: GCF_047496885.1. Taxonomy (NCBI): domain Eukaryota; kingdom Metazoa; phylum Chordata; class Chondrichthyes; order Carcharhiniformes; family Scyliorhinidae; genus Scyliorhinus; species Scyliorhinus torazame. The sequence continues at coordinate 281,753,819 of NC_092711.1, read as the reverse complement.
AGCGCGTAAAGATCTGTTGGGTCAAAATTTTAGTGTTGGCCTTTGCCGTGTTTGAACGTCTGGGGAATGCCTCGACCCATTTTGTAAATGTATCGATAACAACTAGCACGTAATTGAAACCATATCTGCAGGGGGGAGGGGACCAATGTAATCAATTTGCAGATTTGCCCAGGGGCCTTCTACAAGCCGGGTGTGTCTTAATTGCCCATTCTTTGTATAATGTTCTGGATTGTTCTGGGCGCAAATGAGGCAATTCTCAACATAATGTGTGACATCACTTTTTAATTCGGGCCACCAGCACAAGGGTCTTAAATGGGCAATGGTTGTGTCTATTCCCTGATGTCCGTGTCCGTCATGGGATTGGTAGATTAACTGGTTTCTGTCGTGGGTGGGGATCACAGAAATTCCTTCCTTTAACACTATTCCGTCCTGTATTGTGAGTGTGTCCTTCCATTTATCATAGGGGCTGGGTAGGTGCCGTTCAGTATCTGTTTAAGGGAGTCGTCTGCTTTCTGTACCTGAGATAAATCCTCAATATTGGTTTGGGAGACCTGGATTGAATGTATCAGTTCACACTCGGGGGGTTGCCAGAAGTGACCAGTGCGTGATCCAGCTTTTGCTAAGGCGTCGGCCTTGAGATTCCCAGGGGGGGAGGTGCGGTGATGGCTCTTTACTTTAATGATGCTGTATGTGCGTCCGATGGCATTTTTAAGAATATGTTTCAGGAGAGGGGCGGAGGGTAGGGGTTTTCCGTCAGCGGATACAAAACCTTAAGATTCCCATAGGGGAAGGAACTCTGTTAGACTGTTGCAAACATACAAGCTGTCGGAATGTATGTCCGCAGGCGTTGGAAAGGAGTCTGGGTGATCAATTACATAAGCTATGGCTACCAGTTCGGCTGCCTGCAAACCCAAGTTGCTGGGAAATTTGAAAGATGGTTATGGGCCAGGGTTTAGAGAACCCCAAAGTGTATCATGGAGTTCACCTGACCCACAACTTTTACTAGATTGTGGTATGGGGAGCACACGGCCCACTCTACAGGTGTGGTACAGCAGAAATGGAAAAGTATTTTTTGAAGCAAAACAATGTTTATTCTATGAACTCAAGTTAACCTTTTTGAAACATACAGTGAACATCTTAGTAACCATCAATTCAAATACAACACTCAAAGAATACAACGCTCAGTAATGCTTACGCTGTCCTTTTAACATCCAGAAGACTTACAAAATAATTACCTTTTAACAGAAGCACATCAGGTTAAAGTCACTATTGAAAACATTTATAATTCTGAATTCAACAAATGATCAGGAGATAGTCTTTTCATGGCAGAGAGATCAACAGTACAGCTGCTCTGTCTGGCTTCAGCTCCCACACTGAAAACGAAACTAAAACACACCCTGAAGCAGACAGCCTAAAACGAAAGTAAAAAGCTGACAGTCAGCCCAGCTCCACCCACTCTCTGACATCACTGCAGTAATAAACACCCATTTCTTAAAGGTACTCTCACTACAGATATTTATATACACACCCATTTATAAACACCCATTTCTTAAAGGTACTCTCACATGACAAGGTACCTCTTCGAGTGGGCGTCAGTGTGAGTTCTCCATGTAAATCCCGCATCCTGTGATTCTTACTCCATCCTCAACAGTGGAGGAGCCATCTACATAGATCTTTACTGTGTCCCCTGTGTCTTGGGAACTTTGCGTCTCACCGTTTACACGTGGTTGTAATGATTTGGGAACAAAGAGTCCTGTGGGGTGTTCATTTCCTCTAGGGTTCCTCCTCCTACTTTTTGGGGGTGTTGCAAAGCTTACCTTACCAAATGCTGAGGTTCATTACTATCAATTTAACTTCCTCCCTCTCATCTAATCCGTACATAACCTTTTGTTGGCGCACCTCCTCAAAGAAGCTATGCGGGTCTGCGGTGGGCTGGGATGGAATAATTTTACTGCAAGCATCCTTCAACTGAGTTACCGAAAGTGGGATGATGTAGGTGATATCTTGACCTGCCTGATCCCTTATCCTTCTTTCCGTGGTGACCGGATTCATGGGTGTCGGGGCAGGGGTGGGGGTTGGTGTGACCTGTGCAGCCGGTGCCTTTCTTTTTGGGATGCGTGGCGGCTGCTTTTGACGTTCCCTTCCTTTAACATACATTTGTGCACTTTCAGTTAGCTCTTCCCAGTCTGCCATCTCTTCCTCATCTGTCTTGGCTGTCCCGAAGGTACACATAAAACCATTCTGAACTGAAAGTAATGACTGGAGCTTATCTATCTTCTGCTGGCATTTAACGTGGTCAACAGTGCTCTGCCTTTGTTCTTTAGTGGACTGGTGGAGCGCTCTTAAAGCTGCCTGTAAATCGGCACATTTCTTTGTTAATTGGGTGACCTGGTGTTCAGTCTCCTCTCTTATCAAGACTGCGCGCTGTGTATCTTGATAGGCCTTGTCGTACTGGGTCTGGAAGCTGCTACGGTGTACTCTGCAAGACTGGTGGGCGCGTTTAACATCGTCGATTTCCCTGTCTTTAGTGGCTAACTTCTCCCGGAGTTCCTCAATAAGTTCTCACTTTCTTTCCTGTTTCCCTCATTCTCTTCCTCCTTCTCTACTAACTGTCTGCGGAGCGTCTCGATGACCTCCTCGGTGCCTCGCAACTGTGCCAAGCAGCACACTATTGCCATTGGCTTTCTGAACTTAACTGCATTTTTCTTTATATATCTTACATAAATCCTCCCACCAAATCTGTCCTATCTTCCCTGGACCTGTCTCGGTGTTTGCACAAAAATTCGACCAAAGGGGCCATTCTTTCCCCTTGAAAAACTTTCTCAACACATCCTCCCAGATGGGGCACTGCTCTGATTTGTGGACTACTGCGACCTCGGGTTGCTGCTGCGGATTCATCATCTTCTCTATCATTTGCGCTGCCATCTCTTCTCTACTGAAAATTTGGAACAGGGGTGAAATAAGGAGTTGATCGAGCAATGGGTATGGCTTACGGCTATATTCTGGTTCACAATGCCTCTAGATTTGCATGCAAGTCTGATGAGTTTACCTTACCCTTCCCTGTTAGTTACGCATGCGGTTAGTGCACACTTCCGAAATTCAATTTTTTGGTCGATATGAACATTACTCTTGTGGTTCGTTCTCTTTCCTCAATTTAATTCAAAGTTGTTGGATCCCTCGGAGTAACAAAGTCACTTCTAATCGAGGTCCCGGCGGAGTCGCCAATAAATGTTGCATTTTCTTACCATTTATGTGAACCACAAGCTGTTTATTATATTGACCAAATGACCACACAGCCAGTAAGTTAGCTCAAAAACACAGTTTATTAATAACACAAGACTTGTATCTCTATGCAATAATACACGCGGCTCCATACTAAACTACACTTAACGACTAAGATGACCTTTACTTAACTTCGAGTGACTGGCACTGTGCGAGATAAGGCATTTATCCGAGTCCACGTGGTCGGTTTGGAAGTTGTTGGTTCATCTCAGCTGGGCTCGCCCTTCAAGAATGGTCACGGGTCCTTGAACTTGATTGTTTTGCTGCAGTTGGTCGCACACAGGCCGGTCCCAAAAGAGGCAGATCTCTAGTGCGCAGGGCTTTTTATCCTTCGCCTCTCTCGCACCCCTTTGGGCGGTCCTTACTCCAGGTTCAATGGATCGATAGAGTTTTCAATCACCCTCATCGATCTCAGCCAACTAGGGGGTGGATACCTCGATAACTGGGCGGGTCCCAGCTATCATTGTCGCAGGCACGTAGGCCTTTCCAAATAAGGGGGAGTGGCACCGGTTAGTCTGCTACTGTTGTAACTCCTTGATTCAAACTCTATTGTCCTGGGGGAAATGGTGATCGACTCTTAATGGATACAAGTTTCAGCCAAATCTTGTTTCTTTGCACAATACACAGAGGCTGTGTACCTATCTGTGTCCCAAATTGACCACATTCCCTTGCTCCTTTGCAGGTGGCCATTTTTCATGGCTACACGGCTCACAATGCCCTGTTTTTGTCCCTGCAGAAGATACCCCATAATAAGCGTGAAAGGGCCAATACGAGCCGCAGAGTCCCCGACATCTGAGTCCTCACCCACTATGAGGCACGGGCCCTGGAAATCGTGGGGTTGTCCGAGGAGAGAGGAGTCACCAATAACAATGTTGGCCTGCACCAGAGTGGTGAGGATACAGTACTTCTTCACACAGATGACCTGTCTGAAATGAGCAGTTCACATCAGACAAAATGACCTTCCCTTTCATCAACCACATGTCCATTGTCCCACAGGATCTCCATCTGATGAGACAGGGCCATCCGGAGTCATTCGCCCCACTGACCCCCAAGAGAACACCTCGGAGGATAGCTCTGAGGAGACCATCATCGAGGCAGTTGCTGATGGACATCAGGTAGAGGCAGGAACATCCAGGGAATACAGCAGTTGGAGGTCTGCTGGGCCGCAGTCAGATGCTGAGTCTCTGGACAATGTCCTTCCAGAGCTGATGCAGATGATAGGACACAGGAGTGACATTTAGGATGGGATGTCAGCAAAATTCCAACAAGTGTATAGCCGATTGGAGGAGCCCCAAAGGGTATGGGTTAGGAGATGATGCCGACAATATGTGGCACCAAGGCCAACATTGCTAGGGTAGCGACCAGAGTGGAAAGCCGGGAGCACGACGTTGGCGCGTTGAGTAGTGGTGCCCAAGGCATGGACCATGGCTAAGGGCCTTGACATCATGTCCCAGTCGCTGAGGGACATGTCGCAGACAGAGGTAGACACTGCTGAGACACCCCAGAGCATGGCCCAGTCACTGAGGGCCATTGCTGAGGGCAGCGACACCATTGCGGAGACAATGGGAGCCTCCAGGACTGGCAGCACCACATGACTCAGAGGCCTCTGGATCTCACTCCAGCTGCCCCTCCATCCCATGGAAACCCCCAGGGCACTACGGCACTGTCAGGGTGCTGGAGGTCAACCTGGGTCTGCCACCAAGGAGACGACGGTCGTCTCCTGTTCTTCCGAATCTCCCCTCCTGACCAGCACATTCAAGGGCAGTGGGCAGAACAGGATGGCATGGCAATGCCTGTGGCACTGGTAAGTCGGCTGGGAGCCCCACCCAGTTTCAGGCCCTCCATAGGATATCCACCAAGGGCATCAAAGGTTACAGGGCACAGAACACAGCAGGCTGCCTCCAGCTCTGATATGCATCCTGGGGTCACACATAGACGTAGCTTTAGACCACGAAAGATCAAGAACAGTGGCGAACACCGAGTGGACACTGGGGGCGTGGCGGTCACTATCTGTAGCAAGGGGGAATGGAAATGTTACACCTTACATCTGATAGATGTGCAGCCTCTGTCATGTTAATCCTCACAACAGGCCTGCCTGTAATCACCCCGCGCCCCTCCACCCCCCACGCCCCCATGGGCACAGAAGTCCAAGATCAAACGCCCCCTGTGCAGACATCGTTCGGCAGTTGCGTGTGAGCGCGCTGTCAGCAGAAAGACAGGATGATGCACTATCAATTACTACAAACACGAGAGTAGTGAATAATCAAGGCTTTATTAAGCAAAGATGTGTAGCTGCTACCAGAATGGGAGCAGCACGGTGAGCACACACATTTATATGCCGCCTACTGGGCGGAGCCAGCAGGCAGGGATTTACCCATGTACCTCTAGTGTATGAGTCTTACCGTACTACATCTAATACAGTTAGTGGTCACTACCACATTCAATGCCCGTTAAAAAAATAATCCGGCGGGGGGGGAATTTTACAAGTTCAGTCTGTCGGGGGCCTTGATCCTCCACTGTGATCGCCTTAGTCCTGGTGGTGATGCGGGCGCCAACTTGGTCACCTGCGACTCAGGGAGCATATTGTCCTCGTCTTCGTCACCCCTGAGTGGAACCAGTGGGAGGATGGATCCTCCAGGGATGGGGGCTGCAGTGAGGTGCACTGGGGGGAGGGGGAGTGGCGCTGGGTTGAATGGGGCAACCGGAGGGGGGTGTCGGGTGGGGGGCCGTGGCTGGGGATCCAGCGGGTGCCAGGTCCCAGAGGGAGACTGTGTCCTGGCGCCCGTCGGGGTGCGCCACGTAGGCGTACTATGGGTTCGCGTGCAGGAGGTGGACTCTTTCGACCAACAGGTCCGACTTATGGGTCCGCACGTGTTTGCGAAGGAGGACGGGTCCAGGAACTGTCAGTCATGTTGGGAGCGAGACCCCGGAGGTGGACCTCCTGGGGAAGGCAAAGAGACGTTCATGGGGGGTTTCGTTAGTTGCAGTGCAGAGGAGCGATCGGATGGAGTGGAGCGCGTCGGGGAGGACATCCTGCCAGCGGGAGACGAGGAGATTTTTAGACCATAGGGCCAGCAGACCATCCCGTTCTCCCTCTCCACCTGCCCGTTTCCCCGGGAGTTCCAGCTGGTCGTCCTGCTCGAGGCAATGCCCTTGCTGAGCAGGAACTGACGCAGCTCATCGCTCATAAAGGAGGATCCCCGGTCGCTGTGGACGTAAGCGGGGAAACCGAACAGGGCGAAGATGCTGTTGAGGGCTTTAATGACCGTGGCAAAAGTCATATCGGGTCATGGGATGGCGAAGGGAAACCGGGAGTACTCATCGACCACGTTCAGAAAGTACGTGTTGCGGTCGGTGGAGGGGAGGGGCCCTTTGAAGTCTATGCTGAGGCGCTCAAAGGGGCGGGAGGCCTTCACCAAGTGCGCTCGATCTGGCCGGTAGAAGTGCGGTTTGCACTCCGCGCAGACCTGGCAGTCTGTGGTGATGGCCCTGACCTCCTCAATGGAGTAGGGGAGATTGCGGGCTTTGATGAAGTGGAAGAACCGGGTGATCCCCGGGTGACAGAGGCCATCGTGTAGAGCCCGGAGTCGGTCCACTTGTGCGCTGGCATATGTACCGCGGGATAGGGCATCGGGGGGCTCGTTGAGCTTCCCGGGGCGATACAAAATCTCATAATTATAGGTGGAGAGCTCGATCCTCCACCTCAAGATCTTATCGTTTTTGATCTTGCCCCGCTGTGTATTATTGAACATGAAGGCAACCGACCGTTGGTCAGTGAGGAGAGTGAATCTCCTGCCGGCCAAGTAATGCCTCCAATGCCATACAGCTACCACAATGGTTTGGTCCTCCTTTTCGACAGAGGAGTGCCGAATTTCAGAGGCATGGAGGGTGCGGGAAAAAAATGCCACGGGCCTGCCCGTCTGATTGAGGGTGGCGGCCAGAGCTACGTCCGATGCATCGCTCTCGACCTTAAAGGAGAGGGACTCGTCGGCCACGTGCATCATGGCCTTGGCAATGTCTGACTTGATGTGGTTAAAGGCCTGGCGGGCCTCAGCCGTCAGGGAAAAGACTGTGGACTGAATGAGTGGGCGGGCCTCGTCCGCATAGTTAGGGACCCACTGGGCGTAATAGGAGAAGAACCCCAGGCATCGTTTCAGGGCCTTGGGGCAGTGGGGGAGGGGGAGTTCCATGAAGGGACGCATGCGGTCAGGGTCAGGCCCTTGAACTCCATCGCCAAAGATGGCTAAGCAGTTGGTGCAGAACACGCATTTCTCCTTATTGTACGTGAGATTAAGGAGTTTGGCGGTGTGGAGAAATTTTAGAACGTTAGCGCCGTGGTCCTGCGGATCGTGGCCACAGATGGTGACATTGTCGAGGTACGGGAAGGTGGCCCGCAGTCCGTAACGGTCAACCATTCGATCCATCTCACGTTGGAAGACCGAGACCCCATTAGTGACGCCGAAGGGAACCCTAAGGAAGTGATAGAGGTGGCCATCTGCTTCAAACGCAGTGTATTGGCAGTCCTCCAGGTGGATCAGGAGCTGGTGGTAGGCGGACTTCAGGTCCACTGTGGAAAAGACCCGATACTGTGCAATCTGATTGACCATATCAGATATGCGTGGGAGGGGGTACGCGTCGAGCTGCGTGTACTGATTAATGGTCTGACTGTAGTCAATGACCACCCTGTGCTTCTCCCCAGTCTTTACTACTACCACTTGGGCTCTCCAGGGGCTGTTGCTGGCCTCAATGACACCTTCCCGCAGAAGCCGCTGGACCTGCGACCTGATGAAGGTCCTGTCCTGGGCACTGTACCGTCTGCTCCTGGTGGCGACGGGTATGCAATCCGGGGTGAGGTTTGCAAACAAGGAAGGTGGATCAACCTTAAAGGTCGTGAGGCCGCATACGGTGAGGGGTCCGCCAAATTTTAAAGTTAAGCTTTGGAGATGGCATTGGAAGTCCAGGCCGAGTAACAGGGCAGCGCAGAGGTGGGGGAGGACGTAGAGCCGGAAGTTGCTGAACTCTACGCCTTGGACAGTGAGGGTCGCTATGCAGTACCCCCGGATTTCCACAGAATGGGATCCGGAGGACAGGGAGATTTTCTAGGTAACGGGGTGTACCGCGAGGGAGCAGCGCCTTACCGTAGTGGGGTGCATGAAGCTTTCCGTGCTCCCGGAGTCAAAAAGGCAGGAAGTCTTGTGCCCATCGATTTTCACCATTGTCGTTGCGGTTGCGAGGTTGTGGGGCCGGGACTGATCCAAGGTGATCGAGGTGAGCTGCGGCCAATGCTGGGAGGCGCCGGGCTGGTCAGCGGTGGTGGCAGGCGATGAACGGCCAGACGAGCCTCCCGACGAGCAGGGGTCCTGAGGTGCGGTCCAAAATGGCGCCGAAGGTGGCGGCACCCACGGGGCGCACGTGGCGGGCGGCATTAAAGATGGCAGCGCCCACAGGCAGCACGTGGCCTGCGGAAAAGAAGACGGCAGCGCCCACGGGCCGCACGTGGCTTGCAAGGAGGAAAATGGCGGTGCCCGTGGGTCGCACGTGGGGGGTGTAGGAAAGCTGCGCCTAGAAACAGCGGCGACCGACCGGGCCTGGCACACGGCAGCAAAATGTCCCTTCTTTCCACATCCATTGTAGCTGGTGGGGCCCACGATGCCCATGAGGGTGCCACGCGGTCGGGGGCGTACGACTGGACGTTACGGGAGGCCACTGTTAACAAATTGGCGAGCTGCCTGTCTCCCGCAAGATCAAGCGTACCCCCTACCAATAGGCGCTGGCAGACATACGCAGACCCCATGCTTGTAATGAAACCGTCTCTGATTAAAGGTTCTGTTTGCTGGACTGCCGAAACTGCCTGGCAGTCACAGTTCCTCCCCAAGATGTGCAGGGCACGCCAGAAATTGTCTAGTGACTCACCGGGGAGTTGCTGTCTCGTGGACAGGAGGTGCCTGGCGTATAGTTTGTTGACTGGCCGAACGTAATGTCCTTTCAGGAGTCCATTGCTTCAGCGTAAGTGGGCGCATCCCGGATGTGAGGAAAAATATCAGGGCTCACCCATTAATAAAGGACCTGGAGCTTCTGCGCGTCCAAGGGCTCCTCAGCAGATGTTTGGAGGTAGCTTTCGAAGCAGGCTAGCTAGTGGTCAAAAGCGGACGTAGCGTTTGCTGCTTGAGGGCTCAGCGGCAGGCGATCAGGCTTGATGCGAAGTTCCATCGTTTGAAAATCTTTGCTCAATAAATTGATGTACTATCAATTACTACAAAGACAAGAGTAATGAATAATCGAGGCTTTATTGAGCAAAGTTGTGCTGCCTCCTGTAGCTGCTGCCAGAATGGGAGCAGCACCGGCAAGCACACACATTTATACGTCGCCTACTGGGCAGAGCCAGCAGGCAGGGATTTACCCTTGTACCTCGAGTATATGAGTCTTACTGTACTACATTTAATACAGTTAGTGGTGACTACCACACAGGAGTCAGACTTTAGCAGAACCTGAGGAGCACCAGAGCTTTCCTCACAGCGAGTGATCGTCACTCTCCTGCTTTGTAGGGTAACCTGCTGACAATACCAACACAAGCCCCTAAGGTGATGTTACACAAACCCTTGAAGGGTGGAACAGGGTGGTTGGGAAAGGGGGGGGTGGAATGAGTGAAATGGGGGAGGGGGAAAGGAGGGAAATTGGGGGGGAGAGTGTCATGATATGCAGACACACACATAATGATATACAGACAAGCAGCCAATGGACACCGAGAACAGGGCATGACCAGTAAGCAGGCAGGACACTCAGGGATGGGATCTGACTATAAAAGACACGAGGCACTGACACTCCGCCTCTTTCCACTGATGAACATCTAGAGAATCAGTCAAGCGTGTTGTTACAATCTCACACCTCCACCACGTGGCTAAGAGCTAGTCTGGTTCAGTCAGACAGAGTAACCACACTTAAGTTAGCAGAGAGTCGAACTCACACAGAGAATTGTGCTAACTGTGCTATTAGTTCAATAAACCTGATTGAACTAACTTCAAGGTCTGGAGTATCTTTCTGATCTAAGCTGCATCCAGTTGCAGCCAGTGTTAGACCAGTGTACCTACACGACAGAGAGGGCGTGAGCTGACAAACACAGCCTCGTTCTATGAGAATCTGGTGTGGATGAGGGCCTCCCTGGTCCTCCAGGTGTGCCGGACCCTTGCTGCCATCTGTCCCCCATCCTCCAGCACCTTCCTGGTCCGCCTCCTCCTCCTCAGATGTGCCGCATGCCCCTCCTCCTCCTCCTCCAGCATGTTGCCCTGCTGCTGAGCCAGGTAGTGGAGGGCACAGCAGACCATCACAAAGTGGGAAACCCATTGGGGGTGTACTTCTGGGCACCACTAGAGCAGTCCAGGCATTCAAGGATGGCACTGTGGCATAGTGGTTAGCAATGTTGCCTCACAGCGCCAGGGACCAGGGTTCAATTCTGGCCTTGGGTGACTGTGTGGAGTTTGTACATTCTCCCCGTGTCTGCGTGGGTTTCCTCTGGGTGCTCTGGTTTCCTCTCACAGTCACAAAGATGTGTAGGTTAGGTGGATTGGCCATACCAAAATTTCCCCTTAAGTGTCCAGAGATGTGTGGGTTAGGTGGGGCTGCAGGGGGTAGGGTGGGGGCCTGGGTATGATCTCTTTCAGAAGGTGGGTGTAAAGTCGATGGGCTGAATGGCCTCCTTCTGCACTTTAGGGATGCTAGGATCCTATCCGCATTTTCAGCAGTCTGATACACTGCTCAATGACAGCACAGGTGGCAGTATGGGCCTCACTATGTCGGGTCTCAGGCCTCCGCACTGTATCATCAGCCAGGACCTCAGCTGGTACCCCTTGTCCCCCAAAAGTGAACCTGTGTTCCTGGGGTGGTCCTCGAAGACACTGGAGATCTCGGAGTGCCCCAGGATGTAGCTGTCATGCACGCTCCCTTCGTAACGTGCACTCATGTGCAAGATATGGAGCCGGTGGTTGCACACAATCTGAACATTCAGGAACGGAACCCCTTCTTTTTAATAAAGGACATTCCCTGATGCCCTGGTGTGCGCAAGACAACATGTGTGCCATCTATTGCCCTCTGGACCTGGAGCATCCAGGCAATGGCAGAGAATCCTGCAGCTTGGGCATCTTGGTGGGCCTGGTCCAGCTCAAATTGCTATATTTGGACGCCTAGGCATACAGAGCCTCCCGGATGCACCTGTGGGCAGTAGCTTGTGAATTGCCACACAGGTCCCCGCTCGAGCCCTGTATTGAGCTGATTGCATACAAGTTCCAGACACACACTTTCCCTTTGGTTCTGGGAAGACCCCTGGTGCTGAAGCCCAACTCTTCAGTGTGTGATTGTTAGCTGCTGCCTCTGTGGTGCTGACACTCCTAGACTTCAGGAAAACTGTTCAGGCTTCAAAGTTTGATTGAAATGCGATGCAATAATCATCATCTGAGACATGGCACATGTGACTTCGAGAACCCACTTGAGCGTTGAGGAGTGTGAAATGCTATCACAACTAACAAGGCAAATTCCTCATTTGCTAGCCTTCAGCGGGAGGCTGCTCGCAGTCAAAGGGAGTTAACGTGACCTTCAGCACAGAACCAAGAGAAGGTCAAGTCCTGGAAGCGTCTGGTAGGACAGAGAGGCTGCAGCTGTGGTTGCTCCTGTTATGGGTCACCACAATTTTAAAGATGGCTTGAAGGCCTCACAGATGCAATTCCCCCCCCACCGGCACAGTGGCGACCCCTGACCTAGAGCGCTTCAGCCCTTCCCCCAACAAAGCCAAACACCGCCACCACCTCCACACAACTGAGCACTGGCCAGCAGCTCCAGTGCCCTCGAGCTGCATGCCTGAAAATGGAAATGGCTACTCACCTCCTCAGCTCCCCTCAGTAGCCATTGGACCAGCGTCTCCTTTTTAAAAAGGAGTACAAAAGGGGATCAGGGGTTTATGGGGAGAAGGCAGGAGAATGGGGATGAGAAAAATACCAGCCATGATTGAATGGCGGAGCAGACTCAATGGGCCAAGTGGCTTAATTTTGCTCATATGTCTTATGGTCTTAAATGATGCTTGCGTGATTTCTCGCTGGGGAGCCAGGTAATACCCAGGAGGCCACTGCATTCGACTTCAATCTCGCGAATGAGATTGAAATGAATGCAAATGAGGGTTAATGATCTGCTCGCCATATTTGGGAGAGATCCGGAACTCGCCATCGGGTGCGGGCCAGGTAAATTGCAAACTGGTTCACAACCGGCACAAATCTTGATTTTGGCCTTTCCCACTATTTACCCAGCGATCCCTGATCCGTGCTAGGCGTAACACGATGGTTAAATCCCTCCCAATATCTTCAATAGTGTATTTCTTAATCATGAAGGTTATTTTAGTAAACTATATTAATAGCAATGAAACCAGCTAGTCAGAGATTTTCATAATATGAAATATTTAGCAACTATAACATTAGATTATTTTTTTTAAATGCACTCAGTGAAGACAGCTGAGCAGAAAGCAAACAAAAGAATGACAAAAATAATGCCTCTGATATCCCATTTATAAAGGTCACACTGCGTTAGATGCAGCACTGCAATTAATTCCTACCCGCAGAGGCAGAGACATCAACTAATGATGTTGTTTTGTTTTATACTTGGAGGTGGGAAATTAAAGCTGGTGGCAAATGTAAAGTGAACATAACTCTCACTAGTACAAAAGGTGAAGTCACACGGGATCAGGGGTGAGCTGGCAAGGTGGATACAGAACTGGCTAGGTCATAGAAGGCAGAGAGTAGCAATGGAAGGATGCTTTTCTAATTGGAGGGCTGTGACCAGTGGTGTTCCACAGGGATCAGTGCTGGGACCTTTGCTGTTTGTAGTATATATAAATGATTTGGAGGAAAATGTAACTGGTCTGATTAGTAAGTTTGCAGACGACACAAAGGTTGGTGGAATTGCAGATAGCGATGAGGACTGTCAGAGGATACAGCAGGATTTAGATTGTTTGGAGACTTGGGTGGAGAGATGGCAGATGGAGTTTAATCCAGACAAATGTGAGGTAATGCATTTTGGAAGGTCTAATGCAGGTAGGAAATATACAGTGAATGGTAGAACCCTCAAGAGTATTGAAAGTCAAAGAGATCTAGGAGTACAGGTCCACAGGTCACTGAAAGGGGCAACACAGGTGGAGAAGGTAGTCAAGAAGGCATACGGCATGCTTGCCTTCATTGGCCGGGGCATTGAGTATAAGAATTGGCAAGTCATGTTGCAGCTGTATGGAACCTTAGTTAGGCCACACTTGGAATATAGTGTTCAATTCTGGTCGCCACACTACCAGAAGGATGTGGAGGCTTTAGAGAGGGTGCAGAAGAGATTTACCAGAATGTTGCCTGGTATGGAGGGCATTAGCTATGAGGAGCGGTTGAATAAACTCGGTTTGTTCTCACTGGAACGAAGGAGGTTGAGGGGCGACCTGATAGAGGTCTACAAAATTATGAGGGGCATAGACAGAGTGGATAGTCAGAGGCTTTTCCCCGGGGTAGAGGGGTCAATTACTAGGGGGCATAGGTTTAAGGTGAGAGGGGCAAGGTTTAGAGTAGATGTACGAGGCAGGTTTTTTACGCAGAGGGTAGTGGGTGCCTCGAACTCGCTACTGGAGGAGGTGGTGGAAGCAGGGACGATAGTGACATTTAAGGGGCATCTTGACAAATACATGAGTAGGATGGGAATAGAGGGATACGGACTCAGGAAGTGTAGAAGATTGTAGTTTAGTCGGGCAGCATGGTCGGCACGGGCTTGGAGGGCCGAAGGGCCTGTTCCTGTGCTGTACATTTTTTTGTTCTTTGTTCTCACACAGGTCAATGATGCCATTTCCCCATTGCTTTTTCCTAACATTCGCTTAGCTTTGTGACCAGAATCATCACAAATGCAAACTGAGCACTGCTAATGTTACACCAGTCTCCAGAACTGTGCATGCATAAAAAAGTGTGCCTTTGGAACACAGGTAATCCTGCCAGATTGAAAAGAGTTCCTCCATATAAATGGGGATTTTCACCAAATGGATTCCCTCTGATTTCTCCCCCAGCTTGATAAATTATAATGATAGTTCCAAGCACTCGGTGGGATAATGTATAAATTACCATGAGAAATGCTGACAAGGGAAAAAGCCAAGCATAATAATAATAATAATAATCTTTATTGTCACAAGTAGGCTTACATTAACACTGCAATGAAGTTACTGCAAAACGCCCCTAGTCGCCACACTCCAGCGCCTGTTTGGGTACACGGAGGGAGAATTTAGCATGTCCAAATGACCTAACACGTCTTTCGGGACTTGTGGGAGGAAACCGGAACACCCGGAGGAAACCCACGCAGACACAGGGAGAACGTGCAGACTCCACACAGACAGTGACCCAAGCCGGGAATTGAACCTGGGACCCTGGAGCTGTGAAGAAACTGTGCTTACCGTGCTGCCCATGCTGCAGATGGGGAGACTGCAGAGTTCGTTGTCTGCTGAGCAGGGATGTAACCAGTTGTTGCATATCTTTGGAATATGTAAAGCAAGGAAAGGGAACAGAAAGTGGGAAAAGAGGGTATCAGGGAAAGCTGAGAAAATTAATATTTAGGAAAGGGAGGAGAACATTCTTAAATCACAAAAAACAATGCAAGAGGGAATCCAAGGAAACTGGGAGATCAAGCTAAGTGTAACAGAGCAGAAATCAGGGAAAGGTAAGGAGCTGAGCATAAGAGGCTCGGCACAAGACAGTAAACACTTGGAATAGTAACTTGGCGCAAGCTAGACCTGGATTTGGACTGGCTGTTTGGTTGTGGCTAAAAGAGAAGCAGAATAAATGCGTGGAAGTAGTAGAGTTTGAAAGATGGAGCCAGGCAGGCACATGATCAGCAAGCAAGAGAAAACTGGGTGCAAGAACTAGTACCTGAAGTATACTTGGGATGCAAGAAAGAGAGCACAGGAAGATACCTGAGTGGCAGACAACATAAACTCTGATTTCAGTGTCAATGCAGTGCACATAGTCTTAGTTTTTTCATCATTCTCATTTGTTGATATTCTATTTAAGAACAATTTGTTGCTGTTATCAGTAACCTAATCGATCAGGATCAACTGCAACCAATTTGGTGAACATTTGGTGAAGATAGGATAAACACACTAGTTATACAGCAAAAACATATGGTCATGACAAGCATGATCCCAGGTCAGACAGCGAAGATGATGGGCAAGCAACTCTTCCTTCTTCTCTTTGAATTTTGGTGCCTCATATCTTCACAATTCTCAAACTACACAAAAGCATTATCATGGGTCTACCCCTAAGAGTTTTTCTCAACCACCTCCTTCACTGAAGCCTCCCAAAATCTCCACTTTATACGTTTTCTTAGTGGTGGATGTATTATACACCTGGATTTATTATTGATAGCATTATGGTCCAATAAAAACAATTCTTTATACAAGATCCCCAATAAAATGTTACATTATTTGTCTAAACATGAGGTAAAAGCCCATCTTTGAAATCGTCCACCTACCATTAGATTCTTACGCCTCCATACATGTATTTTGTCCTTTTCATCACCTTTCCCTTAACTCTTTATCTCATCTTATGATGCTCCCCCTGATAATTTTCATGCTCCCAAGAAATAATTCAGCTCTGGCCTTCAACACTAGCTTGTAAATTGTTTGCATCTGTTCTATTATCATTCTGTAAGGCATGTCCATAATGCTCATTCAGTTGGGCAGTTCTTATTTCTTATCAGACTATTGAACCATGGTGTGGTTCACCAAAATAACTTCTATTATACTTTGATACACTAATTAATTTGCATCTTAATTAAGTAAGGTTAATTGAAAACCTTAAAACAGCATTGTGGTATGTTTAAAGTATGTCACAGTCGAGGTTTGACGGAAAATGTATATATGTAGTCATAGGCTGAACTATTTTATAAAGTCATAAAAGCAAGGTGGATACCGAATTCAACAACTTCAGATGATCAGCTCCACCCCCATCTCGACCCATTCGTTTTCATCCCATTTCATTTTAACTGTCTTTTACCATTTCTTTCTTCCTTAACATATATTTAACCCCCCAATCTTATCCACCTTTTCTGAACCTTTCTCCTCTTTGCTTCCCCCTTCCCCTCCCCCCACATCTACAGTTCATCCTCTGACGTTAGTTTCTCTGCTGTTTGGCCTTTCACATCTTTTGTTCTCTCTGGGGGCTGCCATTAGCATTCTTTCCCCTTGGTTTCTGTGGCCATTAGCACCCGGTTTCCCTGGATTTCTGTGGCTGTGACTCACCTTTCATTCTCACTCCACAGTATAAATATTTCCCACTTTCTCTGTCTGTTCGTTTTGACAAAGAGTCATTGGACTTGAAACATTAGCTCTTTTCTCTCCCTACAAATGCTGCCAGACCTGATGAGATTTTCCAGCATTTTCTCTTTCACTTTATAAGGTCACTTTTTTTATGCTTTTCCAAAATGCATAATGGTTGAGCTGACAAAGTGTCTCCAGTGGGTCCCCGATGCAGCAGTTTCAAAGTAACAAAGACCACGTGGTCAGTGAGTCTGCTCCAGCCACGTTCGAACAAAGGAAAGCCTTTGCAGGCCTTAATTACTCATAATGGTGCTAACGGCCGAAACACTGGCAGTTGTACAACAATGTTTTCGACAAGGGAGCCTCATTTACCAACCCGAACCAGTGTCTCCTAGAACAAAGGAATCTTGACTCCAATTAACCACCTAGATTCCAGCTTTGGGAACATACATCCTGGGTGGGATTCTCTGGTCTCCGATGCCTAAATCGCGTTTGGCGTTCAGCGATCGGCCGGAGAATCCCCGTTTGCAGCGCCGCTTTTGCGATGCTCCGCCCCCTCGACGAGTGCACCGTCGAGGAGGCCTCAGGACGTCACCCGAGGCCCTCCCTCGATGCCCTGCCCCCGATGGCCCGGGTTCCCGACGGCGTGGAACACTTATCCTATTTCTTTTTGTGAACCCCGCGTGGCGGCTGCGGACTGAGTCTGGCGCCACCACAGTCGGGTGGGAGCCATTCCGCAGGCAGGGGGGCTTTGGTGGGGGCTGGGGACACTGGTGGGAGGTGGTCCGGGGATGGTGGGCCTGGTCAAAGGGGAGCAGTTTTTGGGAGGCCAGGTCCGCGCACGGCCTCGGCAGCATGCACGGCCGGGTCCGCATGCGCAGCCACAGACCCGCCAATTCTCCGGCCGTGTCTGCAGGTAAAGTTGGGGGCTTTACGCTGCGTGCCTGCTCGCCCCCCACCAGATGGAGGATCGGTGCAGCTTTTGCGCCATTTGTTCGGGCATAAAACGCCACTGTACCCAATCCGCCGCCAGCACTTAGTCTTCAAATCGGAGAATCCAGCCTCCTGTGTCCAACATTGAGAAGGCAATTCACATGACTTCAACCAAACTGCATTGTAAGATCATCCAGTGGAACTGAATTCCTGCACTTCCTGTTTGACCTCCAATGTGACCTCCCCGGTATCAACCTGTGCTGTCTATCATCGAACTGGTATCAGCAGAAAGAACTCTGACCCTCATCAAACCTACCAACCTTGGAGCTTGTGCCTCCAGACTAACTCATTCCACCTGCTTTCTCCATCATGGAAGTCTCCCTCTGGGAACAGTAAGAAGTCTTACAACATCAGGTTAAAGTCCAACAGGTTTGTTTCAAATCACTAGCTTTCGGAGCACTGCTGCTTCCACAGGTGAAGGCAGAGCTTTCTACAATCAGCCAACTTCCCCTCAGAAGGAATATTCCTGTTGACTTCCGGGGCGTCATTCTCCGCCGGCGGGAGTCTCCGTTTTGCCGGCGCCTGGGGGTTTCCCGACGGCGTGGGGCTGCCCCACAATGGGAAACCCCATTGACCGGCCGGTGTAACGGAGCATCCCGCCGGCGGGTCGGGGCAGAAATGTGGCGGGGCGGGATGGAGAATTTCGCTCCTGATTCTGGGCTCTGGGCACATGTAAAACCCCTACACGTATTTTATTGTGGTCGTGCCCTGAACCCTCCTTTTTCCTTATCCCCCATTAATTGCGAGAATGTAAAAGGGATGGATGTTGGGAAACTCCTCTCGGTATTTGTGTGTGTGCAAAAATAAACCATCCCTTTTCATTTTTTTCTTACCTTGAGTTTTCTGTGCAAGTTATCAATAGAGGATTGGAACATTTCCAAAGTTAACGGATGGGGAAAATACACCACCATTTATAAAAGGGGAAATCATAATAAAAAACACCTTTCTGTTTACGGGCAGATAGAGGGCAGGGAAATCAGGGCAGTTTAAATTGACACCCCTCCAGTCCGTGACAAATATCTTGCTCTCCAAGTATTGCAGAGGCCTCGTCTGATCATAGCCCCTTATCGGGCTAACTATAGTTATCATCACCTAAGAATAATTATTTCACAGATTTGTTCCTAGAGAAACTAAACAAAACTTTAATCACTTTCCAGTAAAATGAAACTTAAAACACCAACCTGTTTCTTTACCTATTTTAAGTTGAATATAGATATAGATATATATAATATATAGACTATGAATGCAATATCCTCTTAGAATCATAATCAAAATAACTTAAAAGAGTAAAATAAAGGTGAAACATGCCACACAAAAATCCAGCTACAAAATTATTACTGCAGTCAACACTACAAAACACCTTCCTCCTGTTTAATCTGAACATGAGATAATAATAGATTCTAAGGATGTGATACTTTTCACAGTAGGCAGGCAGGCAGGACATGCACTAATTGACTTGGACCATTCAATTGCAGCTAGCTGGCATATACCTTTTTATAAATTGTCCACATGTCCGGAAGCTGACATTTACAATTTAGTTGGAATATAATGCAGACCAATTTTAAGCTGCAGTTATCTTGCACCACAGGTTTAAGATCAGTCGCTGTAAAGTGTGAAATACAGCAGCTAATTCACGAGTTACAGTACCACCCTGTGAAACACTGTTAGTCTGTTAGGACAGAGATTTGTGCATGTGTGTCAGCGCTCTGCTCCTGACTGGTAAATTTTCTAATGCTTTAAATGCACAGTCAGAAGCATCTGCCTGTTCAAAGTATTTTGAAGACTGTTTCTAAAGTGCTCGGAAGATCGCCTGAGCATATTTGATGATCTGACTGCCATTGCGCTGAAATTTATAGGCCAATAATGGAATTGAGTTTAAATATAGCATTGATGTACATCAGATGTAGGTGACCCATGTTATTTGGCACCGTGGTTTTAGGGATCCAGCGTGCCATAATCTGCTGGGGAAGTGCCTGTGATATTCAGAATCAGTATGTCAGACCTATATTAGACTTACTAGGGCAGCATACATGATATAAATGACATGATTGCCACATAATACATTTTCAGCACTTCCGCATGATACAAATATAAAATTGGTAATATATTGTGGACCCATTCCCTGAAAAGAAGAATATTAAAGTAACATCACACTTGTGTGCAGACTCTAAGTTCTGTCTCTGAGGGTGGGTGCATCTCTCATTTGTGGCAACATCCCAGAGGGTTTCTCTTCATTACCGCAATCAATGGAGTTTATGGCAAATTCATTTGATATTGCATCAGATCATCAACTAGAAATTGGCCAGAACCAGTCAGTGCTTACACCTCCACAGAAGCACAGGCTGCAGCAAAGGAGGACAAAATGGAACATAGCATCAATCATGGTTTCTAATCACATTGGCCAGAATTCACGTTGCTATCTCTCAGAATCTGATATGCTATATAAGGCCAGCAAACACATTGATCATCACTCACAATGGCCTATGGAGTAACGTTAGCATCAGCTTTATTTCAAAGCTCAATGGACCAGATCCTTAGTGGCTTACTGTGGGTACAGTGTTACTTAAATGATATTGATCACCGGCACAAGTGATCAAGAACACTTGCAACACTTCGAATCTACACTGACATGATTTCAAAGGCACGGGCTTCGTGTTAGGAAAGACAAATGTGATTTCTTCCAGACATCTATACGATATCTTGGACATGTAATTGACAGTAAGGGTGTGCAAAAAGCAACAAAAAAAAATAGAAGCCATAATGGAGGCTCCCAAGATCAACAAACGTCACTCAACTTAGATCATTCCTAGGGTTAGTCAACTACTGTGGAAAATTCGTCCAGAATCTGGCAACCCTATTGAAACCCTTACGCCCATTATTGTGCCCAAAACAGGCATGATAGTGGACACCAGAATTTGAAAGGCATATCAATCGGCAAAAGAAGCACTGAAAACGTCAGACATGCTGGTACATTTCAACCTGTATTTACCATTACAACTTGCCTTTGGTGCCGTCGGTGAGGAGTCACTGAGGAGGATTCTGGCAAAACTCAGCTCAGTCAACATCACTGAGGAGGGGATTGCAGAGAACCTAGTGCTCAACAGGAGAAAGAGTAGTCAACAAACGTCGGTTCAGAAAGTGACGTGGAACCAGCCAAAGTAGCTGATTAGTGAGTAGGTCCCGGTAAGCATTGTCAATCTTTAAAAGTAATTCATTGCTTAATACTAAGGTAGGGACTAAATCAAAAGGAGTATAGAATAGTACGACACAATTGTAAAGTGTTCGATAGGAAACAAGGGGCGGGATTCTCCCAGCCTCCACACCGAAATTGCGATCGGCGCGGGGGTGGAGAATGGGCGTTGACGCCAAAATCCGGCGTGACGCCGTTCCCGCGATTCACCGGTCCCCGGAGAATCGCCATGATTCGCGCTCACGTGGTCTACACAGCGCAGGTAGGGGGCCATTGACAGAAGCCCCCGCGGCGATTCTGCGAGGACAACCAGCCGAGTTCCCGATGGCATGGTTCTAACCACGTTTTGCCTGTCGGGAACGGCTGCCCTGGTGGGGTGGCGGGGGATCCTTCACCGGGAGGGGCCGCACAGATCGCCAGGCAAGCGATCGGGCTGCACCGATCCCGGGGAGACCTACATTCCTGGTGCCACTCCGGGGGCTGAGGCCGCCATGTCCCACGGGGCGGATGCCACAGGCCGCCGCCATGCGCGTGCGCAGACTCCGGACCAGAAGTGCAGGGCCTCGTATTCGTAGCCAGTGCTGCCAGAAGCACTCTGGGGCCCTGCTAACCCCCTGCAATTTGGAGAATCACTCTGGACTTTCTTAAGTAAAGTCCAGAGTGAAACACCCGCGTTTTGACGCTGGCGTGGGGACATAGCCCCATTATTGGAGAATCCCACCCAAGGTTCCCTGCCAATGTAATTAAGGCCTCTAGCTAATGTAATTTTTTTTAATGGGAGAAACTAGCTTAATCAAGGGGGATGTCATAGCAGGAGACCTCAGACCATGATTTGCTCCTCCTGCACAATGTGGGAAACAAGGGACGCTGACCATGTGCACAAAAGGTGTGACCAAATGCAGTCAACAACAAACCAGACTTCAGAGCTAGAGCTGTGGGTGGTCTCACTGTGGAGCATCTGTGATACTGAGGAAATCGTGGATAGCATGCTTCATGAGGCGGTCACAGTGTATGTGAGGATTACACAGGCAGAAAGGGTATGGTGACCATCAGGAAGAGTGAAAGACTCAGGAAGGTGGTGCTGGAGCCCCCTGTGGTCACCCCCCTCCCAAACAGATATACCACTTTGGATACTGAGGGATGGCCTCTCAGGGGAAAGCAGCAATAGCCATGTTCACAGCACCATGGGTGGCTCTGCTGCTTAGACAGGCGGGAGGAAAATGAATGGCAGAGCTACAGTGATAAGGGATTCAATAGTTAGGGGCATCGACAGATGCTTTTGTGTTTGCAAACATGAATCAAGGATGGTATGTTGCTCCCCTGGTACCAGAGTCAGGGATGTCACGGAGCGCTATAGGGAATTCTGGGGAGAGAAGGTGAACAGCCAATGGTTGTGGTATACATTTGTATCAATGAAATAGGTAAACTAAAGGATGAGGACCTGCAAGCTCAATACAGGAACACAGGAAGAGTTAAACTAAAATACAGAACCTCAAATGTAGTAATCTCAGGATTACTCCAAGTTTCACATGTTAGCAAGAATAGGAATAAGAGGATAGAATCAAAGGACACGTGGCTGAAGAGATGGTGTAGTCGGCAAGGATTCAGATTCTTGAGGCACTGGGACCGGTTCTGGGAAGGTGGGACCTGTACAAACTGGACGGTTTGAACGCAGACAGAGCTGGGACCAAAGTCCTTGCAGGGGCTTTCCCTAGTTCTATTGAGGAGTATTGAAAATGGTGTGCCAGGGGGATGGGAACCCAGGAGTAGGATCAGAAAGGTCAGATTCAGATCAGGAAAATGATGGGAAAACATTAGCTAGTGATGTAGAACATTTAGTGATAGACTTGGAATTACAGGAGAAGCAAAGTTTAAAAACTGTCCAGCAAGGGAAAATGTTGGGGTTAAACTGTTTATACTTCAGTGCAAGGAGTATTACAAACAAGGTAGATGCGTTAAGAGCACAGATAGACACATGGCACATCATTGCTGTAATGGAAACCTGGTAAAGGAGGGGCAAAATAGGCAGCCCAATATCCCTGGTTATAGAGTCTTCACATGATAGAGTGGGAGATAAAAAAGGAGAGGGAGTAGCACTAATGGTTAAAGAATCAATTCCAGTTGTGAGAAGTGATGATATACTGAACGGGTCAACAAACAAGGCTTTATGGATCCAGCTTAGAAATAAAAAAAGGGGCAATCACACTACTGAGAGTATCGTTTATAGACCCCCAGATAGTGAACGGGAGATAGAAGAACAAATATGAAGGCAAATTTCTGCCTGTAAGAACAAGAGGGCAATAATAGCAGGAGACTTTAACTGTCAGAATATCAATTGAGATTCAAACAATATAAGGGGAACTGAGGGAGAAAAGTCCATGCAGTGTGTCCAGGAATTCTTTTTCAACCAATTAGTGACAACCCCAATGAGAGGAAATGCAATTCTAGACCTACTAGTCTCAGGGAATGAAGAAGGGCAAGTAAGTAAAGTTACCGACCACATCGGGGATAGTGAGCACAATTCAGTCAGCCTTAGTATTACCACAGAAAATCACAGATAAAAAGCAGGAATAAACATTTTGAACTGGGAGAAGGCAAATTTTTCAGAAATGTGAAGGGGCTTATCCTGCTAGAGGATAAATCAATGAGAAGCACTAAAAAGTGAGATCCTAAATGTACACAGTAGACATGTCCCCTCCAAAGATAAGTGTGGTACTGCCAAATCTAGTCCCCACTGGTTGTCTAGAGGAACACAGGGGAAGATCAAACAAAAATAATTGTGTACAATAGGTCCAAAGAACTAAGCATTGCAGATAGTCTAGACAAGTATAGGAAGTGCAGGGACGAAGTGATAAAGGAAATAAGGAAATCAAAGAGAGGGCATGAAAAAAGATTAGCAAGTAAAGTTAAAGAAAACCCAAAGATGTTTTATCAATAAATATATGAATGGTAAAAGATTAGTTAAGGAAAAAGTGGTCCCTATCATAGATGTGTTGACTTCTATCTTTAATTAACCACAATAAGCGAGTGCATTCCGTGTATTGGACAAATGACCACACAACCAGTATTTTAGTACAATTTATTATCAAACATAGGATTGGTTCTACACTTAATAACTTACATGTGACTACACCTTAGACTATATCTAGCAGTTTAAATGACCTTTACTTAACTTCCAAGTGACCGGCTCTGTGTAGGTTAGATAAGGCCTATATCTGGTTCCCCACGTGTGGCGGCTGGAGGTCGTCTGGTGCATCTGAGCTGAGTGTCGTCTTTTAGGTGGAGATCACGGGTCCTTGAACTTGGCTGGTCGATTTGCTGCAGTTGATAGACAGAAGCCGGTCCCAAAAGAGACAGAATGTTGGTTGCACAGATCTTCTTATCCTCCGATCTTTTGCGCTCTTTTGGGCGGTCTCAGGTAGGGATCCAGTGGATCGATAGGATTTCAATCACCCTGATCGATTCTGGCCAATTAGGGGCGGGTACCTCGATAGCTGGGCGGGTCCTAGTTGGTTTTGTCCAAGGCACGAATGCACTCCCAAATAAGATGAATAGGTGCCCCTGAGTCTGCTACTAATGTTAAGTTTCAATCTGAAGCCCATTGTCCTGGGGAGACCTGTGAGTGGCCTCTAGCAGGTGCGAGTTTTTGTATAGGTCTAAGTTGTTTGCAAATGCACGCAAGCTGCGTCTTGTCTGTGTCCCAACCTGACCACAATTCCCATCAACCTTTGTGGGCGGTCATTTTAGATGGCCACAGATGAAAAAGGAACTTGTATGTAGATGCAGAGGATGTGGGAAGGGCTTTAAATGAATATTTTGTCTGCTTGTTTACAAAGAAAAGGGATGATGCAGATATAGTAGCCTAGGGGGAACACTGAGATATTGAATGGGATAATCATAAAGAGAAAGGTAGTATTCGAAGGGTGGCAATCCTTGAAAGTTGATAAGTCACCAGGGCCAGATGGATTGTTTCAGAGGCTGTTGAAGGAGGTCCAGGAGGAGATAGCAGATGCTCGGAGGATGAATTTCCTATCCTCACTATATATAGAGGAGGTACCAGAGGACTGGAGGAATGCAAATGTGGTCCATTGGGCAGCATGGTAGCACAGTGGGTAGCACTGCTGCCTCACAGCTCCAGGGCCCCAGGGATTCTGGCCTCGGGTGACTGTATGTGTGGAGTTTGCACTTTCTCCCCGTGTCTGTGTGTGTTTCCTCCGAGTGCTCCAGTTTCCTCCCACAGTCCAAAGATGTGCAGGTTAGGTGGATTGGCCATGCTAAATTGCCCTTTAGTGTCCAAAGAGGTTAGGTGGTGTTATTGCGTTACGGGTGTAGGGTGAAGGCAGGGGCCTTTAAGGGTACTCTTTCAAGGGCCAGTGTAGACCTGATGGGCCAAATGGCCACCTTCGGCACTGTAGATTCTATGATTCTATGTTTCTATCCTGAATTAAAACGGCACATTTCCAGGAGAAGGGAATTAACAGCACAGGGCAGATATCTGTTGTGGGGGATGAGAGTAATTATTCCACCAAATTTACAACAAACAGTTTTGGAACAATTACACGAAGAACACCCAAGTATAGTGTAAATGAAAGAACTAGCACAAAGTTACTATTGTGGCCGGGAATTGATGCCCATACAGAAGAAAAGGCAGAACTGTGCCAGTCATGTGCGCAGGTAAGGAACACACCACCGTTGTCCCCATTACATCTATAGGATTGGCCTAAAATACCGTGGCAAAGTCTACACATTGACTTTGCTAGTCCATACAAGGGGCTATATGTTCATGGTCATTGTAGACGAGTACTCAAAGTGGCATGATCTGGTCATAATGAAGTCGCCCATGGCAGAACAAACCATTGAGAAATTCAATGAGATCTTTGCGAGATTTTGGAAACCAGACCAGATTGTGAGTGATAACGGGCAACAGTTTACAGTTCGAAGACTACTTGAAGTTGTGTGGAGTTTAACATATTATTTCAACACCTTACCATCCATCCATGAATGGTTTAGCTGAAAGGATCATCCAGTGCTTGAAATACTCACCGAAGGCTTCAAAAGACCAACGTTCACTTCAGTGCCGTGTGAACATGTTTCAAGCAACGTACCAATATATTGCACAAGTTCACCAGTTTTGTTATTGATCAAAAGGAAGCTGAGGACTACCATTGATTTACTCTTGCTGGAGGAATCATCTGGCATAGTAGAGCAAAACCAAGAGTCACAGATTCTGAGACGAGAAAGTAACTCAGGAAAGCGCTCATTTCAACAAGGAAAGTCAGTGTTAGCCACTAGTGAGAAGTTGCTCCATGCAATGGTATTGGCTCAGACTGATCAATATCCCACATGGCCAAAATAACAGAGACGCCATGCAGATCAATTATTGTCAACACGCATTTGTGCAGCAATGCCAGAACTACCTCAAGAGGTACCGGCTCCGTTCCATCTGACCGTATAACTATTTATTAATCTACAGAAGAAGACAGCATCAGAAATGCCTGCTACTATTACTCTTCCTTTGGAAAAATACACTATAACACTTTCCAGGGTGGAGACATCTACTGGAGAATTTGAAAATATACCTAAGGCCGAGAATGACAATGTCCCATCAATGCGCAAGTAACCATCGAGAAATAGACGTCCACCTGGCTATCCTATTGACTGTTATATGATGCCTGCACTTGTATATAAATGAAAATTACTTTGTTAATATCCTAGTTATTAGTTACAATGGTACCTTAGCAATAATGGGGGAGGGATGTTACATATGTGTTATAGTAGTTTTGTGCAATATCTCTTTAAGAACAGTCACATCACATGACGTCATTGGCTACTTCACAGGCTTTTGGGGAGTCGTGTGCCACACCTTACACAGTGAAAACCTATTCAATAAACCTCTGTTAATCTTGCATCAAACACATGTGCTTTCACAATCCTATTTCTTTTGTGCCGTTAGTCTAAAGATATAATACTAACTTTTTAACAAACTAATTTAGAAGAGTATTATGTAGTTACCAACTAGAAACAGATGATTTAATTCGAAGGAAGTATCTCAGTTCGTCAATTACCATTTGTCAATGGGATTTCCCATTGAAAGCACCCCACGCCATCGGGAAACCCGCAGGCAGGGGTGTGCTGCTGGTGGGGCCAGAGAATCCTGTCGCCAGTGAACAGCCAGAGAATCCCGCCCAATATGTGTCAACCAAGTACTCAGCCTATCTACCCTCCTGTGTGAGTGCGTGAACATGCAGCATGTATATATCCAATACTCACAACATGTTTGATCTTTTCTGTTGGCTACATTTAATGGGCCGCAGGGCACAGTGCTTTCATAAAGCACGGACATAATTGCATTTTTGGAAAGTACAGGAATATTTGCCAAACTGCTTTGCATTGTCCCCTTTGATCCTTCACTAAACTGGCAGCAAATGTCGGTTTAAAATGCATGGTAACGAAACATCATACATTTAAACAACATATGAGCAAAGGGGATCAAAGGATATGGGGAACGGTGGGATCAGGCTATTGAGATGGATGATCAGCCATGATCACAATGAATGGCAGAGCAGGTTCAAAAGGCCGAATGGCTCCTCTTGTTCTTATTTTCAATGTTTTTATCTTTCTATGAGCATACATAATTGGAAAACTTTCTGAGAATGGCAAATTTCTTCCTTGGTTCTGCCCTGGAAAAGGCTACAAACGAGGCAGCATTCACTCTTCCAGCCATCTCCATCTGGGCTGCACTAAAATTGTTCTGCATTGGTTAAAGGATTGTCATTCATTAAAACACTCGCTAGGCTGCTTTGTTCAAAGGAGCGCTTCTGACTTGCAACCCTGTCGGCCATTTTGACCCTCTGAAGTAGCTGAATGGTTTTTGCTGTGAGAAGCACAGTCCGTCAAGAGGTCTTTGTGCCGTTCACATCGTCTGAAACTCTCAGAATGACTTTTACATTGCTCCACTCTGGCAGGGCACCAGAACCTGATTCTGGGTGCACAGATAAACTGGCACAAAATTGGCAGTTTAATTTCATCAATAGTCATACAGTTGTTAGGCTGGAAGAAATAATACATTTTTCAGTATTTCATACTTAATATTGATATTATTTTCTTATATTGTTCAAATATAGTGTGTTCTAAATTAACTTCCACAAACAATCAAAGCCTCCACCACTGACGAACAGTGTCAGCCATGTGTACCATCTACAAGATGCACTGCAGTAACTCACTAAGGTTCCTTAGACAACACCTTCCAAACCCATGACCACTACCATCTAGAAGGACAAGAGCAGCAGATACCTGGGAGGCCCACCACCTGGAGGTTCCCCTCCAAGTCATTCACCACCCTGACTTGGAAATATATTGCTGTCCCTTCACTGTCGTGGGGACAACATTCTGGAAAACCTCCCTAATAGCACAGTGTGTTCCTTCACCTTAAGGACTGTAGCGGTTCAAGAAGGCAACTCACCACCACCTCTGAAGGGCAGCTAGCAATGGGCAATAAATGCTGGCTAACCAGCGACATCCACATCACATAAGTGAATATAAAAGCAGCACGGTGGCACAGTGGTTAACATTGCTGCCTCACGGCGCCGAGGTCCCAGGTTCGATCCCGGCTCTGAGTCACTGTCCGTGTAAGTTTGCACATTCTCCAGTGTTTGAGTGGGTTTCGCCCCCACAACCCAAAGATGTGCAGGGTAGGTGGATTGGCCATGCTAAATTACCCCTTAATTGGAAAAAATGAATTGGGTACACTAAAAAAAATTTTTTTTAAATAAGTGAATATAAATAAACAACTGACATTTGAAATCAAACCAATTGACTTGCTAACTAATTCAGTTTTTGATGTCAGAATCAAAATATATTAGTCTATAAAGTGATTTTTAACATTGAATCTCATGGGCTAAGGTAATGAAGAATTCAAGTTATTAAACTGTTCATCCTATATGATAAATATATTTTCCTCCTAAAATATTAGTTGTTGATTAAATATTCACATTAAAACAGGATTTATAGGGAGATGATCTCATTAATCTAAGTCAGTCAACTTTGAAAATGGAAAATAAACCAATTTAATTTCTATGTGGAGATGCCGGCATTTGACTGGGGTGAGCACAGTATGAAGTCTGACAACGCCAGGTTAAAGTCCAACAGGTTTGTTTCGAATCACTAGCTTTCGGAGCGCTGCTCCTTCCTCAGGTGATTTTGCTGAAGCCATTTATACAAGCAGGTTTCAAAAAAGCATGAATGAGTCTGAACGTGTGCAACCTAGATATATGAATTAATCCTTTAAACAGGTCGTTGAATAATTTATCGGTAGGTTTCTTTACCATATTTAAGGAAACTAAGAATTCCTTTGATAGCAAGGACAACATACTTCTGATTATTATTTAGTTTATTTTTGAATGTTGCTTTTTCCTTTATTTTGCTACTAATGATCATGTTAAAATGTTAAAATTCAACAGAATTTTGTCTATTTTGTGAATTTGCTCTTGAAAATCTGTGCAAAAACTACTGAGAGTAAGGTTAATAGAGCTGTTCAATATAGGTCAATAACATCCCGGCGGCATTCTATTGAAACAGAATGGGATGTACTGACAGTGTGATTAAATTATTAGCAAATTGAATATAAGCTTTAAATTATTTACAGTGTTGCAGTGTTGTACAATTTCTCTCTTTTATCGTACAAGCTTTGTTTGCTACCACAAAATTCAATATAGAACACATTTACTCTCTGTTAATAACCTCATTATACAATCAGCCGATTGCCTATTATTCAAGAACACATTACAGGAACAAAAAGGGTGTCCTTCCATAGAATGTCTTGCCAGCACCATTATCAGCACAAAGCACATATGCTACATTATTTTCTGAGTATTCTGCATGTAGTAATTGGTTGTAACTATAAAATACGTAGTAAGGTTGATGCAGAGATTGATTTGTTTTTGCATGAGGAAAAACATCTCATGTTGGTACCAATGACTGTTACTGCACAATAAATTCATTAATAAGAAAGCCATGTAGCAGTCTCTTTCTGTGAAAAGTTGAATAAGCTTTTTTTTAAAACTGTTTTTCATTTTCCCTCCAATTTTTATTTCACCTCAATTAGACCTACATCCATGTTCTCCCCATGTTAGACAGCAGGATATGAGCATGTGAATTAGGAGCAGGAATAGGCCACTCAGTTCTTCGAGTCTGCTCCGCCATTCAATAAGGTCATGGCTGATCTGACTGTAACTTCAACCCCATATTCCTGCCTATCCCCAATAACCTTTCAGCCCCTTGTTAATCAAGAATATATCTGGCTTTTCCTTAAAAATATTCAAAGATTCTGCTTGCACTGCCTTTTGAGGAAGAGAGTTCCAGAGACTCATGACCCTCTGAGAGATAAAAATTCTCCTAATTTCCATCTTTAAAAAAAAAAACCTTATTTTTAGACAATGACCCCTAGTTCCAGATTCTCCCACAAGAGGAAATATCCTTTACACATCCACCCTGTCAATACCCCTCAGGAGTTTATGGGTTCAATCAAGTCTCCTCTTACTCTTATGGGTCTGTGGAATTCATTGCCACAGAGGGCGGTGGAGGCCGGGACGTTGAGTGTCTTTAAGACAGAAGTTGATAAATTCTTGATTTCTCGAGGAATTAAGGGTTATGGAGAGAGAGGGTAAATGGAGTTGAAATCAGCCATGATTGAATGGTGGAGTGGACTCGATGGGCCGAATGGCCTTACTTCCGCTCCTATGTCTTATGGTCTTATGGTCTTCTAAACTCTGGTGGATACAAACTTAACCTCTCTAACCTTTCCTCATAAGGCAACTTGCTCTGCTATATTTCTTTGTTGCTGCAAAGAGAAAAGGTACGGAGGTGCCAGGCTCTGGATTCAATTAAAATACAATGAGAGGTTTATTAATATAATCATTATGGTGATCTGTCCAAAATCCACGCTAACACTCTGCTGACATCACTACACATTATGTGACTCTGAACCAGCAAGAAAGTGTTCCCAGATACATAATACCCCTCCCTCTTCACAGAATTATTGTAACGACAACAATTAACACTTCTCCAACAGATCCTTTGATATATATTTCTATACATATATACAATTTACTAAAACAGTCTCTGTGGTGGACGCCTATTTTTTTATCGTAGAATGTGGCGGCGTTCTTGAACTTGACTATTTGTGAACTCAGAAGTGTCCTCATTCCTTTCTCTAGGTGCTACTTCTTGACTAGTTATTTCAGTATCTGTCAATATAGGCATTGGCATGTCCTCAGAAGGAGAATCTGAACATGTCACTGACTCTGGTCTTCATTCCAAAGTGTAGTATGCCAGATGTTCTCAAGGTAGACCCCCCTCTTGAGAAGTTTCTGCAAACTCACTTCATGCAGCAAGTAGCTGATCAGCATGACGTCGCCAAAGTCTTTCATCATCCATCTGCATGGTGCATGATATTGGACCAGTCTTTACTAGGATCATAGCTCGTACCTATTTCTCATTAGTGATATAATTCCTAGCTAACACTCAGTCTTCCTGGTTAAATACACGCCCTTTAGAGATTTCTTCCCTCCCAGCAATTTGTACTTGTTGTCATTTGACAATCTCTGAAGTATCAGGTGGAGTTAACAAACCAAACTGAGTTCATAGTTTCCTCTTAAACAACTGCACTGTCGGTGAACTTTGCATGGTAACACGAACAGTGTTCTGAAAAGATATTAGAAATTTGTTTACTTTTATTGATAATGTCCCCTACTCCTTCAATGCTTTAATGATTGCACAAAATCATGCGGCATGTGGCGCAGTTGTTAGCACTGGGACTACGCCACTGAGGACCCGGGTTCAAATCCCAGCCCTGGGTCACTGTCCGTATGGAGTTTGCACCTTCTCCCCGTGTCTGCATGGGTTTTGGGCATGAGGGACATCCATGGTAGCATGGTGGTTAGCATAATTGCTTCACAGCTCCAGGGTCCCAGGTTTGATTCCCCGCTGGGTCACTGTCTGTGCGGAGTCTGCACGTTCTCTGCAGGAGACGTGAAATGCCTCCTGCGTCTTCTCTGCAGTCACTCTATTCAAAAAAATTGTACTAACTGTTATCCTCTTTTTTGATCCCAGAAGTCCCTTGCCGGCTGTTCCACTTTATGGCTGTTAAATCGGACAGACTGATGATTGCCCCATGGTACTGTGTTTTCCTGTCATTTTGCTTTCAGGATCAAATTATACCACATTCTCCCTTCGCTTTGCATTTTTAACTTAGATATCATTGAGGTATACTACTGCAAGATCAATATTAAAACTGAATGTAATCACTCCTTTATTTTTTAAAGTAAAGTTGCTATTAATGCGCATTTTGTTAGTTTAGCTAGTCTTTTGGGAGTTATTGATCAACCAATGCATAGTGCTTTAACCTCGGACTACATATATGAAAATATTTTTCTGCTGAACATAGGAATGTAAGACATTTATTGTTTGTGGAGTTTTACGACTAGGGAATCTCCACTGATATAATTGCTCAGGTATGTAATTTGTCAACTTGGTCGCTTGTGTTTACGGGGAATTACTTTGAGGGCAAATGTAAACATGGTAACAAGGTTGGTAACAAGAGATTATGGGATTTTGCTGGGTTTTAAGTTTGGCATATACATATGTTTGTTCCACAATGATTTATTAATGTTAGACATTAAATGTAGCAATCAATGTTAAAAATAGTAAATAAGCAATCAGTGCCTCAATAAAAACATGATCTAGCATTGTTACATGTTTGTGTCACCTACATCGAGTGGATTTTCAGGAAGGAGTACCAAACTGTCTGGTATTTTCCATGATCTTAGTTCTTCACCCTTCCATGGGTCCAGCACAAGTGGGGAGTCAATTTCTTGTAACCCTTTCCCGCTGCCATGTGTTTAGCACAAGTGGGGAGTCACTTTCTTACAGTTACTCTTGGCATCTGGACACATTTCCGGGAGACCTGCATAGCTTTGGATGTACAAGGATTGTGATGTTTGTCAGGCTCTCTCTAGCTTTCCAGGACAAATGAATGAGGGGCAAGATTAGCCTCTTGGTTATAACTTCTTCAGCGTTCTGATAATCTGGCTACAATCATGTATGTGCACCTAACCAGCAATATGAACAGAGTTAGAGACTTTAAGATGATTGATAGTGTTATGGGCCAGGGTTTAGAGAACCCCAAAGTGTATCATGGAGTTCACCTGACCCACAACTTTTAATAGATTGTGGTATGGGGAGCACACGGCCCACTCTACAGGTGTGGTACAGCAGAAATGGAAAAGTATTTTTAAAAGCAAAACAATGTTTATTCTATGAACTCATGTTAACCTTTTTAAAACATACAGTGAACATCTTAGCAACCATCAATTCAAATGCAACCCCCAAAGAATACAACACCAAGTAATCCTTACTAAACTCCAAAACAACATTCAGCAGACAAAAGACCCTTTTAACACAAAGACCAGGTTTAAATTTGCTATTGAGAACAGTTACCATGTTGAAATCAGCAAATGAAGATTCATAAGCTTGCAGAGATTCATACACATCCTGCTGTGATTCAGCTTCTCAAAAACTAAAATGAAACCAAACCCATCCTGCAGCAAAAAGCCTAAAGCAAAAGTAAAAAGCTGACAGACAGCCCAGCTCCACCTACTCTCTGATATCACTGCAGTAGTAAACACCCACTTCTTAAAGGTACTCTCACTACAGATATTTATATACACACCCATTTATAAACACCCATTTCTTAAAGATACTCTCACATGACACCTCCCCCCAAGAAAAAAAAATAAACCATTAACTTCAAGATGGTTTCATTTTTCACCTTTTCACTATCCTTTAAGAAATGCACGCAGTAAATATACTTTTTCATTTCAAAACTAACACACGCAAACAGGTATAATATAATCCATTTTTGTTCTTCTTCCTCCAACTGGAATCCTTCTCGATTGACAGTCTCTTTGAACAAGAAGGTCTCTGCACGATCCATCCATTTCTCTACGCCTTGGCATTTCTCTTTAAAGTCAGATACTTCAGTTCAATCTGATCACAGAGTCCCTTGTAATTCTCCAACACAGGAGCATTGGTTATCACAGCTTTCAGGCAGTCAAATGCCTGTTGAAAGTCCGCTGTCCACTGAAATTTTCGACGTTTCTACCACAAGTCCATCAGTAGAGCAACCACACTACAAAAATATTTCACAAATGTTCGATCAAATCCACTCATGCCATGAAATCACATTATTTCCCTTCGTGATGAGGGTATCGGAAACTCCTCAATAACTGTTGATTTCACCTCCATGTGACCATTCAACCCTGTCTGATTGTATGGCCAAGGAAAGTGACTTGGGCTTTTCCAAATTCACTTTTGGCTAGGTTTACCACCAAACCCGCCTCCTGAAGTCAATCGAATAACTCCATCAGATGTTTTAAATGTTCTTTCCATGTCTGGCTGAAAATTACCAGATCGTCGCTGCATACCCCACAATTGGGTAATCCTGAAATGACTTTGTTAGTTTACCGTTGAAATGTGGCTGGGGCATTTTTCATGCCAAATGGCATAACTTTGAATTGGTGTATACCATCTGGAGTCACAAAAGCTGAAATCTCCTTCGCCCTTTCGGATAAAGGTACCTGCCAGTAACCTTTAAGTAAATCCAGTTTGGAAATAAAAGCTGATTATCCCACTTTCACAATGCAATCCTCCAAATGTGGGATAGGATAAGAGTCCGTTCTTGTAACTGCATTAACCTTTCTATAGTCCACACACAACCGTTGGGTACCGTCTGGTTTAGGTACCATCACTATGGGTGAGCTCCATTGGCTGCAACCCACCTCAAGTATGCCATTTTTAAGCATACTCTCAATATTTTTGTTAACCTGTGCCAATTTTAAAGGGTTAAGTCTGTATGGAAGTTGTTTGATTGGAACAGCATTTCCCACATCAACATCATGTATAGCCATTTTAGTACTTCCCAATTTATCTCTACAAATTTGCCCACGTGATATCAATAACTCTTTCAGGTCAGTCCGTTTTTCCTCTGGAAGGTAACTCAACAATTTATCCCAATTTTTAAGAACATCCTCATTTTCCAATTTAATTTGCGGTATGTAAAATTCACAGACATCTGGATTTGGTTAGTCACTTTGAGTTAGAATCATTAAAACCTCGTCCTTTTTCTCTCCTTCCCTTTCAAAGTACCTTTTGAGCATATTCACATGACACACTCGGTGAGTCTTCCTTCTATCTGGTCTTTTTACCACATAATTCACCTCACTTAATTCCCATTCAATCTGATAAGGTCCACAAAACCTAGCTTTTAAAGGTTCACCTACCACTGGTAACAATACTAAAACGTTATTTCCAATGGCAAACCTACAAACTTTGGATTTCTTGTCCGTGGAGCTACAGAGTCGAGCGGTGAGTATTTAAACTAGCTGCTTAAACAGCGGCCACAGGGTCTTTGGGGATAAATTTGAAGAGTGACATCACAGCAAAGCCGTGACCTGATTGGCTGATAAGGAATGTGCTCCAATTAGCAGTAGCTGGGAGAAATGTAACTCTTCGTGTGTTGGTAAGTATTGTGATTGGTAAGTAAAATCTTTATTCCTTTCACTTATTCATTATTTGATATTATATTTGTAATCAGTTACGGTAAAGTGTAAAAATGGCAGGAGATCCCAGACCCGTGTTATGCTCCTCTTGCTCAATGTGGGAGTTCAGGGTTGTGGCCAATGCCCCTGACTCCTTCATGTGCGGGAAGTGTGTCCAACTGCAGCTCCTGTTAGACCGCATGACGGCTCTGGAGCTGCGGATGGACTCACTTTGGAGCATCCACGATGCTGAGGAGGTCGTGGATAGCACGTTCAGTGAGTTGGTCACACTGCAGATTAGGATTGGTGAGGGAGACAGGGAATGGGTGACCAAAAAGCAGAGAAAGAGCAGGAAGGCAGTGCAGGTGTCCCCTCCAAAACAGGTATACCATTTTGGATACTGTTGGGGGAGATGACTCACCAGGGGAAGGCAGTAGTAGCCAGGTTCATGGCCCCGTCGCTGGCTCTGCTGCACAGAAGGGCGGGAAAAAGACTGGCAGGGCTGTAGTCATAGGGGATTCAATCGTAAGGGGAGTAGACAGCGTTTCTGTGGTCGAAAATGAGACTCCCGAATGATATGTTGCCTCCTGGGTACACGTGTCAGGGATGTCTCAGATCGGCTGCAGGACATACTGAAGGGGGAGGGTGAACAGCCAGTTGTCGTGGTGCATATAGGCACCAACGATATAGATAAAAAACGGGATGAGGTCCTACAATCAGAATTTAGGGAGTTAGGAGATAAGTTAAAAAGTAGGATCTCAAAGGTAGTAATCTCAGGGTTGCTACCAGTGCCACGAGACACTCAGAGTAGAAATTCAAGAATAGTCAGAATGAATACGTGGCTTGAGAGATGGTGCAGGAGGGAGGGGTTCAGGTTTTTGGGACATTGGAACCGGTTCTGGGGGCGGTGGGACCATTACAAATCGGATGGTCTACACCTGGGCAGGACTGGAACCAATGTCCTAGGGGGTGCTTTTGCTAACACTGCTGGGGAGGTTTTAAACTAATGTGGCAGGGGGGTGGGAACCAGATTAGGAAGTTAGAGGTCAGTAAAGAGGCAGCAACTAAATCCAGTAAGGTACTAGATAATAAATTCATTGTGACTAAGGGGAAGAGTAGACAGGGAAGAGATGATGAACGCAAAGGGACAGGTGGTCTGAGGTGCATTTGTTTTAATGCAAGAAGTGTAGCAGGTAAGGCAGATGAACTTAGGGCTTGGATTAGTACCTGGGAATATGATGTAATTGGTATCACTGAGACTTGGTTGAGGGAAGGGCAAGATTGGCAACTAAATATTCCAGGGTATAGATGCTTCAGGAGGGATAGAGAGGGAGGTAAAAGGGGTGGAGGAGTTGCATTACTAGTCAGAGATGATATCACAGCTATGATTAAGGAGGGCACTATGGAGGATTCGAGCACTGAGGCAATATGACTAGAGCTAAAAAATAGGAAGGGTGCAGTAACATTGTTGGGACTTTACTACAGGCCTCCCTAAAGCGAGCATGAAGTAGAGGTACAAATATGCAGACAGATTATAAAAAATGTAGGAGCAAGAGGGTGGTCGTGATGGGAGATTTTAACTTCCCCAACATTGAATGGGACTCATGTAGTGTTGGAGGCGTAGATGGAGCAGAATTTGTAAAGAGCATCCAGGAGAGTTTTTTAGAGCAGTATGTAAATAGTCCAACTAGGGAAGGCGCCATACTGGACCTGGTATTGGGGAATGAACCCGGCCAGGTGGTTGAACTTTCTGTCGGTGATTACTGTGGGATTAGCGATCACAATTCCGTAAGCTTTAGAATACTCATGGACAAAGACGAGAGTGGTCCTAAAGGAAGAGTGCTAAATTGGGGAAAGGCCAAGTATAACAAAATTCAGCAGGATTGGATTTTTTTTATTTTTATTATAAATATATTTTATTAAAGTTTTTCGATCAAACAAAAATTTCTCATTTTACAACTTTGTAATAATATATACATTGATCGTTTTTTAAAAATAAATAATATGCTAACTAACGGCAACTGCCAACAACAAAATAAGAAACAACAGAAATAGTAACGAAAATAGTAACTTCGTCACATCTAATATAAATAACTAATATAAAACCCCTGAGGACCCAAATGAGCCCTCCCCCCACCCCCCCTCCCCCCTGGGTTGCTGCTGCTACCTTTCCTATTTTCCCTTATCGCTCTGCGAGATAGTCGAGGAACGGTTGCCACCGCCTGGTGAACCCTTGAGCCGAACCTCTTAGTGCGTACTTTATCCGCTCCAATTTTATGAACCCTGCCATGTCATTGATCCAGGCCTCCACACCCGGGGGGCTTAGCTTCTTTCCACATAAGTAGAATCCTTCGCCGGGCTACTAGGGACGCAAAGGCCAAAACATCGGCCTCTCTCGCCTCCTGCACTCACTGCTCATCTGCAACCCCAAATATAGCCAACCCCCAGCCTGGTTCGACCCGGACCCGCACCACCTTTGAAATCACTTTTGCCACACCCACCCAGAACCCATGCAATACCGGACATGACCGTGGGTGTGGTTCACCGGGCTTCCCGCGCATCTCCCGCACCTATCCTCCACTCCAAAAAATCTACTCAGCCTTGCTCCAGTCATATGCGCCCTGTGTAGAACCTTGAATTGTATCAGGCTGAGCCTGGCACACGAGGACGAAGAGTTTACCCTACTTAGGGCATCTGCCCTCAGCCCCTCCTCAATCTCTTCCCACAGCTCCTCCTCCCATTTTCCCTTCAGCTCCTCTACCATCGTCTCCCCCTCGTCTCTCATTTCCCTATATATATCTGACACCCTACCATCACCCACCCATGCCGCCGAAATCACTCTGTCCTGGATCTCTTGCGCCGGGAGCTGCGGAAATTCCCTCACCTGTTGCCTCACAAATGCCCTCACTTGCATATGGCGAAATGCATTCCCAGGTGGCAACCCATCTTTTTCTGTCAGTGCTCCCAGACTCGCGAACGTCCCATCTAAGAACAAGTCCTTCAATTTCGCAATTCCTACTCGCTGCCAAGATTTAAATCCCCCATCTATCCTTCCCGGGACGAACCTATGGTTGTTCCTTATCGGGGACCACACTGAGGCACCCGTCACTCCCTTATGTCGTCTCCACTGCCCCCAAATTTTCAGAGTTGCCACCACCACTGGGTTTGTGGTGTATTTTTTCGGGGAGAACGGTAACGGCGCCGTCGCCAGTGCTTTCAGACTTGTTTCCCTACAGGACGCCATCTCCAATCTTTTCCACGCCGCTCCTTCCCCTTCCCTCATCCACTTACATATCATTGACACGTTGGCGGCCCAATAATAATCACTTAGACTCGGCAGTGTCAGTCCCCCTCTGTCCCGACTGCGCTGCAGGAACCCCCTCTTTACTCTTGGGGTCTTTCCAGCCCACACAAAGCTCATAATACTCTTATCCACCTTCTTAAAAAAGGCCTTTGTAATCAGTACAGGGAGGCACTGGAACACAAAAAGAAACCTCGGAAGGACCACCATTTTAACCGCCTGCACCCTGCCCGCCAATGACAGGGGCGCCATGTCCCACCTCCTAAAGTCCTCTTCCATCTGCTCTACCAGTCGTGTCAAGTTAAGCTTGTGCAAGGTACCCCAGTTCCTGGCCACCTGGATCCCTAAATACTGGAAATCCCTTGTTACCCTTCTCAACGGTAAATCGTCTATTCCCCTGCCCTGTTCCCCAGGGTGCATCACAAACAGTTCACTCTTCCCCATATTCAATTTACATCCTGAAAATTCTCCAAACTCCCTGAGTGTCTGCATTATCTCTGGCATCCCCTCCACTGGGTCCGCGACATACAACAACAAATCATCCGCGTATAATGACACCCGATGCTCTTCTCCTCCTCTAAGTACCCCCCTCCACTTCCTAGAGCCCCTCAGCGCTATGGCCAGTGGCTCAATTGCCAACGCAAACAGTAACAGGGACAGGGGCATCCCTGTCTTGTACCCCTATATAGTCAGAAGTGGTCAGATTGTTGCCTATTTGTAATCACACTTGCCACCGGGGCCCTGTACAGGAGCTGAACCCATCTAATGAACCCCTCTCCAAATCCAAATTTCCTCAGTACTTCCCACAGGTAGTCCCACTCCACTCTATCAAATGCTTTTTCTGCATCCATCGCCACCACTATCTCCGCCTCCCCCTCCGATGGGGGCATCATCATCACCCCCAGCAGCCTCCGTATATTAGTATTCAATTGCCTCCCTTTAACAAACCACGTTTGATCATCATGCACCACCCCAGGGACACAGTCCTCTATCCTCGTCGCCATCACCTTGGCCAAAAGCTTGGCATCTACGTTCAAGAGGGAAATAGGCCTGTATGACCCGCACTGCAGCGGGTTCTTGTCTCTTTTCAGGATCAGCGATATCGTCGCCACCGACATCGTCGGGGGTAGTGTCCCCCTTTCCCTAGCCTCATTAAAGGTTCTCGTCAGAAGTGGGGCCAGCAGGTCCACGTATTTCCTATAGAACTCCACGGGGAACCCATCCGGTCCCGGGGCCTTCCCTGCCTGCATGTTCCCAATTCCTTTTACCACCTCCTCCACCTCAATCTACGCTCCCAGTCCTGTCATCTCCTGTTCCTCAACCTTCGGGAACTCCAGCTGGTCTAGGAAACGCATCATTCCCTCTTTCCCTTCTGGGGGTTGAGCCTTATATAGCCTCTCGTAAAATACCTGAAACACCCCGTTCACCCTCTCCGCTCCCCGTTCCATCTTTCCCTCCTCGTCTCTAACCCCTCCGATCTCTCTCGCCGCCCCCCTCTTCCTAAGTTGTTGGGCCAGCAGCCGGCTCGCCTTCTCTCCATATTCATACTGCACTCCCTGTGCCTTCCTCCATTGTGCCTCCACCTTACCCGTGGTCAACAAGTCAAAGTCTGTGTGCAATCTCCGTCTTTCCCTGTATAGCCCTTCATCTGGAGCCTCCGCATATTGCCTATCCACCCTCAAAATCTCCCTCAACAATCTCTCCCTTTCTTTACCCTCTTGTTTCCCCTTATGGGCCCTTATGGAGATCAGCTCCCCTCTAACCACCGCCTTCAGCGCCTCCCAGACCACTCCCACCTGGACCTCTCCGTCATCATTAATCTCTAGGTACCTTTCGATACATGCCCTCACCCTTACACATGCCCCCTCGTCCGCCAACAGTCCCATATCTAATCTCCAGAGTGGCCGCTGTTCCTTTTCCTCTCCTACTTCCAGATCTACCCAATGTGGGGCATGATCTGAAATGGCTATAGCCAAATACTCCGTTCCTGCCACGTTCGGGATCAGCGCCCTTCCCAGGACAAAGAAGTCTATCCGGGAGTACACTTTGTGGACATGGGAGAAGAAGGAAAACTCTTTACTCCTTGGCCTAGTAAATCTCCAGGGATCCACTCCTCCCATTTGCTCCATAAAGCCCTTAAGCACCTTGGCCGCTGCCGGCCTCCTCCCGGTCCTAGATCTGGACCGGTCCAGCCCTGGGTCCAGCACCGTGTTGAAGTCCCCCCCCATTACCAACTTTCCCATCTCCAGGTCCGGGATGCGCCCCAACAT
Source organism: Scyliorhinus torazame (assembly GCF_047496885.1). Classification (NCBI taxonomy): domain Eukaryota; kingdom Metazoa; phylum Chordata; class Chondrichthyes; order Carcharhiniformes; family Scyliorhinidae; genus Scyliorhinus; species Scyliorhinus torazame. The sequence continues at coordinate 281,712,880 of NC_092711.1, read as the reverse complement.
ACGCTTCATAAAGTTCGCGTCATCCCAGTTCGGGGCATATACATTCACCAGCACCACCGCCTCACCTTGCAGTCTGCCACTCACCATCACGTATCTACCCCCACTGTCCGCCACTATGTTCTTCGCCTCAAACAATACCCGTTTCCCCACCGGTATAGCCACCCCTCTATTTTTCGCATCCAAGCCCGAGTGGAATACCTGTCCCACCCATCCTTTCCTTAATCTGACCTGATCCGCCAGTTTCAGGTGCGTCTCCTGAAGCATGACCACGTGTGCCTTTAGCTTCTTTAGGTGCGCAAGTACCCTTGCCCTCTTAATCGGCCCATTCAACCCTCTCACGTTCCACGTGATCAACCGGGTTGGGGGGCTCTTTACCCCCCCCCCCCCCCCCTCGTCGACTAGCCATCCCCTTTTTTAGACCAGCTCCTCACCCGGTTCCCACGCACCCGCTTATCCCCCCGACGGCGCCCTCCCGTCCCGACCATCCCATCCCATAACAGCTCCCCCTTCCCCTCTTCCCCTTAGCAGCAGCAACCCAGTTAACACACTCCCGCCACCGCCCCCCCCCCCCCCCCCCCCCCCACACCCCCGGCTAGATCCCTCTCTAGCTTAGTTGCTCCCCCCATATTGCTTCCGGAAGTCAGCAAACTCTGGCTGACCTCGGCTTCCCCCGTTTATCCTTAGCCTCCCATTATGTGAGGCCCCCTCCTTCCTGCGCCCCCTTTTCCCACCACAATTTCCATAGCGCGGGAACAAAGCCCGCGCTTCCCTCTCGGCCCCGCCCCTGATGGTGCAGCTCCCTCTCTCCTTCCCCCTCCCCTTCCCCACCGGTGCCCACATTTCTTCGTGTCCCCCCCCTCCGAGGGGAAAGAAAATTTCCCCCCATCTGATTCACAGTCCCTTGCCTCCACCTCACTACTTCATTTCAAACACTCTTTCTCCAATCTAGTCCAACTTCTCCTCTTCAATAAATGTCCACGCCTCTTCTGCCGTCTCGAATTATTGGTGTTTACCCTGGTATGTAACCCACAGTCTTGCCGGCTGCAACATTCCGAACTTCATTTTCCTCTTGTGGAGCCTATGTGTGAGTGTATTAACGGGCCCCGCCTTGGCCCGATTAAAACGCGCCCTCCTTCTCGCCACCTCCGCACTCCAATCCTGATACACGCGGATCACCGCGTTCTCCCACCTGCTGCTCCGTGTCTTTTTCGCCCATCTCAGGACCATCTCCCTGTCCTTGTAGCGGTGGAACCTCACCACTATTGCTCGAGGTATTTCTCCTGCCTTTGGTCTTCTCACGAGGACTCGATACACTCCCTCCACTTCCAGGGGGCCCGTCGGGGCCTCAGCTCCCATTAAGGTATGAAGCATCGTGCTCACATACGCCCCAACGTCGGCTCCCTCTGCCCCTTCGGGAAGACCCAAGATTCTTAAGTTCTTCCTCCTTGAGCTATTTTCCAGGGCTTCCAGTCTCTCCATACACCTCTTATGCAGTGCCTCGTGCGTCTCCGTCTTCACCACCAAGCCCTGTATCTCGTCCTCATTTTCGGCAGCTTTTGCCTTCACTCCACGGAGCTCCATCTCTTGGGTCTTCTGCGCCTCCTTTAACCCCTCAATCGCCTGCAGCATCGGCGCCAGCACCTCCTTCTTGAGCTCCTCCACACATCGCCGGAGGAACTCCTGCTGTTCCAGGCCCCATACCAACTGGCCTCCCTCCACCGCCATCTTGCTTCTCACTTCCCTTCTTTGCCGCTGCTCCAGAGGATCCTCCGCAATCTGGCCACTATTATCTCTTCTGTCCATTCACATCCGGGGGGACTCCCTTCTATGTCGCCTCACAGTGGGTTTAGCCTTCCAAAATTGCCGTTGGGGCTCCCGATAAGAGCCCATAAGTCCGTTAAAACGTGAGGTGCCGAAACGTGCGACTTAGCTGGTCATCGCCGCACCCGGAAGTCAGGATTGGATTTGTTTATTGTCACGTGTACCGAGGTACAGTGAAAAGTATTTTTCTGTGAACAGCTCAACAGATCATTAAGTCCATGAGAAGAAAAGGGATTAAAAGAAAATACATAATAGGGCAACACAACATATACAATGTAACTACATAAGCACTGGCATCGGATGAAGCATACAGGGTGTAGTGTTAATGAAGTCAGTCCATAAGAGGGTCATTTAGGAGTCTGGTGACAGTGGGGAAGAAGCTGTTTTTGAGTCTGTTCGTGCGTGCTCTCAGGCTTCTGTATCTCCTGCCCGATGGAAGAAGTGGATTGGGAGCAGCTGTTTAAGGGTAAATCCACATTTGAAATGTGGGAGTCTTTTAAGGAAAGGTTGTTTAGAGTGCAGGACAGACAGTTCCCTGTGAAAATGAGGGATAGAAATGGCAAGATTAGGGAACCATGGATAATGGGTGGAATTGTGAGACTAGCTAAAATGAAAAAGGAAGCATAAATAAGATCTAGGCGACTTAAAACTCATGAAGCTTTGGAGGAATATCGGGAAAGTAGGACAAATCTCAAACGCGCAATAAAGAGGGCTAAAAGGGGTCATGAAATATCTTTGGCTAACAGGATTAAGGAAAATCCCAAAGCCTTTTATTCGTATATAAGGAGCAAGAGGGTAACTAGAGAAAGGATTGGCCCACTCAAAGACAAAAGAGGGAATTTATGCGTGGAGTCAGAGGAAATGCGTGAGATTCTTAATGAGTACTTTGCATCGGTATTCACCAAGGAGAGGGACATGACGGATGTTGAGGTTAGGGATGGATGTTTAAATACTCTAGGTCAAGTCGGCATAAGGAAGGGGGAAGTTTTGGGTTTTCTAAAAGGCATTAAGGTGGACAAGTCCCCAGGTCCGGATGGGATCTATCCCAAGTTACTGAGGGAAGCGAGGGACAAAATAGCTAGGGCCTTAACAGATATCTTTGCAGCATCCTTGAGCACGGTGATGTCCCAGAGGATTGGAGAATTGCTAATGTTGTCTCTTTGTTTAAGAAGGGTAGCAGGGATAATCCAGGGAATTATAGACCTGTGAGCTTGACGTCAGTGGTAGGCAAACTGTTGGAGAAGATACTGAGGGATAGGATCTATTTAAATTTGGAAGAAAATAGACTTATCACAGATAATTGATGAGGGAAGGGCTGTAGATGTCATATACATGGACTTCAGTGAGGCATTTGATAAAGTTTCCCATGGCAGGTTGATGGAAAAAGTGAAGTCGCATGGGGTTCAAGGTGTACCAGCTAGATGGATAAAGAACTGGCTGGGCAATAGGAGACAGAGTGTAGTGATGGAAGGGAGTGTCTCAAAATGGAGAAAGTTGACTAGTGGTATTCCACAGGGATCCGTGCTCGGACCACTGAAATGAAATGAAAATCGCTTATTGTCACGAGTAGGCTTCAATGAAGTTACTGTGAAAGGCCCCTAGTCGCCACATTCCGACGCCTGTTTCGGGGAGGCTGGTACGGGCTGTTGTTTGTGATATACATAAATGATCTGGACGAAGGTATAGGTGGTCTGATTAGCAAGTTTGCAGATTATACTAAGATTGGTGGAGTTGCAGATAGCGAGGGGGACTGTCAGAGAATACAGTAAAATATAGATAGATTCGAGAGTTGAGCAGGGAAATGGCAGATGGAGTTCAATCCAGGCAAATGCGAGGTGATGCATTTTGGAAGATCCAATTCAAGAGCGGACTATACGGTCAATGGAAGAGTCCTGGGGAAAATTGATGTACAGAGAGATCTGGGAGTTCAGGTCCATTGTACCCTGAAGGTGGCAACGCAGGTCGATAGAGTGCTCAAGGAGGCATACAGCATGCTTGCCTTCATCAGACGGGGTATTGAGTACAAGAGTCGGCAGGTCATGTTACAGTTGTATAGGAAGTTGGTTAGGCCACATTTGGAATACTGCGTGCAGTTCTGGTCGCCACATTACCAAAAGGATGTGGATGCTTTAGAGAGGGTGCAGAGGAGGTTCACCAGGATGTTGCCTGGTATGGAGGGTGCTAGCTATGAAGAAAGGTTGAGTAGATTAGGATTGTTTTCGTTGGAAAGACGGAGGTTGAGGGGGGACCTGATTGAGGTCTACAAAATTATGAGAGGTGTGGACAGTGTGGATAGCAACAAGCTTTTTCAAAGAGTGATGGTGTCAATTACAAGGGGTCACGATTTCAAGGTGAGAGGGGGAAAGTTTAAGAGAGATGTGCATTGAAAGTTTTTTACGCAGAGGGTGGTGGGTGCCTGGAACCCTTTGCCAGCGGAGGTGGTAGAGGTGGGCACGATAAGCATTTAAGATGCATTTAGACAGATATATGAACGGGCGGGGAACAGAGGGAAGTAGATCCTTGGAAAATAGGCGACAGGTTTAGATAAAGGATCTAGATCGGCGCAGGCTGGGAGGGCCGAAGGGCCTGTTCCTGTGCTGTAATTTTCTTTGTTCTTTGTTCTTTGCTACCCATTTCATCACATTTCATGCAACTTTTAAATGTTGTCTAGCCAATTCACCTGCTCTATTTAATCGTGCCCTAAAATTTGATACGTAATCCAATAATGTAATTTCTGATTTCTCACTCATCAATTTTTCTTTAGTCAATTTAAGTGGTCCTCTTACCTCATGACCAAAAATTAGTTCAAAAGGACTGAATTTGGTTGACTCATTAGGTGCATCCCTAATTGCAAACAGTATGAATGGAATTCCTTTATCCCAATCCTCTGGGTAATCGTGACAATAAGCCCTCAACATTGTCTTTAATGTCTGATGCCACCTTTCTAACACTCCCTGCGATTCTGGATGGTACGCAGTTGATTTAAATTGTTTTATTCCTAAGCTGTCCATAACTTCTTTGAATAATCTTGAGGTAAAATTTGATCCATGATCCGATTGTATTTCTGTGGATAGTCCATATCTAGTAAAGAATTTAAGTAACTCCTCCACAATCTTTTTAGCTGTAATATTACATTCTGGAATGGCCTCTGGAAACCTAGTAGACACATCCATTATCGTCAAAAGGTATTGATTCCCACTTTTTGTTTTAGGAAGCGGTCCTACACAATCAATTAGGACCCTTGTAAAAGGTTCCTCAAATGTGGAATGGGTATTCAGGGCGCTGGTTTTATCACTGCTTGAGGTTTCCCTATCACTTGACATGTGTGACATGATTGACAAAATTTAACTACATCTTTATGTAGTCCAGGCCAATAAGAATTTTCTGGATTTTAGCTTGAGTTTTCCTTATTCCCAAATGACCTCCCACTGGTACCTCATGTGCAACTCTCAACACCTCCTTTCTATACCCTACCGGCAATGCTACTTGATGAACTTCTGCCCACTTTTCATCCACCTGCATATGTAAAGGTCTCCATTTTCTCATCAAGACATCACTTTTACAGTAATAACATTCTGGTATACACGCAGATTCCTCTTCCGTGTATGCTTTCTGATACATCCGTTTTATTTCTATATCTTTTTGTTGTAACTATGCCAATTTTCCTGAAATCAAAATGTCCGCCTCATTCTCCACCTGTTCTTGTTCTTTTTCAACCACCTGATCAAAAATTGTTTCTGATAATTGCACTTCAACTTCATCTTCACTCTTTGATTTCTCTTCTTGTCTTAACCTGTGACTTTGCGACCTTGTTACTACACAATCCGGAAAAATCCCAGGATATTCATCCTTCAACACTTCAGTTGTCTGATTTTTCACTGGCTTATCAACCACAGTAGGCATCACTCCCACCTGCGATCCAGCTATATTTCTAGTAATAGTTTCTCTATTACTCCTACTACCACTTCACTCTTCACTGGACTTTCCAACCTAACCTTATATAATGGAACACTACTCCTCACACCCTGAATTCCACATATTACCCCCTTTCTGGCAATATTCTTCCCAAACTACATAACTACTCATCTCTTACTATGAAAGATTGACTAGCTCCCGTATCTCTTAAAATTGTGACTTCTTTACCTGCTCCTCCTGATACAAATGAGTAAACTTTACCCACACAAGTAAATTCTTTAAAGACATCTGGCACCTTCTTATCAATCACCTCTTGGTCAGGCTGTACAATCTTTTGCACCTCCTTCACTTCACTTGGGCTTTCCTTTACCACTTTAACAAACCCCACTGTCTTATCCTGTTTTAACACATCAGCCTTCCCAGTGCTTTTCTTCAACCACCAACACTGTGACTTTACATGACCTCGTTTATTACAGTGAAAACATTTGAAACTTTTTATTACTTTTCCACCCTCCTAGATTTCTTTTTTAATCTGAGGTACACTCTCCTCATTATTTCCCATCAGATCACCTTTACCTTTACCACTTGAGTATTTCTCATGTCCCCGGTTTCTATCCTTCACAGGCTGAAACTGATGTCAGAAACCAAGCTTTGATTTATGAACGAATTCATAATCATCTGCCATTTCTGCTGCTAACCTCGCAGTTTTAACCCTCTGCTCTGCCACATGAGTTCTCACTACATCGGGAATTGAATTTTTAAACTCCTCCAAAAGTACAATTTCTCTGAGAGCTTCATACATTTGGTCTATTTTCAAAGCCCTTATCCACCTATCAAAATTATTCTGTTTGATCCTTTCAAACTCCATGTATGTTTGACCAGATTCTTTCCTTAAGTTTCTAAACTTTTGTCTGCAGGCTTCAGGCACTAGTTCATATGCACCTAAAATTGATTTTTTTTCACCTCCTCATGCGTCCCAGATACCTCCTCCAGTAGTGATGCAAACACTTCACGAGCTCTACCTACCAGCTTTGTTTGAATCAGTAATACCCACATGTCCTGTGACCATTTCATTTGTATAGCTACCTTCTCAAATGAAATGAAAAAGGCTTCTACCTCCGTCTCGTCAAACCTTGGCAATGCTTGGACATATTTAAATAGATCCCCACCAAGCCTTCAACTTTGAAGCTCTTTCTCTTTATCCTCATCACTCTCCTCCAACTGTATGTTTCCCTTTAAATCCACCAGGTTTACCTGGCTGTCATGTTTCATGGCCATTTTCTGAAGTTCAAACTCTCTCTCATTTTCTTTTTCCCTGATCTGTATCTCCCTTTCTCTTTCTTTTTGGTCTGCTAGGGTCATTCTTTCTTTTTTCCTTTCTTCTCTCTCCTTTTCTTTTTCCTCTCTATCTCTTTCTCTCTCTTTTTCTCTTTCCTGTCTATCATATTCAAGCTGCTTTAATTCTTTTTCATGTTCAAGCTGCTTAATCTGCAACTGGATCTTTGCCATTTCTAATGAGTCAGACTGTATCTCAGGCAATTTTAAATGCTCAGCTACCGCGGTAAGTACCTCTTCTTTTCGCATGCTGTCAGGTAACGTTAACTGCAATGTTTTTGCCAAATCTAAAAGCCTTTTTTTGCCATTGTTCGTAAGGTACTGTGTGTGACCATATCCACCCCAAAAAACCTCCGAGCCTCTGAAAGCGCCATTGTCCACAACACACTCCCTACTTAAACTGAAATACCACACCTGAAAAGCAAACACAAATATGCTCACTCCGCACTGTCTTTAAGTTCACTAAGCCAATCCAATAGATAAACTTTTATTCCGGACAAGCCCCCAATTTGTTATGGGCCAGGGTTTAGAGAACTCCAAAGTGTATCATGGCGTTCACCTGACCCACAACTTTTAATAGATTGTGGTATGGGGAGCACACGGCCCACTCTACAGGTGTGGTGCAGCAGAAATGGCAAAACAATGTTTATTCTATGTACTCAAGTTCACCTTTTTAAAACATACAGTGAACATCTTAGCAACCATCAATTCAAATACGACCCACAAAGAATACAACACTAAGTAATCCTTACTAAATTCCCAAACAACATTCAGCAGACAAAAGACCTTTTTGACACAAAGATCAGGTTTAAATTCTCTATTGAGAGCAGTTACCACGTTGAAATCAGCAAATGAACATTCATAAGCTTGCAGAGATTCATACACATCCTGCTGTGATTTCAGCTTCTTCAAAACTAAAATGAAACCAAACCTACCCTGCAGCAAAAAGCCTAAAGCGAAAGTAAAAAGCTGACAGACAGCCCAGCTCCACCCACTCTCTGACATCACTGCAGTAGTAAACACCCATTTCTTAAAGGTACACTCACTACAGATATTTATATACACACCCATTTATAAACACCCATTTCTTAAAGGTACTCTCACATGACAATATATGTACGGCTTGTTGACGCATTAGGTTAGATAATTCTGGGTTTAATTACAGTCCAACTGCTAAAATTAAAATTGTCTCTCTTTGGCTGCTTGAAAGGATGCTTTATGAGATTAGCTAGGCCACATCACAATCTAATAGCAAAACATTCATAAAATGACAGAGTTGCCAGCCTCACTTGATGAATATTGGGTAGAGTTTCTGTGGAGTGTTTCCAGTTTTCCACTGTAACTAATGCAGAAACCTTGTAGAAATAGTGCAGCGTCAATACTGCGTTTTCATCAAAATTTCTATCAAATGAATTAGACAGTTGGGAGAATCTATCCCGAAATCTCTTGGGAGATGGATAACTTGGGAAGATGATGCTTTAAAGTTGAAGCAAAGCCTCTGGACTATTGATGTTAACTGTGCCTGATTACATAAGTCTGGGTGTGGACTCAGAAAAAGTAACCAAACTGTAGAAGTCTTGGAAGCTAGAGCTGTAAGCACAGAGAAGACATTTTAAAACACTGCGATTATAGCTGTTAAACATTGATAGAAATTAGTGTCGTCTCTGCATAGTTACGTTAGCGGGAATGAATCCAAAATTATCAGTTGAGACTCGGGTCTGCTCCAATCGTCAAACAGTTTATTTAAGCTAAGTTGGCGGGGAGCGAGTCTCTGGGTGATCCAGACACTTCTCCACCGAACAAAGAAAATCATTGACCTTTATACCATTTCCGTTACTCAACCTATCCCAGTACTCAGCCCATCCTGACTGGACACAATCCAACTACAGTGATTACAGATCACATATTTGGAAATTGGTTACTGGGCCACAAGGAACTGTGTGATCATCTCATGGACACGTAAGGCGGATTCTCATGGCCTTCTGACATCTCCCAGACCCCCTTATCGACCGTCCTTGGGTCTTTATGTGTATGTAGTTCCCTTGTCTTAATCTTGTTACAGACTGATATCATTGTCAGCATCCCATAGGAGCATCTGCCCAAGGACTGCTGATTCGGATCATCCTTGCTGAGTATGCCTTGTTGTGGCTTCTGCTGAAACAATCCATATAAGGAATGTAATCAAGTTAGTTAGCTAAGTTCCCTAATGCCTTGCAAACATCTCATAGTTAGTTGCAAATATATATATTTATATTGATATATTTATATAGAAATACATGTGAATTACATAATATTTATTGCAGGTGCCTTTGCCTTAGGACACTCACTGCAACAAGCTGTAAGATATAAATAATACAACATTGACACTCTGTCCAGTCGAATCACAACTGATTTTGCACTGCTGTGTGCCCAAAATGGACTTTAATGCAATCCCAGCACTAACACGTAACATTCCCAAAAGTAAATTCTGAAAGAAAGGTTTATACAGTAAGTTTTCCTGAAATCAGAGGGAGAAAGCAATCATTAATGAATGAAATCCAGGTATGTCAATTCCTATCGAAATAAATCTGAAAACAAACACAATGTAAGGAAAATAAATGATACCATTGTTTAATTTATTATTCTTTCAACTTTCCAGCATTTGGGAAAGAACATAACCGGATATGAGGGCTGCTTGACTGGTACTATAGTTTCTAAAGGTCAAAATGATAATTTTGACACGTATACCTAATGAAAGTGAAATGTATCGCATTATTCTGCATCTCAATACTTCAATAGGTCCAATTAACTCAGAAAATTAATATTTGTACCCAAATCACATCCAATGTCAGGTCTAGAACATCAATCAAATGCAACACAACAATACTTCCTCCCCATCCCCCCAAACCATGACAAAATATTTCATTTAGCTGACCAAATCAGTAATAAATAGTTCAATGATGGACATTTTTCTCGGGCTCTGTCAACTTTACTCAGTATGTGCTACAATGGTGGAAGATATGACATTTTTAAGGTAAATTTAAATTAAATTGCTGCAAAAAGAAACAACCTACTGAATATTGAGGAATATGATGCTGCCAGGAATGTCTGCCATGTTACAGATGGAATCGATTATTTGCCAGTTTCTGTGATTTTTGGCATGTCGCAGAAGTAAAACATTTATTTCATTTGTAGATAACCAGAACTGGCCCAAAACATGTCTTGAGCATTATGACAATAAAATAACCCACCCCAACTGGATTTATCAAAGAGTTTACAGTGCAGAAGGAGGCCATTCGGCCCATCGAGTCTGCATCGGCTCTTGGAAAGAGGACCCCACTTAAACCCACGCTTCCACCCTATCCCTGTAACCCAGTAACCCCAGCTAATCTTTTTTTGGGGGACTCTAAGGGCAATTTATCATGGCCAATCCACTTAACATGCGCATCTTTGAACTTTGTGTGGGAAAAAGAGCACCCGGAGGAAACCCACACAGACAGGGGGAGAACGTGCAGACTCCGCACAGACAGTATCCCAAGCCAGGAATCGAACCTGGGACCCTGGAGCTGTGAAGCAACTGTGCAAATCATGTGCTACCTTGCTGCCCAGACAAAAAAAGCATTGTTACATGACAAACATCAGTCCAAAGGAATGGTCTCAAAATGTTGATTTTGTAAATCCCAACCACTGACTAAATGTTTTAAAATTCATTCAGGGGATCTGGGCATCGCTGGAAGGGCCAGCATTTATTGCCCATTCCTAACTGCCCTTGCCCTTGGTTTGCCAGGCCATCTTAGAGCGTATTTAAGTGTCAACATCTCTGGATTACTAACTCTGCGACAATACCACTATGCCACTGCCTTGCCTAAGTGCCATTAATTCTGTGATGAACACAAAATATCTCAGCAATTTGTATTTCTTTCTTTTTAATAAACATTTTATTGAGGTATTTTTGGTTTTACAACAGCAAAATAAACAATATACGTAAGTCTATAAACATAGTGCAAAAAGCCTGCTTCCTCACTTACAGGTCCCTCCTTTATTAACCACCTACTCTAAACTAAACAATCCCCCACCCCCCCTTCTGCTGACGTTTAAGTTTCTGCAAAGAAGTCGACAAACAGTTGCCACTTCTGGGCGAACCCTAACAGTGACCCTCTCAAGGCGAACTTGATTTTCTCCAAACAGAGAAAGTTAGCCATGTCAGATAGCCAGGTCTCCGACTTCGGGGGCTTTGAGTCCCTCCAAGCTAATAATATCCATCTCCGGGCTACCAGGGAGGCCAAGGCCAGAACGTCTGCGTCTTTCTCCTCATGGATTCCCGGGTCTTCCAACACCCCGAAAATCGCCACCTCTGGACTCGGTGCCATCCTTGTTTTTAACACCATGGACATGACGTCTGCAAACCCCTGCCTGAATCCTCTGAGCTTTGGGCATGTCCAAAACATGTGGACATGGTTCGCTGGCCCCCTCCGCACACCTTGCACACTTATCTTCTACACCAAAGAACCTGCTCATCCGGGCCACTGTCATGTGAGCACGGTGAACAACCTTGAACTGTATGTTGTGGACGCGTTGACTCTACTCAACGCCTCCGCCCAGAGACCATCCTCCATCTCTCCTCCTAACTCCTCCTTCCACTTGCGCTTCAGCTCCTCAGTCTGCGTGTCCTCTGACCCCATGAGCTCCTTATAGATGTCGGAGACCTTCCTTTCTCCCACCCACACTCTGGAAACTACCCTATCCTGAATCTCCTTTGGTGGTAGGTTGAGACCTGTCTACGTAGGAAGTCACGCACCTAAATTTGTTTCCCCTTGCCAATCCAAATTTCTCCTCCAGCTCCCTCAAGCTAGGAAAGCTCCCTTCTATAAACATATCCCCCATCCTCTCAATTCCTGCCTTCTGCCATCTCCGAAACCCCCCGTCCATCCTTCCCGGGGCAAACCGGTGGTTAGTGCAGATTGGAGACCAGACCGGTGCTCCCTCCGCTCCCACATGCTTCCTCCATTGCCCCCAGACTTTAAGGCTGCCACCACCACAGGGCTGGTGGAGTACCGTGCCGGCGGGAACGGCAGAGGCGCCGTTATCAACGCCCCCAAACTGGTGCCCTTACATGTGGCCGCCTCCATACGCTCCCATGTCGACCCTCCCCCCACCACCCACTTCCTGATCATGGCTATATTCGTCGCCCTCTAATAGTTACTGAAGTTTGGCAGCACCAGCCCGCCCTCTCCCCGGCTCTGCTCAATCATCCCCTTTTTTACTCGCGAGGTCTTGCCCGCCCGTACAAAGCCCGTGATAACTTGGTTGACCCGTTTAAAAAAGGTCCGCGGAATAAAGATGGGGAGACACTGGAACACAAACATGAATCTCGGAAGGACCGTCATCTTCACTGTCTGGACCCTCCCAGCTAGCGACAACGGGAGTGCGTACTACCTTTGGAAATCGTCCTTCATTTGGTCCACCAGACGGACCAGATTACGTTTGTGCAACCGTTCCCATTCCCGCGCCTAGATACCTAAAACTTCCCCCTACCACTCTAAACGGCAGTTCCTCCAATTGTCTCACCCGTCCTCTTGCTTGGATCGCAAACATCTCACTTTTCCCTATATTTAGTACCCAAAAACCGGCCAAATTCCCCCAGAATCCTCATGATTTCTTCCATCCCCTCCACTCGGTCCGATACATACAGGAGCAGGTCGTCTGCATAAATTGAGACTCTGTGTTCCACTCCCCCCCGGACCAACCCCTTCCAGCCCCTTGAGGCTCTCAGTGAAATTGCCAGCGGCTCTATAGCTAGTGTGAACAACAGTGGGTTGAGGGGGCACCCCTGTCTCATCCCCCGATGTAGCTAAAATAGTTCGATGTTGTCCTATTTGTCCGTACGCTCGCCACAGGAGCCTGATATAGCAACCTGACTCAGTCAATAAAGCCCCGCCTAAATCCGAACCGTCCCAGTACCTCCCACAGATATTCCCATTCTACTCGATCAAAAGCCTTTTCTGCGTCCATTGCAACCACTACCTCCACCTCCCTACCTTCTGGAGGCATCACGATCGCATTTAGCAACCTTCTTACATTGGACACCAACTGCCTTCCCTTAACGAACCCTGTCTGGTCCTCCCCAATCAGGTCCGGAACACAGTCTTCAATCCTAGAGGACAAAATTTTGGCCAACAGTTTGGCATCCACATTCAATTGGGATAACGACCTGTAGGACCCACACAGCTCCGGATCCTTATCCCACTTCAGAATCAGCGAGATCGTGGCCTGTGACATCATCGGGGGAAGCACCCCCCTCTCCCTTGCCTCATTGTATGTCTTCTTCAACAGCGACCCCAATATCCCAGCGAACCTTTTATATAACTCTGCTGGGTACCCATCCGGCCCCGGGGCTTTACCCGACTGCATGGCCTTCAGCCCCTCCGATGCCTATTCGATCCCGATCGGGGACCCCAGCCCTTCTACCAGCTCCCTGTCCACATTCGGGAAATTCAGCCCCCCTAGGAAGTGCCTCATCGCCTCTGGCCCCGGTGGGGGTTCCAACCCATACAGCCTACTATAAAACTCCTTAAATGTCTTATTCACCCCTGCTGAGTCTCCCACCAGGTTCCCGTCTCCATCCTTTACTTTTCCTATCTCCCTGGCTGCCTCCCTCTTTCTATGCTGCCGTGCAAGCATTCTGCTGGCCTTCTCTCCATGCTCATAAATCTCCCCACTCGCCTTTCTCAGCTGCTCCACCGCCGTTCCCTTAAAAGCCCTGCCTCTGGGATCTCCGCAAACCTCCTGTCGACCTGTAGTATCTCCTTTACCAGTCGGTCCGACTCTGTCCTGTCTACCTTCTCCCTGTGGGCCCGTATCGAGAGCAGCTCCCCTCTAACCTCCGCCGTCAATGCCTCCCAGACCACCGGTGCCGAAACTTCCCCCGTGTCATTGACCTCCAGGTAATTCTGAATATATTTCCTCAACCGCCCGCGCACCTCCTCATCCGCTAAAAGCCCCACGTCTAACCTCCAGTGCGGGCGCTGATTACTGTCTTTACTAACCTGTAGGTCAACACAGTGCGGGGCATGGTCTGAGATTGTGATCGCCGAGTACTCCGTGCCCACCACCCCCGTGTTGCCAATAATGTTGGTGAACCACAAGCCTTTCCTTATATCAATCAAATGACCACACAACCAGTTAGTTAGTTCAAAAGATGGTTTATTTACTTACACAAGAGTTATCTCGACATGCAAACGCAATATCTACTACAAGTTAAACTACACCTATCAGCTACAATAACCTATACTTAACTTCAGGGAGACCGGCACTGTGCAAATGGATAAGGCCTTTATCTGGATTTCACTTGGCTGGTTCGAAGAAAGTGGCTCTGTCGCTACTGGGCTCATCCGTCGGGTAGCGATCGTTGGTCTTGAACTTGGCTGGCTGTCCCTGCTACGATTGGGTTGGCACAGGCCAGATCCAAAAGAGACACAACACATGGCTGTGTTCTCTTTTATCCCTCTGGGATTTCGCGCTCTTTGGGGTGGTCCTTAACCTTGGGCCCAATAGTTTGACAGGGCTCTGATCACTGCCTTCGATTTTGGCCAATAAAGGGGCGGGTGCCTTGGTGGCTGGACGGGTCCTTAGCGGTCATTGACCTTGGCAGTTGTGCTTTCTGAGTAAGGGAAGTGGCGCCGATCAGTCTGTGGCTGTACCGGTTACTTGTTTGGAGTTCTATTGTCCTGGGAAAATGGGCCATTAAAATGCAAACGAGCGGGGGTTTCGATCAGGTCTGGTTACCTGTGTTTCAGATACACATAGGCTCTGTATCCGTCTAAGTCCTGGGTTGGCCATAATTCCCATGGCCCTTTGCTGGTGGCCATCTTAGATGGCTACATTCCGTCCTCTTGATCCTGAACGCGAAGCGTGGTGGATCACACTATTGCTCTTTCTAATGTAGCCCTGTCCCCCATCTCTAGCCTCGGGTACTCCAACACATCTAGAAATTCCTGCATCTCACGGTCTCCCCCGGGTGGCTCTGACCTGTACAACCTCTCATAAAACTCCTCAAAAACCTTGTTAATCAGCTTCAGAGCCACCACCAACTTCCCTGCCCTATCCCTCATCTGAAGAATTTCCCTTGCCGCTGCTTCCCTCCGGAGCTGACCTGCTAATATGCTCATATCCTTATCTCCATGCTCATAAATGGCACCCCTTGCTCCTCTCAGTTGGCGCACCGCCTTCTTGGTAGACAGTCGGTCGAAGCTTGCCTGTAGTTCCTTCCTCTTTTCCAGCTTCGCTCAGTCCCCATCTTCTGCATAACTCCTATCTACCTCCAACATCTCATCTGTTACCCTCTGCCGCTCAAACCTCTCCTCTTTGTCCACCCTGGCCTTAAACAAAATTACCTCATCCCTCACCACCGTCTTTAGAGCCTCCCAGACAACTGCCTTCGACACCTCACCCGTACAGTTGAAACCTACATATTCCTTATCGGCCATTTCCTCATCCTTAGCTGCTAACTGTTCCCAGAGTTGCTCAATTATCTTCTCTCTTTCCTTACTGCTTCCCTTGTTCTTTTCTTCCTTCTCAATTAACTGCCTACGGAGCATCTTCACGACCTCCTCTGTGCCTCGTAACTGTGCCAAACAGGACATTATTACCATCGGCTTTATGACTTTCCATGCATTTTTCTTTTGGACCTCGCTTAGGTTCTCCCACCAAGTTTGTCCTATCTTTCCTGGACCTGACTCAACATTAGTGGAAAAATTTGACCATCCTTTCCCCTTTAAGTATTTCCTTAACTCTTCCTCCCATATGGGGCATTGCTCTGCTCTGTTGGTCGCTGCGACCTCGGGTTCCTGTGGATTCATCAATCTTTCCATTGCTTTAGTGGCCATTACTTCTCTTATCTCTTTCTCTATTTTTAATTTGGGACAGGGGAATAAGGCGGCGATTTGAACAGCGGGTATGGCTTAAGCTATTTTCTGGCTCACAATCCCTCGATAGTTGTACACAATTCTAACGAGTTCACCTTACTCTTCCTGTTAGGTACGCATGCGGGTTAGTACACACTTCCGACATTCGGTTATTTGGTCGATATGGGACTTGCACTTGTGGTTCTTTCTCTTTCTCACAATTGGATTAAAAGTTTGTGGGTTCTCTCGGAGTGACAAAGTCACTTCTAATCGAGTCCCGGCGGAGTCGCCAATAATGTTGCCGATAATGTTGGTGAACCACAAGCCTTCCCTTATATCGATCAAATGACCACACAACTAGTTAGTTAGTTCAAAAGATGGTTTATTTACATACACAAGAGTTATCTCGACATGCAAATACAGTATCTACTACGAGTTAAACTACACCTATAAGCTACAATAACCTACACTTAACTTTCGGGCAACCGGCACTATGCAAATGGATAAGGCCTTTATCTGGATTTCACTTGGCTGGTTCGAAGAAAATGGCTCTGTCTCTGCTGGGCTCATCCGTCAGGTAGCAATCGTTGGTCTTGAACTTGGCTGGCTGTTCCTTCTATGATTGGGTTGGCACAGGCCAGATCCAAAAGAGACACAACACATGGCTGTGTTCTCTTTTATCCCTCTGGGATTTTGTGCTCTTTGGGATGGTCCTTAACCTTAGACCCAATAGTTCGACAGGGCTCTGATCACTGTCTTCGATTTCGGCC
Source organism: Scyliorhinus torazame (assembly GCF_047496885.1). Classification (NCBI taxonomy): domain Eukaryota; kingdom Metazoa; phylum Chordata; class Chondrichthyes; order Carcharhiniformes; family Scyliorhinidae; genus Scyliorhinus; species Scyliorhinus torazame. Next base: position 281,696,157 of record NC_092711.1, on the reverse strand, counting down.
AATAAAGGTGGTTGGGTGGGTTCTTAGCAGTCATTGACCTTGGCAGTTGGGCTTTCTGAGTAAGGGGAGTGGCGCTGATCAGTCTGTGGCTGTACCGGTGGCTTGATTGGAGTTCTATTGTCCTGGGAAAATGGGGCATTAAAATGCAAACGAGCGGGGGTTTCGAACAGGTCTGGTTACCTGTGTTTCAGATATGCATAGACTCTGTATCTGTCTGAGTCCTGGGTTGCCCATAATTCCCATGGTCCTTTGCAGGTGGCCATCTTAGATGGCTACATTCTGTCCCCTTGATCCAGAACGCGAAGCATGGTAGATCACACGATTGATCCCTGTTCATCCTTGGTGGCCCGGTCACTCAATTGCACGAACACACATGCCCTCTTGACCGTCCCATTGAGCCTTCTTACATTCCAGGTGATCAGTCTAGTTGGGGAGCTCATCGCCATCCCCCCCCCCCCCCCCGGCCCACCCCAGGCATCCTCCGCCCCCGACCTCTCACTGTCCCTCAGCAAAAGTCCCTCCCTCATCAGCAGAACATTTACCCCCCCCCCCCCCCCCACCCACCCCCCCTAGTAACAGCACAAAATAAATCAACCCCATTGATAAGCCTAACATCGACTCACACCCCGCTACGCTTCCGTAAACTAGCCCGTCCAGCTAGCTTGGTGGCCAACGCCCCTGGTGCCAGACAATCTCCCACCTATTGTTCCCTCCCCACCCTCACCCCCGCTCATACATACATATTCAAATGAAAAACAATCCCAACACAATTGTCCGACAGAGATGAATAAAAACCCCATGTTGAACACACAAAAAAAATCAAGCAAAAGATCCAGCATCTGAACAAACACACCTCCATCCCACAAATGCAAACTTTGCCTCACTCAGCTCTGCAGCTGGCCCCAGATCCATACAGCAGGCATAACAAATAATGTCCAAGAAAGCAAGAAACAAGAAACTTTTTTTGTAAAACATAAACACTACAGCAAAATTCAAAGTTGAAAGATCTCAGTACGACACCAGTCCTTTCCTTTTCGCGAAGTCCAGCGCTTCCTCAGGCAACTCAAAATAGAAATGTTGCTCTTCGTGTGTGACCCAGAGGCGGGCCGGATACAACTTCACCTTTTTCTTGAAAAGGGTCGACCTGATCTGGTTAAACCCCGCCCTTCACCTGGCCACCTCCGCACTTAGGTCTTGATAGATCCGCAGGATACTGTTGTCCCATTTACAGCTCCGTGTCTGCTTGGCCCACTATAAAATATGCTCCTTATCCAGACATCTGTGGAATCTCACCACTATTGCCCTCGGGGGGGTCTCTCCCATTCGTGGCTTCCTCGCAAGTGCTCTGTGAGCCCTGTCCACCTCCAAGGGTCGGGGGAATGCCCCAGCCCCAGCAGCTTCTTGAACATGGCTGCTATGTATGCCCCAGCGTCTGCTCCTTCGGATCCCTCAGGGAGCCCAACGATCCTCAAGCTCTCCACCTTCTCCAGGAGCCTTTTCTGCTGGTCTCTCAGCATCCCCACCTCCAGCTCCACCGCTGTTTGATGTTCCTCCTGGTCAGCCAGCGCCTTCTCTACTTTCTGGATCGCCCAATCTTGGGCATCCAATCTAAGTTCCAGCCACGGAATTGCCTCTTTAATCAGGTCCAAGCAGTCGCGTTTCTGCTTGGCAAAGCCCTCCTGGATAACTTGCATCATTTGTTCCGTTGACCGCTGGGTCGACAAGCCAGAGGTCTGGTCCACCGCCATGCTTCCTGCCGGTGCTGCTTCAGCCCAAACCTTCTTTGTCCTTCTGTTCTGCGTTTGCGAGCACTTCTAGTCCTCCTCTCCATGCACCGATGTGGGAATTCAGTTCACAATTGCCTCTGTCATCAATTTCTCAAATCAAGTCCGGTATAAAATCGGGGGAAAAGGTCCAAAAGTCCGACCCGAGCGGGAGCCACCAAATGTGCGACTTACTCCTTCATAGCCACCACCGGAAACCAGCAATTTGCATTTCTTGAATGCAGATTAGAACTAATCGGGTAAAAGTAGTCATTGGGTGGCATTCTCCCAACCCTCTCGTGGCGGGTTGGCTGGGGGCGGGCACAGAGAGTCTAGCGGGAGGCAAAAGTCAGAAACCCGCTATGTAAGATGCCAGTGCAGGTTAATAGTGGGTCGTTCTTCCCACTGGAAGATGGCGTTCATTTGCACATTGGCTTCAAACCCAATTGGTAGAGTTGTGTGCACAAGGTGGGCCTCAGTTCGCCAGAGACTTCGGGGTGAATGCAGCCACCACAACAAACGACCGAAGTTCGACTGAGCGTAGGATTCTGGCTGAGGCTGGGGGATGTAGCCTAACAAAGACAAGAGGGGCAATGTGGAAGGAGGGCTGCACAAGGTGGAGGGGGGGTGGTGGGGATGGAAGGGCAAGGGCTCACAATGGCATGCAAAGGGACAAGGAGTTAGATGAGGAGGATGAACAATGGAAGGCAGAGGGAAGACTGAGAAGAGGGAAGCTGAACCCTGACAAGACTGCATGAAAAGCTCACAAATAAGAGGGTCAAAGGGGTACCAGATTGTTTACAGGAAAGAGAATGTATGAAGACTCCAGGTGAGTTGGGTGGAGGGCCAAGTGGGGCATGGGCATATCGCAAGTGATAGACTCAAGGAGGGTGGTTGAATCGAGGAATCAACTTCTGCATGAGGCTGCTAGCATTTTTCTTCTAGGTTGCAGACTTGCTGCACAGTCTGGTGAAAACAGATGGGCTGGAGAGAGTTATATGAGTGTGCTGGACTGGTATTTAGATATGATACTGAGACCTTCAAACCTGGCCTGTGGTGGTTGTTCCTTTAGCGCAACACAACAGAAAAGGGTCATCTGGCTTTAGGGACCAATTGGAACAGAGAGTGGGTAATCGCCCCAGGAAGTGGAGTCATCTCTTAGGTAGAAGAGATGTAGAAGACATGTAGGAACTGAGGCTACCAGGTGTGGACTGCTCTTGGGCAGTCGGGTGAGCTACTGGCCTCTGTAGTTTTTCTTATTTCTAAATACTTTGTGTGTTTCTAATGAAGTCTGCGAACGTGCATCATTACATTTGGCGACAAGGATGGGATGGATAATGAGGACACAATCTCTGGTCCGACACCTGTGAGTATCTGTTTTAACTGAAGTCCAAAGAAAGAAATACTCACCCGAATGCTTCTGCTTAGGCGAATAGACACATTTGAGATGTTGAGCTATTGCCAGGCTCTGAGGGGTGGATGCGAAGCGGACTTGGATTGGCCGGTGCAGTAGGAGGTTCAGAAATATATTTTTTAAAATAAGAAAAAATAACCCTTGACATTTTTAGAGTCTAGATATCTATCTATTTCCTGCTGAAATATATTCAGTGACTTAGCCTCCACAGCCTTCTGTGGTAGAGAATTTCCACAGGTTCACAGTGAGACATTTCTCCTCATCTTAGGCCTAAATGGCCTACCCCATATCCTGAGACTGTGGCCTAAGACAGGCAGCATGGTAGCATTGTGGATAGCACAATTGCTTCACAGCTCCAGGGTCCCAGGTTCGATTCCTGGCTTGGGTCACTGTCTGTGCGGAGTCTGCACATCCTCCCCGTGTGAGCGTGGGTTTCCTCCGGGTGCTCCGGTTTCCTCCCACAGTCCAAAGATGCGCGGGGTTAGGTGGATTGGCCATGCTAAATTGCCCATAGTGTTCAAAATTGCCCTTAGTGTTGGGTGAGGTTACTGGGTTATAGGGATAGGGTGGAGGTGTGGACCTTGGGTAGGGTGCTCTTTCCAAGAGCCGGTGCAGACTCGATGGGCCAAATAGCCTCCTTCTGCACTGTAAATTCTGTAACTACTTTGTTCTAGGCCCCTCAGCCAAAGGAAACAATATCCCTGCATCCAGTCTGTCGAGCCCTGCCAAATTTTACATGCTTCGATTAGATCCCTTCTCATTCTTCTAAACGCATGTGAATACAAGCCTAGTCGACCCAATCGCTCCTCATACAACAATCTTGCCACCCCAGGAATCTTTCTGATGAACCTTCATTGTACTCCCTCGATGGGGAGTGTAGCCTTTCTTGGATCAGGAGAACTAAACTTCACACAATACTCCAGGTATCGTCTCACCAAGGCCCTCTTCAGACATAAGACATAAGGGACTGGTTTAGCACAGGACTAAATCGCTGGCTTTGAAAGCAGACCAAGGAAGGCCAGCAGCACGGTTCAATTCCTGTACCAGCCTCTCCGAACAGGCGCTGGAATGTGGCGACTAGGGGCTTTTCACAGTAACTTCATTTGAAGCCTACTTGTGACAAGAAGCGATTTTCATTTTATTTCATTTGCTCCTATACTCAATTCTCTTGCAATGAAGGCCAACATACCATTTGCTTTCCTAACTGCCTGCCGTACCTGCATGCTTGCTTTCATTAATTGGTGTACTAGGACACCCAGGTCCTTAATACATCAAAAGTTCTGAATCTATCACCATTTAAATAATACTTTATCATTCTGTTTCTCTGTCTGGTGGATAATTTCACTTTTTGTCACAATATACTGCTTCTGCCATGTAATTGCCCACTCACTCAATTTGTCCAGATCACCTTTTATCATCCTCCTCACAACTCACATTCCCACTGTTGTCGTCAGCAAACTTGGAAAAATTATTTTTGTTTTCCTCCAATATTGTGAATAGCTGCTTCCCAAGTTCTAACACCTACAGGACCCCACTAGTCACTGCCTGCCATGTTGGAAAAAGACCCATTTATTTCTAGTCGGTTTCCTGTATACTAACCAATTCTCAAACTATGTCAATACATTACTCCGAATCCCATGCACTTTCATTTTGCACACTAACTTTGCATTTGGGACTTCATCAAAAGCATTCTGAAAATCTAAATATATCACATCCACTCATTTACCCATATCTACTCTGCTAGTTACGTCCTCAAAAAACTCCAATCGGTTTGTCAAACATGATTTCCCTTTCATAAATCCATGATGACTTTAATTAATACAATTGAATTTTCTATTGTGTCCTGTTATCGCATCCTTCATAATAGACTCTAGCACTTTCCTTACTACTGAGCAGCACGGTAGCATAGTGGTTAGCACAGTTGCTTCACAGCTCCAGGGTCCCAAGTTTGATTCCTGGCTGGGTCACTGTCTGTGCAGAGTCTGCACATTCTCCCCGTGTCTGCGTGGTTTTCATCCAGATGCCGGATCCGGTTTCCTCCCACAGTCCAAAGATGTGCGGGTTAGGTGGATTGGCCATGCTAAATTGCCCTTAGTGTCCAAAAAAAGATTAAGTGGGGGTTACTGGGTTACGGGGTAGATATGTGGGCTTGAGTAGGGTGCTCTTTGTAAGGGCCGGTGCAGACTCGATGGGCCAAATGGCCTCCTTCTGCACTGCAAATTCTATGATGTTCGGCTAATGGGTCTATAATTCCCTGATTTCTCCCTCCCTCCTTTTTTATGAAGCATGGTTACATTTGCCACTCTCCTATCGGCTGGCTCTGTTCCTGATTCTACAGGATTTTGGAAGGTGACAACCAACGCATCCTTTGATTCCATGGCCGCCTCCTTCAGTACCTTGGGATGTAAATTATTAGTTGGCTTCAAATACCATTTAATTTTGCTGGTACTATTTTTCTAGTAATATTAATTTCCTTCAATCCCTCCTTCTCACTGGAGCCTTCATTCTTTAGGTTGCATGCAATTGGACCTGATCAGCATATTGAATGGGAAATATCCATCCTAAATGTTGTGCCTATTTTTAGAAATCAATAAGTGAAAAAAGGTGTTTGTTCAGCTGAAACAACTGGTCTGAAAAGTTGACCTATGTGGATTGATAGACAGTGGAATAGACAATTCTGAATTCTATAAATGCTGAGTCATTAAGGACAATTCATCAGAGCAATATCCATAACTTAAGGCAGCCATGTATTAATTTACTTGCACTGTCCTGTACAATAACCCCGGACATTAATACTTCCCCTTCCGCAGTGTACAATCTGTTAAGGAAATGGCTTTGCATGAGAAATATTCCAAAGCATAAATCAATAGTAAGGAAAGTGCTTGAGTCTATTATGAATAGCAGGACACTAAGAAAATTCAATAGGATTAGTCAAAGTCATCATGGATTTATGAAAGGGAAGTCGCGCTACGGCAGGAAATTCAAACTTTGCAGATTAATTGGAACTTTATTGTCCATATTGCACTTGGAAGTCTATTAAAAGATGTTTCATTGAAAACTCCTGTTGCTTAACAAACTTTGCAAAAACATGTCCCAAGAAAAATATACTAACCTATTGCAGATGTATTCTATTTTTATAGCTTAAGGATCTTGCCATGTCTCACAGTTTTTTTGTATTTACCATGCAACTTGTAAATAAATCTGCTAAAGTAGCTTCTTCTGCAATATGTTAATTTAATAAAATGTTATATTCAACTACATGGAAGAGGAAGGAAAATGCAGTGGACATATAACATATTCCCTTTCAAGATATATATGTTATTTGGAAGTTATTTGTTAAAACTTGGCATGTTAATTCTTACCTGCTACATAAGAGAATGCTGGACTTGTTCTGCTTCTGGGACTGCATTTCGTTATGAGCCCAAACCAAATGTATTTGGGAAAACCCTAAACTGTAACAGATACCCACGAATGGGGATGTCAAAATACCCCAAGAAATATGAAGTAGTAGACAATGGGAAGTACATCTGAAATAATAGAATCTATGATGTAGAAAGTAACAATGCGCTAGTTAGTTCCACTCAAGCTGATAGTCAGATAACAAAACATTCCATGTTTCTGCGAGTTACCCCAATTGATAAAGCAAAATATTTGGAAGTTGGAAATCTGAAATGAAACAGAAAATGTTGCATATAATAGATGACAACAGGTAATATATGGGTGACCTCCATTCCCTGAAAATCAAAGGCACAATCCCCTGAATGCAAAGATCTTTTGTACAGAAATTTCCACCGCTGTCTTCTTGGAGAATACACAATAATTCATGTATGGGCACACTATTTGCATAACATCTTTCCACTGAATTCTTGACAGAGTGCATTCTTTCAAAACCACTATTGTAATATGAAATTTCATATCCTTAAGGTTAATGATATCCAAACATATGATAGAATATATTCAACACCAATATTAGCTTGGATCTCAAGTATTTCATCAAAAATGAACAAGCAGCAGAGATAATAATATCACCTCCTTTGTAACAAAAAAGTCCAATATACATTCCAACTTTTTTGATACTACTTTGGTTCTGTTAGCTATTCACACAGTTCATAATAAAACATTTTAAAATCTAATTACAGATCTTTTAACATGAAAGCTATATCCCATCAACATAATAGTTATCACTGAGATCATTTATGTTTAGAACAAGTGAACTATGAAAAGGGCGGAAGTCATTTTCCGTGATATTCAACTACAATGGGGGAGACAGTGGCATAATGGTATTGTCACTAGACGAGTAATCCAGAGACCCAGAGCCATGCTCTGGGACCTGGTTTCAAATCTCGCTCTAGTAGATGGTGAAATTTAAATTCAATAAACAAAATCTGGAATAATGGGCGGGATTCTCCGACCCCCCGCCGGGTCGGAGAATCGCCGTGGGCTGGCGTGAATCCCGCCCCCGCCGGTTGCCGAATTCTCTGGCCCCGGATATTCGGGAATCGCGCCGTGCCGGTTGGCGGGCCCCCCCCGGCGATTCTCCGGCCCTCGATGGGCCGAAGTCCCGCTGCTGGAATGCCTGTCCCGCCGGCGAGAATCAAACCACCTCTCTTACCAGCGGGACAAGGCGGCGTGGGCGGGCTCTGGGGTCCTGGGGGGGGGGGCGCGGGGCGATCTGGCCCCACGGGGTGCCCCCACGGTGGCCTGGCCCGCGATCAGGGGCCCACCGATCCGCGGGCGGGCCTGTGCCGTGGGGGCACTCTTTTCCTTCCGCCTTCGCCATGGTCTCCACTATGGCGGAGACGGAAGAGACCCCCTCCACTGCGCATGCGCGGGGATGCTGTGAGCGGCCGCTGACGCCCCCGCGCATGCACCGCATGGCAAAGTCATTTCCGCGCCAGCTGGCGGGGCACCAAAGGCCTTTCCCACCAGCTGGCGGGGCAGAAATCAGGCTGGCGCGGGCCTAGCCCCTCAAGGTGAGGGCTCAGCCCCTCAAGATGCGGAGGATTCCGCACCTTTGGGGCGGCGCAATGCCGGACTGATTCGCGCAGTTTTTGGCGCCGGTCGGCGGACATCGTGCCGATTACGGAAAATCCTGCCCTAAAAGTCTAAAGATGACTAGGATACCATTGTTGATTGTTGTAAAACAAGTTGGTTCACTAATGTGGGGAAGGAAATCTGACGTCTGTACCTGATCTGGCCTACATGTGACTCCAACCCACAGCAATGTAATTGACTCTTAAATACCCTCAGGGATGGCAATAAATGCTGGCCCAACGAGAGACGCCCACATCCAATGAATGAATTTTTAAAAAATGACTGAGTGTGTAAGCACAAAACTTTACATTTTGTTGTCACAACCAGTTACTGTTTGGCAGTGAGGTTCCATGTACTAATATCAAAATTCCATTCTTTGACCACAAATTTCAGAACCCTTGGACCACGCGGTGGCCGCTTGCTTTCACATGAGTAATTCTCATCATAGCCACATAGAATTTATAGTGCAGAAGGAGGCCATTTGGTCTGCTCCGGCCCTTAAAAAGAGCACTCCACCCAAGCCCACCTCCACCTTAACCCCCACAAACCAGTAACTCCACCCAACCTTTATTTTGGACACTTTAGCATGGCTAGTCCACCTAACCTGTACATTTTTGGACTGGGGGAGGAAACTGGAGAACCTGGAGGAAACCCATGCAGATGTGAGGAGAACTTCCAGACTCCACACAGACAGTGGCCCAAGCGGGAATCGAACCTGGGACCCTGTGAAGCAACAGTGCTAACCACTGTGCTACTATGCCATTTAATATTTACTGCAACTTCCTTTTGTATAGCCCCGCTAAAAGAGGAGGTGTCCCAGGGATCTTCGCAGTTACAATAAAAAAGGACACCGAGTCAAAAAAGATATTAGGCAGGGCAACTGAAAGTAGGATGTAAGGATTAAAGCAGAGGGATTTAAAGAATGAATTCTAGGTGACAGGGCCTAGGCCACTGAATTGACAGGCACCGATGGAAGGGCAAAAGAAGGTGGGGATTGGAGGGGGCACGCACAAAGTAACCAAGTTACATGATAAGAATCAACCTGTATAATATCGTGCCCAATGTCTCCATGCACACCATGACCAATAAATTACTTTTTCTTTGTAGCACAACACAACAGTTAATTTGTGCACAGCAAAGTCCCATAAACAGCAATAATATATGCAAAGTGAACATTTTCTTTTGCAGTTGATAGATACTAATTTACCTTATATTTCCCAGCACGGTATTCTGCTTTAGTTGAGTAATTGAGGCAGAGGTCCAATGAGTAAAACTGAAGGGCGTTATGGTAACACAGTGGTTAGCATTGCTGCTTCACAGCGCCAAGGTCCCAGGTTCGATTCTCGGCTTGGGTCACCGTCAGTGCGGTGTCTGCACGTTCTCCCCGTGTTTGCATGGGTTTCCTCCGGGTGCTCCGGTTTCCTCCCACAAGTCCTGAAAGACTAAGATAATTTGGACATTCTGAATTCTCCCTCAGTCTACCTGAACAGGCACCAGCGTGTGGCGACTAGGGGATTTTCACAGAAACTTCATTGCAGTGTTAATGTAAGCCGACTTGTGACAATAATAAAAGATTGAAAGCAATTTGTGGAACCATTTGATATCGGACAGCCAGAGCTTCGTCACGTGTCCACCTTACTAACAGATTAAAAGAGATCCATGGGACAGAAGAAATCTTCTTGACAGACCGCTGACGTTCTTTACATTCATGTGCTGTCAATGGGTTCTTTAAGATGTGCAAGATCATGCTTTGCCCATTGCTAATTCAGAGGATTGAAGTAGTTCTTCAAGAGTCGGGAAAATGTTTTTAAGAGCAAATGTTGTAAAATTAGAGAAATGCAAAGTGCTTAGTTAAATAAAAATAAAACCTGTAAAGTACTTCACAATCATTAGTTTACATGGCGAGACTCTCAACCCCAAGGGGAAATAACGAGAGGCAATAGAGATAACAGAAGGGTAGTTACTTCAAGGTGACAATGATTGAACAAAGAAGATAATGGCCAGATGTTTCCTGAGTTGCCAAACATTCCCAGAGGAAGGCACAACTGCCCAACATTTCATGAATGGAATAAACTACCAATAAAGTTAATGGACCAGCTTTCACAACAGGTGAAAGGTGAGGCTAACAGCGTTCATTCTTATTTATAGAAATTGGGCAACTTCCAGCCTCCACACACAAGCAGTTAAATGCCTTTCTGATGAAAGATCATTGGCATGAAGCATTAGCTGTGTTTCTCTCTTCTCAGATGTTGACAGGTTCTGCTAAGTATTTCCAACATTTCCTCTTATTTGTCAGTTACACTTCCTGGTTCAGACTCTGCGCTGCTTGTTAACAAGTCACCAGGATGATTGGTAAACGAGGGAGGTTTTGATGAATGAAATCCAGTCAAAGTGCATGTTGACTTCCAAAAGTTATTTCATAAAGTGTGACACAATAGACCTGTCAGCAAAGTTGAAGACCTTGGAATAAGAGGGGTAGTGGCAGCATCAATAAGAAATTGGCTAAGGGTTGGTGAACCATTTTTCAGACCAGAGAAAGGTGTACAGTGAGATTCCAAGGGGTCAGTATTAGGACGACTGCTTTTCCCGATCTATATTAATGACTTAGACTTGGTTGTACAGGGCACAATTTCCATATCTGCAGATAACACAATACTCGGCAGTATTGTGAATTGTCAGGATCGTGATAAGCTTCAAGGGGGATATAAGCTGAAAGGGCAGACACATGATTGATGAAATCTCAGGCTGAGATGAGCAAAGTGAAGCATTTTGGTAGGAAAAATGAGGAGAAGCAATAAAATGTAGCAATATTATGATTCGAAAGGGGTGTACAGGAGCAGAGCAAGCCGGAGGTATATGTGCACAGATTGTTAAAGGTGGTAGAGTAGCTGGAGAAGGTAGTTGGAAAAGCAACTGGGTTCATAAATATGGGCTTAGAATTCAGAAGCAGGAAAGTTATGCTGAACCTTTAGAAGATCCTAGCTCAGCCTTAACTGGAGTATTGTGCTGAATTCTGGATGCTGCACTTCAGGGAGGATTTGTAGAGAGTGCACCAAAGGTTTATTGGAATGGTTCCAGGAAATGAGAGACTCCAGTTATGTGAATAAATTGGAGAAGCTGGGCTGATTTTCCTCGGAGCAGAGAAAGTTGAGGAGATTTGATAGATATTCATGAGAAGTCTATAAATAAAAACTGTATAAAAGCAAAACATTGGCAGAAGGATCTTGGGCTAGAGGATACAGATTTACGGTAATTGGCAAAAGAACCAAAGGTAACATAAGGGGAAGAAACAGCATGAATGATTAAAATCTGGAATGGACTGCCCAACAGGAAGATGTAGACAGATTCAAGTCACATTCAAAAGACCAAATGGCCTCCTTCTGTAACCATTCTATGATTCTGTAAGAGACACTGTTTGCTTGTTCTTTTCCCACAGGTCCCAGGTGCTCTGTAGAGGGAGCTGCACCTTTTGGATAGTTGGTGGACTTGAAATTCCAGTGCAACTCCCACAAAACGTATTGACTGGCTGGCTCCATTCATTCATGGTTGGCCTAATAGTCTGTCCCTTTTTTGGTGGGGACAGGGCCGGTTTAGTTCAGTTGGCAAAGACAGCTAGTTTTTAATGCAGACCAAGGCCAGCGTGGGTTCCAGTACCATCTGAGGTTATTTGGAAAACGGGCGGCATAGTAGCACAGTGGTTAGCACTGCTGCCTCACTGCTCCAGGGTCCCGGGCTCGATTCCGGCCTCGGGTGACTGTCTGTGTGTAGTTTGCACTTTCTCCCGGTGTCTGTCTGGATTTCCTCCGGGTGCTCCGGTTTCCTCCCACAGTCCAAAGATGTGCAGGGTAGGTGGATTGGCTCTGCTAAATTGCCCCTTAGTGTCCAAAAGGTAAGGTGGGGTTACTGGGTTACGGGGTGCAGCCGTGGGCTTGGATAGAGTGCTCTTTCCAAGGGCTGGTGCAGACCCAATGGGCCGAATGGCCTCCTTCTGCACTGTAAAAAAAAATGTTTAAGTGGTAATTGGATCCTATCTCAGTGGAGTGATTTCACAGCGCCAGGGTCCCAGGTTCGATTCCCGGCTTGGGTCACTCGCTGTGTGGAGTCTGCACGTTCACCCCGTGTCAAGAACTAACAGTATACGCAGAGACTCCGCACAGTCAGTGACCCAAGCAGGGAATAAAACCTGGGACCCTGGCGCTGCGAAGTAACAGTGCTAACCACTAGCCCAGAGTGTTATAACACTTTATAAAATTCTAAAGTCAACAACTAAGAGTATACGAGAATCTCCACATTGACTCTTACCAACTTTTACAGATGCACCACAGAAAGCATCCTATCAGGCTGCATCACAGCCTGGTATGGCAAGTGCTCGGCCCAGGACCGCAAGAAACTTCAGAGAGTCGTGAACACCGCCCAGTCCATCACACGAACCTGCCTACCATCCATTGACTCCATCTACACCTCCCGCTGCCTGGGGAAAGCGGGCAGTATAATCAAAGATCCCTCCCACCCGGCTTACTCACTCTTCTAACTTCTTCCATCAGGCAGGAGATACAGAAGTCTGAGAACACGCACGAACAGACTCAAAAGCAGCTTCTTCCCCACTGTCACCAGACTCCTAAATGACCCTCTTATGGACTGACTTCATTAATACTATACCCTGTATGCTTCATCCGATGCCAGTGCTTATGTAGTTACATGGTATATGTTGTGTTGCCCTTATTATCTATTTTCTTTTATTCCCTTTTCTTCCCATATACTTAATGATCTGTTGAGCTGCTCGCAGAAAAATACTTTTCACTGTACCTCGGTACACGTGACAATAAACAAATCCATCCATACAGAACAAAGAACAAAGAACAATATTTCACAGGAACAGGCCCTTTGGCCCTCCAAGCCTGCGCCGATCTGGACCAACTGCCTGTATCCCTCTATTACCCGTCTGTTCATGTGCCTATCTAGATAAGTCTTAGAGGTCGTTAACATATCTGCCTCATCCACCTCACTTGGCAGTGCATTCCAGGCCACCACCATCCTCGGTGTAAAAAACGTGCCCTGCACATCTCCATTGAACCTTTCCCCCCCCCTCACCTTGAACCTGTGCCCCCTTGTAATTGTCATTTCCTCCCTGGGAAAAAGCCTCCAACTGTTCACCCTATCTATACCCCTAATAATTTTATACACTTCTATTAGGTCGCCCCTCAGCCTCCGTCTCTCTAAGGAGAACAATCTCAGTTTATTCAATCTCTCCACATAGCTAATACCCTCCATACCAGGCAACATCCTGGTAAACCTTTTCTGTACTCTCTCCAAAGCCTCCACGTCGTTCTAGTAGGGCGGTGACCAGAATTGGACACATTATTCCAAATGTGGCCTAACCAACGTTCTATATAATTGTAACATAATGTTTGAGCTTTTTCACTCGCTACCCTGTTTTATAAAGGCAAGCATGCCATATGCTTTCTTTACCACCATTTCCACCTGTGCTGCCACTTTTAAGGATCTGTGGACCTGCATACCCAGATCTCTCTCTTTGTGTCTATGCTCCTGATGGTTCTGCCTTTTATTTTATAGCTCCCTCCTGAATTGGATCTACCAAAATGCATCACCTTGCATTTGTCCGGGTTAAACTCCATCTGCCATTTCGCTGCCCAAATTTGCAGCCTATCTATATCCTGTTGTAACGAGCACCTCTTACAGCCCCTCAGGTATTGACCTCATTGCAGCCTTGGTTCAAACATAGATGAAAGAGCTGAGCTCCAGAGGTAAAGAGTATTGGACAAAAGCAAATTGCTGCAGATGCTGGAATGTGAAACAAACGCAGAGAATACTGGATAATCTCAGCAGGTCTGACAGCATCTGTGGAGAGAAAAGGGAGCTAACGTTACGAGTCTGGATGACTCTTTGTCAAAGTTAGAGAGAACTGGAAATCGATTTATTCTGTCGTGGCGGGGGGTGGGGGGGGGGGGCGGTTGGGGGGAGGGGGAGCAGTGGGGCTGGATAGGGAACAAGCGATGAATGGAGACAGACAAAGATGTCGAGGGCAGAGGATAAAAGGAATGAAAATGAGGGTGATTAAGACTAAGAAGGGTGCTGATAGTGGCACAGGAAGAGATTAGAATGTGTGAATGGCAGAACAAAGGTGAGCAGTGTGTAAAGGGCAACTCAGAACAGTTGGATGAAGGGGGTGGGGGAAGGGGAGAGGAACAATGGTGAGGAAAAAACAGATCAATTGAAGAAATGAAAATAAAAATAAATTGATAGAAATTAAAATGGGGTAAAGGTGGTGGAGTGAGTTCACAGTCTGTTTTGGTAAACATCTTGTCAAGCACTAAGAGAGTATCTGATCCTGATATCAAGAGCCCTAGCAAAACTAGAGTCAATGGGAATTGGGGAAATCTATCCGCTTGTCGGAGTCATGCCTTGCGCAAAGTAAGATGGGTGTATTTATTGGAAGTAGCATTATCAGGAATGTGGAAACTTAACGAGATTAACAGTGAACCTACCACCAAGAAAGCACAACAGCGCCTATACTTCCTCAGGAAACTAAGGAAATTCGGCATGTCCACATTAACCCTTACCAACTTTTACAGATGCACCACAGAAAGCATCCTATCGGGCTGCATCACAGCCTGGTATGGCAACTGCTCGGCCCAGGACCGCAAGAAACTTCAGAGAGTCGTGAACACCGCCCAGTCCATCACACAAACCTGCCTCCCATCCATTGACTCCATCTACACCTCCCGCTGCCTGGGGAAAGCGGGCAGTATAATCAAAGATCCCTCCCACCCGGCTTACTCACTCTTCTAACTTCTTCCATCAGGCAGGAGATACAGAAGTCTGAGAACACGCACGAACAGACCCAAAAACAGCTTCTTCCCCACTGTCACCAGACTCCTAAATGACCCTCTTACGGACTGACCTCATTAACACTACACCCTGTATGCATCATCCGATGCCAGTGCTTATGTACATGTTGTGTTGCCCTATTATGTATTTTCTTTTATTCCCTTTTCTTCCCATGTACTTAATGATCTGTTGAGCTGCTCGCAGAAAAATACTTTTCACTGTACCTCGGTACACGTGACAATAAACAAATCCAATCCAATCCAGATGAAAATAGAAATACAGAAATGTCACAAGATCAGCAGGCAGTTAGAGGAACAATGAGATGGACCAAATAATCCTTTCATAAAAAGACACTTGAGTAGCTTGAAGATAGGAAAAGTGGTTGCAGGAATGGCAGAAATATTGCCGACTGCAGGGATTCACTTCATTCTAGAAAATGATATAGCAGGATCACAGATAGTAGTGATGTCTACTCTGGTTGACCACCTGATCCAGCTACAGAGAAATTGCGACCCCATTCTCCGGGGGGGATTTCCTGATTGTGATGAGATCACAAGCCCATCAGATAAGACAGAAGAGGGAGGAATTGCGAGCACAGGATGAAACAAATGTGATCAGGTTATCTGATATGACCTTTAACAAGCTGAATGAAGATCAAATAGACAAAGGGAAAGAGACAAACATGTTTAATTCAAAGAGACTGATGGAAGTATCACAGGGTGATTCCAACCTGAAACAAATCAGACAGCACAGAAGGGAATGAAAGCAATGGCAGTTAGGAAAGCACAGGCTTTTAGTCTTGTAGCAGGGGAAACAGACAAGCAGGAGATCACCGGGCTCGTGGTATACCTCCTTGGAGGGAGCGGCAGCGGCGCTGTTGCCAGCGCCCCCAGACTCGTACCCACACAAGACGCCGTCTCCAGCTTCTTCCATGCAGCACCCTCCCCCTCCATCACCCACTTGCGCACCATCGTCGCATTGGCGGCCCAGAAGTGCCCATAGAGGTTCGGCAGCGCCAGTCCACCCCTATCTCTATTCCGCTCCAGGAACACCCTTTTCTCCATCGGAGTCCCTCGTGCCCTCACAAACCCAATTATACTCCTGTTAGCCCGCCTAAAAAAAGCCTTCAGGGTAAACATGGGGAGGCACTGGAACAGGAACAAAAACCTTGGGAGCACCGTCATTTTGATTGACTGCGCCCTACCCGCCAAGGACAGCGGCAACGCGTCCCACCTCTTGAACTCCTCCTCCATTTGCTCCACCAGCCTTGTAAAATTAGGCCGATGCAGGGCCCCCAGCTCCTGGCCACCTGGACCCCCAAATACCTGGAGCTCCTCTCCGCCCTTTTTAGTGGGAGCTCGCCAGTCCCCCTCTCCTGGTCCCCTGGATGAACCACGAACAGCTCGCTCTTCCCCATGTTGAGCTTGTACCCCGAAAAGTCCCCGTATTCCCTAAGAATCCTCATTACCTCCGGCATTCCCCCCTCTGGGTCCGCTACATACAGCAGCTGGTCGTCCACATACAGCGACACCCTATACTCCTCCCCACCCCGCACCAACCCCCTCCATTTCCTTGACTCCCTCAGTGCCATAGCCAGGGGTTCAATCGCCAGTGCGAAGAGCAGGGGGGACAGGGGACACCCCTGCCTCGTCCCTCAGTGCAACCGAAAGTACTCGGACCTCTTCCTGTTTGTGGCCACACTCGCCATCAGGACCTCATACAACAGCCTAACCCACCTGACAAACCCCTCCACACCCGAACCTCTTCAGCACCTCCCACAGGTACCCCCACTCCACACGATCAAAGACTTTCTCAGCGTCCATCGCCACCACTATCTCCGCCTCCCCCTCCCTCGCCGGCATCATGATAACATTCAAAAGCCTCCGCACATTCGCGTTCAACTGCCTCCCCTTCACAAACCCCGTCTGGTCTTCATGGATAAGCGGCACACAATCCTCAACCCTTGTGGCTAAGACCTTCGCCAGCACCTTGACATCTACATTTAGCAACGAAATTGGTCTGTAAGACCCACATTGCAGGGGAACCTTGTCCCGCTTCAGGATCAAGGACATCAGTGCCCGGGACATCGTCGGGGGCAAAGCCCCCCCCTTCTTTGCCTCATTGAAGGTCCTGACTAGCAACGGGCCCAACAGGTCCATGTATTTTTTATAGAATTCGACCGGGAAACTGTCCGGCCCCGGTGCCTTCCCGCCTGCATGCTTCCTATCCCTTTGGTCACCTCCTCCAGCCCAATCGGGGCACGCAATCCCGCCACCAGTCCCTCTTCCACCTTTGGAAACCTCAATTGGTCCAGGAAGCGGCCCACCCTCCCTCCTCCCATGGGGGCTCGGATCGGTACAATTCCTCGTAAAAGTCCCTGAAGACCCCATTGATGCCAACCCCACTCCGCACCACACTCCCTCCCCTGTCCTTAACTCCCCCGATCTCCCTAGCTGCATCCCGCTTCCGAAGCTGATGCGCCAGCATCTGGCTTGCCCCCTGGGCCTTCCTCCACTGCACCTCTGCCTTCCTGGTGGTCACCAGTTCGAATTTGGCCTGGAGGCTGCGCCTCTTCCTCAACAATCCTTCCTCGGGCACCTCCGTCCATACCTCCTGTCTACCCTCACCATCTCCCCCACCGCTCCTTGTGGGCCCTGATGGAGATCAGCTCTCCCCTCGCCACCGCCTTCAGCGCCTCCCATACCATCCCCACTCGGACCTCCCTGTTGTTGTTGGTCTCCAAGTACCTCTCTATACTTCCTCGGACCCGCTCGCTCACCTCCTCGTCCGCCAACAGCCCCACCTCCAAGCGCCACAACGGGCGCTGGTCCCTCTCCTCCCCCATCTCCAAGTCCACCCAATGCGGGGCGTGGTCCAAAATGGCTATGCCGAATACTCAGTATCCTCTACTCCCGCTATCAGCGCCCTACTCAAAATGAAAAAGTCGATTCGGGAATACTCCTTATGGACATGTGAGAAGAATGGAAATTCCTTAGCCCCGGCCTTGCAAATCTCCAAGGGTCCACCCCTCCCATCTGGTCCATAAACCCCCTCAGCACTCTAGCCGCCGCTGGCTTCCTACCCGTCCTAGACCTGGAGCGATTCAGTGCCAGATCCAGCACCGTGTTAAAGTCTCCCCCCATCAGGCCCCCCACTTCCAAATCTGGGATCCGACCCAACATACGCCGCATGAAACCCCCATCGCCCCAATTCAGGGCATACACATTGACCAGTACCACCCTCTCCCCCTGCAACTTACCACTTACCATTACGTACCTACCGCCATTATCTGCCACAATGCTCGTTGCCTCGAATGACACCTTCTTTCCCACCAAGATCACCACCCCTCGATTTTTGGCATCCAGCCCCGAGTGAAACACCTGACATACCCACCCTTTCCTCAATCTTACCTGATCTGCCAGTCTCCTGGAGCATAACCACATCCGCCTTCAGCCCCTTCAGGTGCGCGAACATGCGGGCCCGCTTAACCGGCCCATTCAGTCCCCTTACATTCCAGGTTATCAGCCGGATCAGGGGGTTACCCGCCCCCCTCCCCCACCGACTAGCCATAACCCCTCCTCGGCCAGCCACGTGCCCGCACCCCAAACCCGGCCCGTTCCCCACAGTGGCATACCCCTGTCTCGACCCCCCCCCCACTCGCTCCAGCTCCCCCTTGACCATAGCAGCAGCAACTTAATCCCCTCCCCCCCGGCTAGGACCCATCCTAACTGATTTACTCCCCCCATTGCACTTCCGCAGGTCAGCTGACTCCTGCTGACCCCGGCCACTCCCGCCTCTCCTTCAACTCCTCCCATTGTGTGACACACCCTCCTCTACCGTTCCCCATCCATAGGCTCTCCCCTGTCCCCTGCCATTCTTTTTTTTTTGAGGTTATGTATTGGTTTTATTCTGGGTGAAGTTTTGTTCTGAATTTTAAGCATAGCGATCTCAAGAGGTTGAGTGAAAAGCACCTCATGCTCAGACCGCTGATTGTCTTCAATAATCTCCAAAACTGCCGCCTTTTCTTCATTTCACTGAATTTCCCAATCTCAATCCTCCCATTCATCATCATCAGCTCCTTCTCCTGGGGTGCTAGCTTTGCCATCTTGCTCCTTTTTAGACTTTGCAGTAAATATGTTGTCAGTCCGAGAAGCTCCCGTCTTCTCACCTCCTGCAAAGTTGCATTTCGTCACAATTCCTGCATCCATTTTGGCAAGTGAAAAAATAAAAGGACTGTCCCCTCTCGTTTTCAGACGTAGTCCATCTCCAATCTCCAACTCAATATTTTCCATCTCTCTCTCCGGGATCCAGAATGCCAAGCTCTGATCAGGTGTGTGCTTCTCAGAGATTCTCAACAGCTCGGGTTTATTAATCAAACTCTTCAGCTCATCCACTGAAATCTTATCTGTTGTCCCTTTGCTTCCACTTTGAAGGAAGACATCAAGTAGCCAGTGTTGACCTTTTTGGTTTCACTAAAATTCGGTTCTATCTCCACCCCAACTGAATCAAATTTCCTTTTGTGAATTTTTGTTGGCTGAATGTAAAGAATAAAGTAACGTTCCGGGCTGCTCCCAGTGGGTTTGATGTGATGGTGGCTCACCGAGCGCAGCGTTCCCTCCAGCATCGCCCCCGGGCCCCCCTGCAGCGTCTCCGGCTCCGAGCGGCCGGGCAGCGGATCCAGGAGCGGCCCCTTCCATTCTAAGCGCGGGAATCAACCCTCGCTTCCCGGCCCCGGCCCCGCCCCCTCGTCTTCAGCGCGGGAAAAAGCCCGCGCTTTTCACCTACCCGGCCCCGCCCCCTCTGACGCAGCTCCTTTTACAGGCCCAGTCCCCTCACCCCCGACCCGGGCCACCCCCTCCCCCGCGAGACCCCATCTCACCGCCGGCCACCACCCCTGTTCCGTTTACCTGCCCCCCTCCAAGAGCCCCCCCGACCAACCCAACCAAAACAGTGCCCAACCCGCCGCAACCACCCTCACCGACCCGAAAGAGAAAAACACAGAGAAAAAGAAACCCGGAGCAAAACAAGGGCCCCCCCCCCCCCCCCCCCCACCCCCCAAAAAAATAACATATCAACCACAGTCCCCAAACGCCCATCCCGACCCTCAATCTGTGTCCAACTTCTCGGCCTGAACAAAGGCCCACGCCTCCTCCGGAGACTCAAAGTAATAGTGCCGGTCCTTGTAGGTGACCCACAGTCGCGGCGGCTGCAACATGCCAAACTTCACCCCCTTCCTGTGCAGCACTGCCTTCGCTCGATTGTACCCGGCCCTCCTCTTCGCCACCTCCGCACTCCAGTCCTGGTATATTCGAACCTCCGCGTTCTCCCACCTGCTGCTCCTCTCCTCCTTGGCCCACCTGAGCACACACTCCCGATCGACGAACCGATGGAACCTCACCAGCACCGCCCGCGGAGGCTCGTTAGCCTTGGGCCTCCTCGCCAGCACTCTACGGGCCCCTTCCAGCTCCAGGGGCCCCTGGAAGGACCCCGCTCCTATCAGCGAGTTCAACATGGTGACCACATAGGCCCCCACGTCCGGCCCCCCCAGCCCCTCCGGGAGGCCCAGAATCCGCAGATTCTTCCGCCTCGACCGATTCTCCATCTCCTCGAACCGCTCCTGCCATTTCTTGTGGAGCGCCTCGTGCGTCTCCACCTTTACCTCCAGGCCAAGATCTCGTCCTCGTTGTCGGAGATCTTTTGTCGAGCCTCGCGGATCGCCACCCCCTGGGCCGTCTGTGTCTCCAGCAGCTTATCAATGGAAGCTTTCATCGGATCTAGCAGGTCCACTTTAATCTCTCTGAAGCAGCGCTGGATACCCTCCTGCAGCTCCTCCGCCTACTGCATTCACGCTGCCTGGTCTCCGCCCGCCGCCATTTTGTTCTTCTTCTCTCACACCTTCTTCGGGTCCACCACCACCTTTTTAGTCGCCCCGCTCCTGCTGGAAGCCATATACTATCGGGGAGCTGTTATAGTCTCCTTCCCACACCGGGAAAGTGCCGTTGGGGGCCCTGAAAAGAGCCCAAAAGTCCGTTTTTGCAGGAGCCGCTGAATGTGCAACTTAGCTCCTTATAGCCGCAACCGGAAGTCCCTCGAACTCCAGTAGATTTGTCAAGCATGATTTCCCCTTCATAAATCCATACTGACTCTGTCCGATCCTGTCACTGTTTTCTAAGTGCTCTGCTATAAAATCTTAAATAATTGATTCTAGAATTTTCCTCACTACCGACATCGGGCTTACTCATCTATAAAATCCCTGCTTTCCCTCTCCCTCACTTTTTAAATAGTGGGGTTACATTAGCCATCCTCCAATCTGTAGGAACTGCTCATGAGTTTAGCGAATCTGGGAAGATGACGACCAATGTATCCCCTATTTCTAGAACCACTTTCTTAAATACTCTGGGATGCATATTATCAGGCCCATGGGATTTATCAGCCTTCAATCCCATCAATTTTCCCAAATCATTTCTCTATTGAAATTGATCTTTCAGTTCCTCCCGCTCAATAAACTCTGCATTCCCCAACATTTGTGGCATGTTATTCGTGTCCTCATTTGTGAAGACAGAACCAAAGTATGTATTTAGTTGCTCGGCCATTTCTTTGTCCCCCATTATAAATTCCCGTTTCTGACTGTAAGGGACCTACACTGGTCTTCACCAATCTTTTTCTCTCCACATATCTGTAGAAACGTTTAATCAGTTTTTATGTCAGTGTACCCGAACAGGCGCCGGAGTGTGGTGACCAGGGAATTTTCACAGTAACTTAATTGAAGTGTAATGTGTGCAGACTTGTGATACTAATTATGTTCTCATCAAGCTTACTCTTGCACTCTATTTTTCCCTTCTGAGTCAATCTCTAATTTCCATTATAGGCGATGATTTGGCCACCTTTCCCATTTTACTTTTGTGCCAGACAGGAATAAACAATTGTTGCAGTTCTTCCACACGCTCCTTGAATGTTTGCCATTGCCTAGCCACAGTCATCCCATTAAGTAACATTGCCCAATTGACCATAGCCAACTCCCGCCTCATACCATCGTAGTTTCCTTTATTAAGATTCAGGACCCTAGTCTCAGAATCAACTACATCACTCTGCATCTTGATGAAAAGTTTGGTTATATTATTGTCGTTCACCCCCAAGGGGTCTTGAATAACTGGATCGCCAATGATTCCGCTCTCATTACACAATGCCCAGTCGAGGATGGCCTGTTCTCCAGTTGATTCCTCAACATCTTGGTCCAGAAAACCATCCTGTACAGTGCAGGAATCCTTCTCCTATGGTATTGTAACTAATTTGATTTGCCCAATCTATATGTAGATTAAAATCATCCATGATTACATTTGTTCATTTATCGCATGTATCTCTAATTTCCTGTTTAATGTCATTCCCAACATCACCACTAGTTTGGGGGTCTATATACAACACCCACTAACAATTTTTGGCCTCGTATCTCAGCCCGACCTATGCTGATTCCACATTGTTGGAGCTAATATCCTTCCTCATTATTGCATTAATTCCTCTTTAACCTGCAACATGGAAATATTACATTTGGGTCCCTCATCCAAATCCTTGATTATATATTGTGAATAACTGGGCCCACACACTGATTCCTCTGGTACCCCACCAGTTACCGCCTGCCACTCCAAAAAAAGACCCATTTATTCCTACTCCGTTTCCAGTCTGCGAACCAATTCTCAATCCAAGTCAATCCCAATGTTTTAATTTTGAACATCTCAGCTCTGGAACTAAGATGATTAACCTCCAACAACCACCACAATCTTTCATTGTGCTGGGTATTATTCCAACCAAGAAATATTTTCCCCTAGATTCCCATTAACTTCAGTTTTGCTAGGGCTCCGTGATATCACACTTGGGCAAATATTGATATCAAGGGCAAATATTGATATCAACTCTCACCTCACAAGTTAAGCTCTTTTGCCCAAGCCTGGACCAAGGCTGTAATAAGGTCAAGGGCAGAGTGGCCCTGATGGCACCCTTACTGTGCATCAGTGAACAGTTTATTGCTGTCTAAGTGCTGCTTGGTAACACTGTTGGCACACCTTGCATCATTTTGCTGATGACTGAGAGTAAACTGAGATAGCAATTGGACAGATTGGATTTTTCCTGCTTTTTTGTGCACAGGACATACCTGGATAATTTTCTACATTGCTGGATGGATATCAGTGTTGTAGCTGTACTGGAACAGCTTGGCTAGGGGTGCAGTATGTCCTTGAGCACAACACTTCAGTACTTTGACAGCTTTGACAAAGAGTCATCCAGACTCAAGAAGTTTGCTCCCTTCTGTCCACAGATGCTGTCAGAGCTTCTGCGATTGTTCAATATTTTCTGTTTTTATTCTATTGGAATAGTGTCAGGACTGCAGCCTTTGCAGTGCCCAGAACATTCAGCCACTTCTTAAATCATGTGGAGTGAATTAAATTGGCTGAAGAATAAGGGATGAGGCAAGCCGAGGAGCAAGGGCCAATGCCAAGATGGATCATCCATTTGGCAATTCTGGCTGAAGACGTTCTCCTCGTGTCTGCGTGAATTTCCTTGGTATTCCGGTTTCCTCCCACAGTTCAAAGACGTGTAGGTAAGGTGGATTGCTAAAATTGCCCTTAGTATCCAAAGATATACAGGTTAGGTGGGATTACAGGGATAGGGCAGAGGGGGAGACCCAAGTATGGTGCTCTTTTGGAAGGTCAGTGTAGACTCGATGGGCTGAATGGCCTCCTTCTGCACGGTAGGATTCTATGAATCTTATTGACATCCAGCAGCCTTTAGAAAACATAAATACACAGTGCTTTCACATCTATAAATAAAGCAGACATTCAGATTATTTCAAATGTTTTGATAGAATGCCGAAACTTTTTTTAAAGTTGCAACTTCAAAGCGGTCAGGATAGTTTTTGTTTTATGTACATCTTCTTTGAATGTGACAAGAGTAAAAGTAATAATTGCAAATTCAAAACTACAGTGCCAAAAGAATGATCAAAACTCCCACTACAACAAATGACCGACTGAGAAAACTATCCATTTATTTAGAAAAAGATTACACTGGTAGAATACAGCAGATAAAAAATTCAAATGCAATCTTGAAAATTTATGACCAAACATAGGTATTCATGGAAATAGAAATCTCCTGTAGTTGTACAATTTAAACCTAATTTCATCTTTTAAAGGACAATTCTTGCAATTTGTTTTAAAATCATGGAATAAACACAAGATGCTGCACGGGATAGTTTTAATCAGTAAATTAAACAACGGCTGATTTTAATTACACACAATCACTATACTAGTGTATACATAATATACAAATATCTTCATTGCCGTAAAGGTGAAGACAGAAGGTTGTAGACAGTCTGCAGCAGACTCCAATCTGTTCTCAAAGTGACTACAAAATGTACTCTGTGGTTTTGTTGCGTACAGCACATTGTGCTTATATTTAAGAGCAAACCACTTGCTAGTATTATACTGAAAATGACATGCATACAGACAAAACATCAAGTTAAAAGACAACACAACTCAACTTTTAAACGATGGCCAACAGAAATGGAGTGAAAGGAATTCAACAAAATGTTTTAATAGGCTTCGGTTAGGTCCTCTGTCTTGATTTGCCATCCTTCCAAATGAAGTCCATGTATCCAAAATTCAGTAGCACAAGTAAATCCATGGCAGCAGCTTGAAATCCAATGTGGGGGGAAAAAACCTGCAAAACATTCAACAAAATTATATTTCAGAAAACTCTTCGGCGAGGCAAAGTGCTTCTTCACAGGGGCAATGTGAAAATTGGGAAGGCAGTCAACTCATTATCCCCTTGCTCACACTTTTGTAGTTTGGTGACTGTCAGCCTGTTCTTTCTGGAAACTCCTGATCTGCAACTTTAGAGGTGGCCATAACAACAGTAGGTAAGACTTTCAATTCCCATGAACTTTACTCAACTACTTTCAGTATACAATTAAATTTCATTATTGCAAGACTGAAAAGAAAGGCTACCTATTTCCATCTCCATGCACCAAATTCAGACCACACTCAGCTTCAACCCTTGCATCCCACCTTCATAAATTCGCACTTATCTAACACTGGTCTCGGGAAGCTCGATTGGTTCATTGTGCTTCAGTTCCTCCTATACACCACTTCAAAAGTTCAATCAGACTTCTGCAACATTTTCCAATACCGCATTGAGCTTACTTTTCTTCTTCAAATTTTGGTCCATGTTTCTCCCTCCTTGGGTTTTTTTTAAAAAATCCAATGAAGGGGCAATTTACCTACCCTGCACATCTTTGGGTTATGGGGGTGAGGCCCACACAGACATGGGGAGAATGTGCAAATTCCACATGGACAGTGACCCAGGGCTGGGATCAAACCTGGGTCCTCGGCGCCGTCAGACAGCAGTGCTAACCGCTGCGCCACCATGCCGCCTTCCTTAGCTTTTCTGATGGCAGAACCATCAAACATCCTGCCCTCACATTTTGGAAGTTTCTCCCTCAATCCATCCACTTTGCTGTCCCATCTTCAACTAAAACTACCTCTAACAGCGCCACTTTCCTCCTTTATTCTTGCTTGAGCTTGACTGTTACCCGGGAAACATCATAGGATATTTTATACTAAATTCGTCAAGTGAATGAAAGTTGTCAGTCCCAAAAGATCCACTTTGTTGCCATCAGTACAGCAGAGTGGAACTTGTTCATCCTAACAATAAGCAGCAGGTTTAAAAGCAGACAAAATCCTGGAATAACGAGGTCGCTTGATTGGTTGGACTTATTTTTTTTTTTTATATACAATCTTTATTGTCACAAGTAGGCTTACATTAACACTGCAATGAAGTTACTGTGGAAAACCCCCTCCCCTGCCATTATAAATCAAAGGTCGGTTTAAATAGGTCCTATTAACGTATTGACCAAATCTGCTTCAATTTCCTGCCCTCTTCTGGAAAGAAACATTTTTTAAAATAGATACAAATTTAGAATACCCAATTCATTTTTTTCCAATTAAGGGGCAATTTAGCGTGGTCAATCCACCTATGCTGCACGTCTTTTGGGTTGTGGGGGCGAAACCCACGCAAACGCAGGAAGAATGTGCAAACTTCACATGTGCAAACTTAGCCCTGTGCACAGGGCTAAATCGCTGGCTTTGAAAGCAGACCCAGGCAGGCCAGCAGCACGGTTCAATTCCTGTAACAGCCTCCCCGAACAGGCGCAGGAATGTGGCGACTAGGGGCTTTTCACAGTAACTTCATTTGAAGCCTACTTGTGACAATAAGCGATTTTCATTTTTCATTCATTTCATACTTCACACGGACAGTGACCCAGAGCCGGGATCGAACCTGGGACCTCAGTGCTGTGAGGCCGCAGTGCTAACCACTGCACAACCGTGCTGCCCTCGATTGAAAGAAACATGCATACTTTCTTGTATAATCTCAACGGAATATATGTAGCTTGAAAATGAACATGAACGACAATTCTTCCCTATATCCCTTATAAATATGATTTATTAATGATCTTTCCTTGCAGCATTTCCCCACAGCCTCTGAAACTCTGCCGAATCATAGAATGGTTAAAGCACAGAAGGAAGCCATTTAGCCTGTTGTAACCATGCCATCTCTCTATAAGAGCAACTTGGTTAGTCCTACTCCTTTTCCTGATTGCCCTGCAAATTTTCTCTTTCAGGTGCCTATCCAATTCACCTTTAAAAGCCATGATTGAATCTGCCTCCACCACACTGTCAGGCAGTGCATTCCAGATCCTAGCCATCTGCTGTGCTAATTTTCTTTTCTCATGCCACCTGAAATGAGTGTCCTCTGGTTCTTGACCCTTCATCAATGGGAACAGGTTTGCTCCATCCAC
This sequence comes from Scyliorhinus torazame, assembly GCF_047496885.1. Taxonomy (NCBI): domain Eukaryota; kingdom Metazoa; phylum Chordata; class Chondrichthyes; order Carcharhiniformes; family Scyliorhinidae; genus Scyliorhinus; species Scyliorhinus torazame. The sequence goes on along the minus strand of NC_092711.1, from coordinate 281,669,255 downwards.
TCTGTCTAGACTCATCATGACTTTGAGCACCTATCGAAACTGCTCTCAACCTTCTCTCTCTCTCTCAAAGAAAAGCCCCCAATTTCTCCAATCTATCCTTCAACTACAGTATCTCATCCTGTGAACCACTTTTGGAAATCGTTTCTGCACCCCCTCTGTTTCTCATTCTCCCTTCCAAAATATGTCACTTCACATTTCTCAGCATCAAATTTCATTTGCCACTGGTCCATCCATTTCACCAGCCTGTCTATGTCCTCTTGATGTCAATCACTATCCTCCTTGCAGTTCACAATTGTGTCATCTTTAAATTTTGAAATTCTTTGTACTCCTATTGGGAGAATCCCACTGCACGCAGTCCTCCAATTTAAAAAAACTCTTTCCTGTCATTCAGCCAACTTCATTACTACGTTGCCACTGTACCTTTTATTGTGTGAGCCTCAACTTTGCTGGCAAGTCCAAGGTGTAGTAATTTAACAATTTTGGAAATCCATGTACACCACATTAACCCTCACCAATTCTCTGTTACCTCTGCAAAAAACGTTATCAAATCCATGCTGAATTTCCTGAAGTAATTTCACACTGTCCAAGCAACAGTTAAATTTTGGCTTGGATTTGAAAGCTTTACTACCACTAGCATTGAATTACTGGTCTGTAGCTCCTGGGTTTATCCTTACACCCCTTTTGGAACAAGGGTGTAATATCTGCGGTTCTCAGTCCTCTGGCATTATTATTCTCTTATTTAAGGAGTATGAGAAGATAAATGGACAGTACCTCAGCAATTTTCACTATCATTTTCCTCAGCAGTCTCGGTTACATCCCATCCAGTCCTGCTGAATTCTCACCTTTTAAGTACAGCCAAACTCTCTAATACTCCTCTATCAATTTTTAACCACCCAGTATCTCAACTACCATCTTATTTACTATGTCTGGCATATTCTTCCTTGGTTAAACACAAATGCAAAGTACTCATTTAGTACCTCAGCCATGCCTTCTGACTTCATTTAGATCTCTCCTTTTCAGTCCCGAATTGCCTTCACTCCTCCCTCTAACGCTTTGCTATTTATATGCCTGAAGACGATTTCTGCATGAACTTCAACTCTTCCCAAACTACATCATTGGTTCCAACATAGATTATGTGTTATGTTCATTCTCCTTCCCAGCACAAAATATTCTACACCCATTCAATGACTTCCTTTACCCTGGTACCAGGAGGGAGGCAACACAGTCTGCCAAAAGTGCACCGATAGCACGGCTGCCTCACAGCTCCAGGGAACCTGGTTCAATTCCTGCCTCGGGTGTGCTCTGGTTTCCTCCCACGGTCCAAAGATGTGCAGGTTAGGTGGATTGGCCATGCTAGTGCCCATGAAGAGTACCAAAGGTTAGGTGGGGTTACTAGGTTATGGGGATAGGGCGGAGGCATGGGCTTATGTAGGGTGCTCTTTCTAAGGGCCGGTGCAGACTTTTTCTGCTGAATGGCCTCCTTCTGCACTGTACATTCTATGATTTTAAAACCCCATCAATTCCCCATGACCACCGTATTTCTACACATTCACTGTGATTCTGTGCAGTAATTTGCTCCGTTGTGCTGTGAAAGAGCTCTGATCTAGCTCTAAAAGAGCTCTTTGGCACATACACCCTCATCATTATTTAGCATGGTTTGAGTGGCACACTTCCAATGGCAATGCCTGCCTCTTCATACCCTGTTAGATAGCCCTAACTTGTTTTCTTCTTGGTCTCCGCTGCTGTAGAGAGTGACTGTCTTCTGGAAAATGCACTGGGTGAAACTTTCAGCCTCCTGTACACCCTGAAAAAGGTTCCAGTCAATCGCACTCTGAAATTGAGTTTGAGTTTCAGCAACCGGAGGAACTTCCCTCACGCATGGTTATCCAAGACACATGAAGCTCTTGAAGTTCCCACATGGCACCGGAATTGCAGGCAACAGGTCTCAGGTGCCTTTGATTTTGTTCAAAAATCTATCAATTCATGCATGTTTTCAGTTGAGTATCGCTTACTTTGAATTGTTACTTAATTTGTATAATAAATTTTTATTGAATACAATTGGATCCCATTGTTGGCATCCCTATTTAATTCAAATGTTATCCCCTTAGATCTTAAATAGATGAGTTATGACACAGAAAGAGGCCATCCAGCCCATCATGTCTGTGCCAGCCAAACAAAAATAGAAACGAGCCACTCAATTTAATTCCACTTTCCACCTCCTGATCTATTGGCTTCCAGGTTACAGCACTTCAGATGAAAGTCCAGGTACCTTTTAAATTAGTTGAGCATTTCAGCCTCAACCACCAACTTAGGCAGTGAATTCCAGATGCCCACTATCATTTGGGGGAATAACAATTCTCATATCCCCTCTAATCACCTTAAAGCTATGGCTCCGTGGCAACTGACCTTGGGTACTGGGTTACTTGAGTTACTGGGTTATGGGGATAGGGTGGAGGTGTTGACCTTGGGCAGGGTGCTCTTTCCAAGAGCCAGTGCAGACTCGATGGGCCGAATGGCCTCCTTCTGCACTGTAAATTCAATGATAATCTATGACCTATCAGCTTGGGGAAGCAGGTCTTTTCTGTTCACCCTACCTTGGCCTTCATAATTTTGCACACTTCCATTAGGTCACCCCTCAGCCAATGTTCTAAGAAAAACAACCCCAGCCTATCCAAATTCTACTCATACTGCAATTTTCAAGCCCTGGGGACATTCTTGTAAATCTCCTCTGCGCTTTCTCCAAAGAAATAATGTCCTTGCTGTAATGTGCTGACCAGAACTGTACACAAATTTCAGCTGTGGCCTAATCAACATTTTATATGTTCCAGCACTGCATCCCTACTTTTGTATTCAATACCTCATCCACTAAGGGGCAATTTAGCTTGGCCAATCGAACTAACCTGCACATCTTTGGAATGTGGGAGAAAACCGGAGCATCGGGAAGAAACCCACACAGACGAGGGGAGAACGTACAAACTCCACAAAGTCACCCAAGGCCAGAATCGCATCCGGGTCCCTGGTGATGTGGTGCAGCAGTGCTAACCACTGTGCCACCATGCCGCCTTGATTTGTTTTCCCTCCCCAAATGTACCTCATACTTTTCTGGATTGAATTCCATTTGTTACTTTTCCACCCTTCAACCAAACCATTGATACCATTCCCTCTTCACTATCAACTACATGACCACAATTTGTGTCATCTGCAAATTTGCCAATGATGCTTCTCACATTTAAGTCCTTTACAGCATGGAAACAGGTCCTACGGCCCAGCTTGTCCAAAAACCCTAATCACTAATATCTACCACAAAAAACTAGCCCTCCAATTCTGAGCCCTGTGCAACTCAACTGCTAAGCGCTTTCCATTTGCAAAAACATCCACCGACTATTGCCCTTTATTTCCTCTTGCTGAGACAATTTTGGATCCAACTCACAACCTTCCTCTCATTCCCATGGGATTCTACTTTTCTTATCAACCTGCCATGCGGGACCTTGTCAAGCGCCTCACTAAAATTCATGCAGACAACATCCACTGCACTAACTTGATCGGTCCTCCATGTTACTTCCTCAAAAAGTGCAATTAAGTTTGTAAAACGTGATCTTCCCCTAATGGAACCATGATGACTATCCCTGATCAATCCATGCCTAAGTGACAGTTTATTCAGTTTATCAGAATAGATTCCAATAATATGCCCACCATCAAATCATGATTACTTGTAGATTTAGAATATTAGAAATCCTACAGTGCAGGAAGAGGCTATTCAGTTGTTGAATTTGCACCGACCCTTTGAAAGAGCACTCTACCTAGGCCCATTCCCCCGGCCCTATCCTCGTAACCCCATAACCTAACCTGCAAACTAAGGGGCAATTTAACATGCCCAATCCACCTAAACTGCACATCTTTGCCTGTGGGAGGAAACCGGAGGACCCGGAGGAAACCCATGCAACACGGGGAGAATGTACAAACTCAGACAGTGAACCAAGGCTGGAATTGAACCCGGATCCCTGCTGCCTAGCCACTGTGCCTCCCTTTAATTTAAATTATATAGCATCTCCTTCCCCCTCTGCACTGCAATCCCCCTCTCACCAAATTCCTATAATTGCTATTTAGCACAATGACCCAACGCTGCCTTCACAAAGCTGTGTGCGCATCATGGGAAGGAAAAAGCAATTGCGAAATAACAAATTGACACCAACATAACTGCATTCGAAGATAAATGCCAAAAAAAGGGAGGATAGTTGATATTCAATTGATTTCAAAAATAAATAAAAATCTTACCGTTAGTTGTATCATTCTTTATTATCTATGTTTTTCTGATGATTTATGAGTATGATTGTTAAGAAAAATAGCAAAATATACAGCATTTGTGCTGTGGACTTTCTAATCGCATTTTGAAACAGGCGCTGTTTTGGAAGCCGTGTAAATGCGTTAAATTGGGTACATCTGCATTATGACATGTTTTTAGTTTTACCGATTATATATGGTAGACAATATTTAAAGGGCATTCTAATTTTACACAGAAATGGCCACAATTCTAATCTTCAGCTGGAAATTTTAATATTTCATTGTCACAGGATTAATAAAAGGATATTGTTTTTTGTCTTCTTTCAGTCCTCCACCTTCGCGCTTCTCTTTTTTGTCTCCTTTATCATGCCTGGACTCCTGTAAGACATAACAACGAAGAAAATAAAATGCATCACAAACTTCAGACGTGTTGAACAGATCTAGATCACATTAATTGCAACCTCCAAGGAGAAACAAAGCATATCACCACAAGCAAAAATGTTTTTGGTATACAAACTAATTCAACAATGCCACTTAGACAGTTTAACGTTTGTGAGCTTGCAATTCTTTCAAATTTTGCTCATGTACTTAAGAACCGCTATTCTGCATTATTTACTCGGTTACCAAAGGTTTCCAGTTACTGTTCTGTTCTATCCTTTCTATTCAGTATTGTTATAGGATTCTACCGAGACCACAATGTTCCAGCTTTGTTCACTCCATGCCACTAACTCACCACATGACAGTAGAAATGTAAAACAGGATCTACTTTCTCAAGGTTCTCTTTTCCTCTCTAGTTAAGTGACAATTCTTTTAAAATGTGCAAAGCAATGTCCAGAAAATTAGGTGACTTGCCAGTGTGGCAGTAGAATAAAGCTGCTCTTTTAGTACGAAGTAGCATCCTAATTCTAAGTCTTGGACTTGCGAGTGGTTGTGCAGCCCAGAGTGTGGCCAGGAACAAATTTCAGTGGGTGAATTAAGCTGGAACACAGGATGGGATTTTGTTAAGCAGAGGAACCCGAGCCAAAGGTGGAACACTCAATGGAGCAGAACAACTAGAGCTGGAACATAGACAGAAACAAAGAGACAAACAAAAGAGGATTTGAGAAAAACATTCACACCATTCAAACTGGGTTCCAATTTCACCCCCCTTCCCAATATGTATTTGATCCATGATACGGCTGCAAGCCAATCTGCTTTACACTCATTCATCAAGAAATTAATACAAGTAAACTTAATATGTTGATAGTTATCATAACTTGAACTTTCATTGTCCATTATTGGCATGTAATGGCATATATTCTTAGCTTACATAATATGTATACAACATAAACTCAAGTAGAAAAGTGGCCAGGATTGGAATGATCCACTATTGTGCATCGGCCCTCATATTTCTTTTCCAAGATTCAGTATGCCGTAGGCTTTACATGTATGAAACAATCTAAGCATGCATAAGCTCACAAAGATGATCTTTGGTTCTTTAGCTGAACTGAAGGACATCTGCCTAAAATGCTGATCTGTTTCTTTAGACACTCATGGGTCTACTATCAGTTCTCAATATTTTCTGTTTTTACTTCAACTATCTTTAAACTTCATCGCTCAAGGAAAGAGGAGTTCCACCAAAGAGCTGCTAATTCTGGCAATATTTCCAAGCCAATCATGTCATACTGATAATAAAGATTCAAGTTTCCTATGAATTTTTAACATCTTACTTAAAATTTATTAACTTTGTAGGTTCTCGTCAAAACATTTTTAGTCCACTGTATAAATAAATTACATGCATACACTAAAGCTTATCCAAAAATAATGAAATTTGATATTAAGATTGGATCAAAAACTGATGTTCGACTTCAAAAAGGCTCTGTAAATTTATTTTTCACGTATCTGACTTCCATTTCTAATACAATTCTCTGATCAATTATTGAGGATGTATGCAGTCATATAGACAAGACTATACCTTTTTGCTTGTTGTTGAACTTTTTTCCATTTTTTCTAATTTGATAGAATCATTCTTATCCCTGTCTTTACCAGAGCTAGATTTTGAACTCTTATTTTTCTCTTTTTCCTTCTCATTTGAGCGTGGGGAATCTGCTGGACTTCCACTTTTACTCCTTTTTCCAGGGCCACCTGTTAAATAAACATTCAATCCTCATTTCTCTTTGCAGTAAATACAAAATGGACAAAAGGCATACTACTGCCAGACTTGCTTCAGAGACAGAAGGTTATGGGTTCAAATTCTGCACCAGAGACTTGAGCACACAATGTAGGATGATACCTCTGTGCAATACTGATGAACTGCTTCACTGTCAGAGGTGTCAATAAATGAATAACTTTGCCCCCTCAGGTGGGCATTAATATCAAGGCAATAATCAAAAATGAGAGGTCGAGATTGCCTGATGTCTTGAACACCATAAAACAATATCTGCTCATTATCCCATTACTACAACATTTCCTTGCAGCGAAACACTGATGACACTTAATATTACCTACCAATTTCATTTATTGATTTGACTCTGACTCATTTCAATGTATTTTGTCAATACAGAGGCTGAGCTGAGGAGCAGAGAACCATATCAGTCACCAAAGTTTAGAAGATTGCCTGCTGTAAACCATCACTACGAGACGTGTTCAATTAATTCCCTCAAAATTACTCTGAATGCTAATTTAAAATAATGTTGAGCTTCTACTGGACAGTTTTTTAAAAAAAATAGAGTGCCCAATAATTTTTTCCAATTAAGAGGCAATTTAGCAGAGCCAATCCACTTACCCTGCCAAACTTTGGTTTGTGGGAGGAGAACTCTCACAAACCCCAGCGCCTGTTCAACATTAAGAATATGTGATTCAGGAACTGCCATTTTCTGCAAGAAGTTGCATCTGTTGCTCATCTCTGTATAGATCTCACATGTATTGCCTTTACTGAATTTGCTTTCCTGTTTTTAGATGGCAATATAAACAGATCAGATTAGATTTGGGTAATGGGACCAGGTAAGATCTGTACGACACACAAGTGGTGGGACATGATTGGTAGGGACCTATGTTCTATGACCTGCAGTTTAGGCCATGAAAAAAGAGGGAGCTGTTGCCTGGTGCTAGGTATTTTAGAAATAAACTTCATGTGACTGACTAAATGAAAAAACAAGTTTATAATTTAACTAAGAGTCAACAGTTGTGCAGTGGTTAGAACTGCTGCCTCACGGCGCCGAGTCCCAGGTTCGATCCCGGTCCTGGGTCACTGTCCGTGTGGAGTTTGCACATTCTGCCCGTGTTTGCGTGTGTTTCGCCCCATAACCCAAAGATATGCATGGTAGGTGGATTGGCCACGCTAAATTGCCCTTAATTGGAAAAAATGAATTGGGTACTCTAAATTTATAAAAAAAACTAAGAGTCAATATGTACACCATTTAAAGATGAAATTGATTCATCTCAATTTATTAATTTCTAATAGCCAATTAACATGAGACAGGTAGGAGCAATCCCACCTCCCCACAGGCATATACCAAAATATTAGCTGAACTGAGCTGATTACTGCATGCAGGTAATCAGGTGGTCAACAAGAACCAATAATGCACTGACAAGAGTTATAAACCACAACTCAACCAATAATTCACCACTTGCACTCCATGCAATAGCATGGTCCAAATACATATCTCTGCTTTCTCTGATCTACCTACAATTAGCTCACAAGTAAGCTTGCAAAGAATAAAGACTGACTCTAAAAGTTTCTATAGATATGTGAAGAGAAAGAGAGTGGTAAAGACAAATGTAGGCCCCCTACAGACAGAAAAAGGGGAATGTATAGTAAGGGACAAAGAAATGGCTGAGCAACTGAATACATACTTTGGTTTTGTCTTCACAAAAGGGGACACAAATCAGATGCCAGAAATGTTGGAGAATGAAAGGTTTAGTGAGAGGGAAGAACTGATGGAGATCAATATTAGTAGAGAAATGGTGCTGGGAAAATTGATGGGATTGAAGGCAGATAAACCCCAGGGCCTGGTAATCTGCATCCCAGAGTGCAGATTGGAGGGTAGATAACGTCGCTCCAATATTCAAAGAGGGAGGTAGAGAGAAAACAGGGAATTATAGACTAGTAGCCTAACATCTGTAGTGGGGAAAATTCTTGAATCCATTATCAAGGACTTTACAGTAGAACATTTAGAAAGTAGTGGCAGGATCAGGTCAGAGTCAGCATGGATTTATGAAGGGGAAACTGTGCTTGACAAATCTGTTGGAATTCTTTGTAACTAGTACAGTTTACAAGGGGTAGCCAGTCAATGTGGTATATTTTTGGACTTTCAGAAGGCGTTTGACAAAGTCCTGCCTAAGTTTTGTTTGCACGGAGTGCTGAATTTGGTGCATTTGAGTGCTATAGTGAGAGTTTGGTGACTGAGGGAGTTCGGTGAGGAGCGAGTAACGTGCTCCTTTCATTTTGTTTCCTACATTTCCGCAAAGGGCGTGAAGGGAGCCGGGAGTTTACAGAGAGTGCAGCTGACTGGGAGCAGAGTCGGAGGGCGGAGGTCCAGTTAATCCACAGGGCAGCTATATTCTGTAAGGTAAGAGGGGATGGAGGCTAGGCCAGTTGCGTGCTCCTCCTGCAGGATGTGGGTGGTGAGGGATACCACCGGTGTCCCCGCTGACTATACCTGCGGGAAGTGCACCCAACTCCAGCTCCTCAGAGACCGTGTTAGGGAACTGGAGCTGGATGAACTTCGGATCATCTGGGAGGCAGATGGGGTGATAGAGAAGAGTTACAGGGAAGTAACCACACCCAAGGTACAGGACAAGAGTAGCTGGGTTACAGTCAAGGGAAAGAAAACAAACAGGTAGACAGTGCAGGGATCCCTCGTGGCCGTTCCCCTTCAAAACAAGGGGGGGATGACCTACCCGGGGAAGGCCCTAGTGGCTAGGCATCTGGCACTGAGTCTGGCTCTGGGGCTCAGAAGGGAAGGGGGAAGAATAGAAAAGCAATAGTAATAGGAGATAGAAATGGTTAGGGGAATAGATAGGAGATTCTGTGGTCGCGGGCGAGACTCCCGGAAGGTATGTTGCCTCCCGGGTGCCAGGGATGTCTCGGAGCGTGTCTTCAGGATCCTTAAGGGGGAGGGGGGCACCCAGAAGTATGGTGCACATTGGTACCAACGACCTAGGTAGGAAAAGGGGTGTGGAGGTAATAAACGAGTTTAGGGAGTTAGGCTGGAAGTTAAAAGCCAGGACAGACAGAGTGGTCATCTCTGGTTTGTTGCCGGTGCCACGTGATAGCGAGGCTAGGAATAGGGAGAGAGTGCCGTTGAACACGTGGCTGCAGGAATGGTGTAGGAGGGAGGGCTTCAGGTATTTGGATAATTGGAGCGCATTCTGGGGAAGGTCGGACCTGTACAAACAGGACGGGTTGCATCTGAACCAGAGGTGCAGCACGGTAGCATTGTGGATAGCACAATTGCTTCACAGCTCCAGGGTCCCAGGTTCGATTCCGGCTTGGGTCACTGTCTGTGCGGAGTCTGCACAGCCTCCCCGTGTGTGCGTGGGTTTCCTCCGGGTGCTCCAGTTTCCTCCCACAGTCCAAAGCCAAAGATGTGCAGGTTAGGTGGATTGGCCATGGAAAAATTGCCCTTTGTGTCCAAAATTGCCCTTCGTGTTGGGTGGGGTTACTGGGGATAGGGTGGAGGTGTTGACCTTGTGTAGGGTGCTCTTTCCAAGAGCCGGTGCAGACTCGATGGGCCGAATGGCTTCCTTCTGCACTGTAAATTCTATGTAAATCTATGTAAAATCCTGGGAGGGAGGTTTTCTAATACTCTTTGGGAGGGTTTAAACGAATTTGGCAGGAGAATGGGAACCGGATTTGTAGTCCAGCAACTAAGGTAGCCGATATTCAGGACGCCAAAGCGTGTAGTGAGGCAGTGGGGAAGGGAACACTGACAAAGGAGAGTACTTGCAGGCACGGAGATGGGTTGAAGTGTGTATACTTCAACGCAAGAAGATTCAGGAATAAGGTGGGTGAACGTAAGGCATGGATCGGTACTTGGGACTACGATGTGGTGGCCATCACGGAAACTTGGATAGAAGAGGGGCAGAAAAGATTGTTGGAGGTCCCTGGTTATAAATGTTTCAATAAGATTAGGGAGGATGGTAAAAGAGGTGGGGGGTGGCATTGTTAATTCGAGATAGTATAACAGCTGCTGAAAGGCAGTTCGAGGAGTATCTGCCTACTGAGGTCGTATTGGTTGAAGTCAGAAATAGGAAAGGAGCAGTCACCTTGTTGGGAGATTTCTATAGGCCCCCCAATAGTAGCAGAGATGTGGAGGAACAGATTGGGAAACAGATTTTGGAAAGATGCAGAAGTTAGTGGAGGAGCATTTTGGAGATAGTGACCTCAATTCTGTGACTTCCACTTTAGTAATGGAGAGGGATAGGTGCATGCAACAGGGCAAGGTTTACAATTGGGGTAAGGGTAAATACGATGGTGTCAGACAAGAATTGAAGTGCATAAGTTGGGAACATAGGCTGTCAGGGAAGGACATAAGTGAAATGTGGAACTTGTTCAAGGAACAGGTACTACATGTCCTTGATATGTATGTCCCTGTCAGGCAGGGAAGAGATGGTCGAGTGAGAGAACCATGGTTGACAAGAGAGGTTGAATGTCTTGATAAGAGGAAGGAGACTTATGTAAGGCTGGAGGGATACAAGATAGCCAGGAGGGAACTGAAGAAAGGGATTAGGAGAGCTAAGAGAGGGCATGAAAAATCTTTGGCGGGTAGGATCAAGGAAAACCCCAAGACCTTTTACACCGATGTGAGAAATATGAGAATGACTAGAGCGAGGGTAGGTCCGATCAAGGACAGTAAGCGGGAGATTGTGTATTGAGTCTGAAGAGATAGGAGAGGTCTTGAATGAGTACTTTTCTTCAGTATTTACAAATGAGAGGGGCCACATTGTTTGAGAGGACTGTGTGAAACAGACTGGTAAGCTCGAGGGAATACTTGTTAGGAAGGAAGATGTGTTGAGCATTTTGAAAAACTTGAGGATAGGCAAGACCCCAGGCCTGACGGGATATATCCAAGGATTCTATGGCAAGCAAGAGATGAGATTGCAGAGCAGTTGGCAATGATCTTTTCGTCCTCACTGTCAACAGGGGTGGTACCAGGGGATTGGAGAGTGGCAAATGTCGTGCCCCTGTTCAAAAAAGGGAATAGGGATAACCCTGGGAATTACAGGCCAGTTAGTCTTACTTCGGTGGTAGGCAAATTAATGGAAAGGGTACTGAGGGATACGATTTCTGAGCATCTGGAAAGACACTGCTTGATTAGGGATAGTCAGCACGGATTTGTGAGGGGTAGGTCTTGCCTTATAACTCTTATTGAATTCTTTGAGGAGGTGACCAAGCATGTGGATGAAGGTAAAGCAGTGGATGTAGTGTACATGGATTTTAGTAAAGCATTTGATAAGGTTCCCCATGGTAGGCTTATGCAGAAAGTAAGGAGGCATGGGATAGTGGGAAATTTGGCCAGTTGGATAGCGAACTGGCTAACCGATAGAAGTCAGAGAGTGGTGGTGGATGGCAAATATTCAGCCTGGATCCCAGTTACCAGTGGCGTACCGCAGGGATCAGTTCTAGGTCCTCTGCTGTTTGTGATTTTCATTAATGACTTGGATGAGGGAGTTGATGGATGGGTCAGTAAATTTGCAGATGATACGAAGATTGGTGGAGTTGTGGATAGTGAGGAGGGCTGTTGTCGGCTGCAAAGAGACAGAGATAGGATGCAGAGCTGGGCTGAGAAGTGGCAGATGGAGTTTGACCCTGAAATGTGAGAGGTTGTCCATTTTGGAAGGACAAATATGAATACGGAATACAGGGCTAACGGTATGGTTCTTGGCAATGTGGAGGAGCAGAGAGATCTTGGGGTCTATGTTCATACATCTTTGAAAGTTGCCACTCAAGTGGATAGAGCTGTGAAGAAGGCCTATGGTGCTAGCGTTCATTAACAGAGGGATTGAATTTAAGAGCCGTAAGGTGTTGATGGAGCTGTACAAAACCTTGGTGCGGCCACATTTAGAGTACTGTGTACAGTTCTGGTCGCCTCATTTTAGGATGTGGAAGCTTTGGAAAAGGTGCAAAGGAGATTTACCAGGATGTTGCCCGGAATGGAGAGTAGGTCTTACGAGGAAAGATTGAGGGTGCTAGGCCTCCTCTCATTAGAACGGAGAAGGATGAGGGGCGACTTGATAGAGGCTTATAAGATGATCAGGGGAATAGATAGACTGTATAGAGTAGACAGTCAGAGACGTTTTCCTCGGGTGGAACAAATCATTACAAGTGGACATAAATTTAAGGTGAATGGTGGAAGATATAGGGAGGGGATGTCAGAGGTAGGTTCTTTACCCAGAGAGTAGTGGGGGCATGGAATGCACTGCCTGTGGAAGTAGTTGAGTCGGAAACATTCGGGACCGTCAAGCAGCTATTGGATAAGTACATAGATTACGGTAGAATGATATAGTGTGGATTAATTTGTTCTTAAGGGCAGCACGGTAGCATTGTGGATAGCACAATTGCTTCACAGCTCCAGGGTCCCAGGTTTGATTCCGGCTTGGGTCACAGTCTGTGCGGAGTCTGCACATCCTCCCAGTGTGTGCGTGGGTTTCCTCCAGGTGCTCCGGTTTCCTCCCACAGCCCAAAGATGTGCAGGTTAGGTGGATTGACCATGATAAATTGCCTTTAGTGTCCAAAATTGCCCTTAATGTTGGGTGGGGTTACGGGGATAGGGTGGAGATGTTGACCTTGGGTAGGGTGCTCTTTCCAAGAGCCAGTGCAGACTCGATGGGCCGAATGGCCTCCTTCTGCACTGTAAATTCTATGATAATCTATGATTAATCTAGGACAATGGTTCGGCACAACATCGTGGGCCGAAGGGCCTGTTCTGTGCTGTATTTTTCTATGTCCTATGTTCTAAGAGATTATTGTGCAAAATTAAAACGCATGGTATTGGGGGAAGTGTATTGATGTGGACAGGAAACTGGTTGGCAGAGAAGAAACAAAGAGTAGGAATTAATGGAACCGTGTCAAATTGGCAGGCAGTAACTAGTTGTGTCCCACAGGGATCGGTGCACGAACCCCAGCTATTCACACTATATATCAATGACTTGGATGAGGGAATCTCAAAATTTGCAGATGATACCAAGTTGGGCGGGTGAACTGTGACGAGGATGCAGAGATCCTACAGCATGATCTGGACAGGTTGGGCGAGTGGGCAAATCAATGGCAGAAGCAGTATACTTTGGATAAGTGTGAGGTTATTCACTTTGGAAGCAAAAACAGGAAGGTGGATTACTATCTGAACAGTTGTAAATTGGGAGAGGGGAGTGTGCAGCGGGACCTGGGTGTCCCTGTGCACCAGTCGCTGAAGGTAAACATGCAGATGCAGCAGGCGGTAAAGAAGGCTAATGGTATGTTGGCCTTCATTGCGAGAGGTTTCGAGTACAGGAGCAGGGATGTGTTGTTGCAATTATACTGGGCCTTGGTGAGGTCACACCTAGAATAGTGTGTGTAGTTTTGGTCTCCTTTTCTGAGGAAGGATGTTCTTGCTCCCGAGGGAGTGCAGCGAAGGTCTACCAGACTGATTTCAGGGATGGCGGGACTGTCATACGAGGAGAGATTTACTAGGTTAGGATTGCTCTAGCTGGAGTTCAGAAGAATATGGGGGGGATTTCATAGAAACTTATAAAATTCTAACAGGACTAGACACGGTAGATGCGGGGAAGATGTTCCCGATGGTGGCTGTGTCCAGAACCAGGGGTCACAGTCTGAGGATTCAGCGTAAACCATTTTGGGCAGAGAAGAGACATTTCTTCACCCAAAGAGTGGTGAGCCTGTGGAATTCATTACCGCAGGAAATAGTTGATGCAAAAACATTGAATATGTTCAAGAGGCGGCTAGAGAAAGCACTTGGGCGGAATGGGATCAAAGGTTATGGGGAGACAGCAGGATTAGGCTATTGAGTTGGATGAACAGCCATGATCGTGATAAATGGCGGAGCAGACTCGAATGGCCAAAAAGCCTCCCTCTGCTAACATCTTCCATGTATCTATGCAACATTCTCCACCTAAATTTCAAAACTATATTTTTAATTTGTAAATCCATTCATAGATTTGCTCTGTCCTACCAATGCAGCCTCCTCCAGGCCCGCATTCTGAATTATGGGCGGCACGGTAGGACAGTAGTTAGCATTGTTGCTTCACAGCACCAGGGACCGGATTGGGACTCCCGTCTGTGCAAAGTCTGCACATTCTCCCTTTGTCTGGCGCGGGTTTCCTTCTGGTGCTCCGGTTTCCTCCCTCAAGTGTACCCCAACAGGCGTTGGAGTGGGGCGACTAGGGGATTTTCAAAGCAACTTCATCGCAGTGTTAATGTAAGCCTACTTGTGACACTGATGAAGATTACTATATTTGCACCCCTTGACATAAGATAGTAAATGTAGCTCTCTCATTCTGCTTTACCATTAGATGCTGATTCTTAAGCATGTCCCTACACTGAAATACTCTTTTGATAAATCACTCGACCTTTTGACTCCATCTTAGAAAGCATCCAAAAGGTCCAATTCATTAAACATGCTTGAACTCTGTCATTCTGCACATATGTAGAAGATAAACCCAGCTAAGAAACAAAACAATGAGGTGAGTATAAATGCTCATGTCAAAAAGATTGGCCCATCTAAGGAACTGGGAGGTTCTAAATGATTCTTATGCCAACTAGCCAGTTAACATTTGTAATTGTCACCAGTTCAAGACCTGTAGGAACTGATGGGAATAGGTGAAGTATCAAGTGATGTCCTTAATCCAAGATGCTTGATTTGTCTTTGAGTGTTCAGATCCTTCAGGTCACTAAATAAATCTTCCCTTCCATTTTCAAAATGGCATCTGTGGAATCACTATACATTCTCACCTTGCCCTACTGGAAATTTCATTTTTGGTTGGAAAGAGATGATAAAATGCAGAAAGCCAAAGCAAATCCTAATTTCAACAGATGAACCTTTTAAAATGGAATTTCTCTTTAAAATCCTTGGAAAGGAGCTGGAACAAGCAATCAACTACAACGTCCTCTTGTCCAATCTGTTATCAGTGGCAGAGCATTCAGCTGCTTCAGCGTACTAAACCACTTCACTTTCTCCATTTAAAGGCCTTTTGAAAACTTATTAGACCATTCCTTTAGTCACATTTCCTAATTCTCCTGTCCAAGTTCAGTGTCCATTTTTATTTCACTGTTTAACAGTCTGTGCCATTCCTCAACGTTGAAGCCAACAGGTAGTTTGCTGTACTCCACTGCTGTATGAGACACACTGCTGTATGAGACACCATGAATCTGTTAAATTGTGTTTGGAATTTGAACAGCAACAGAAAGATAAGTATGAACACTTACCCGTCCCATTTTCATCTTTACGCCTTTTTGATTCTTGTATGCTCTCTCGATCACTGTTTGAATGATCCTGAGAAAAAAAATAAAAATCTCTAACCGAGAATAACGGAGAAGGAGTTAAGAGGAAATCCCAAGCAGAGTTTATTTGCAGATCTCAGATGATTTAAGGTACACAAGCCAAGAAATCAAAATAAACACAGGATAAAAGAAAATCAGAAAGAGTAAGAAAAATACTCAGTACAACTGTTATCACCTCAATGTAATTACTAATATAATAGATTCACACCAACAGAGATGCTTCTGGCAAAGGAAACCTACATGCTGCAAAATGTGAATCGGATTTGTCTTGCATCCACTTTATTTTCAAGCTTTTCTCCCTTACCCTTTTGCGATCTTTTCTTTCCTTATCTTCTTTCTTTTCCCTCTCTCTTGATCGATCTCTCAATTTTTCCACCTCTTTCTTCTCCACCTCCCTTTCTTTGCTCTTTGACTGCGTGCCTGTACTATGGTTGGTGTGATGGGGGCTATGGTGCTGTTGAAAATGATGCAATGCATACTTATGATCACAATGTGTCAACTGAAATAAATGGCATTTCATTAAGGTCA
This sequence comes from Scyliorhinus torazame, assembly GCF_047496885.1. Taxonomy (NCBI): domain Eukaryota; kingdom Metazoa; phylum Chordata; class Chondrichthyes; order Carcharhiniformes; family Scyliorhinidae; genus Scyliorhinus; species Scyliorhinus torazame. The sequence goes on along the minus strand of NC_092711.1, from coordinate 281,652,967 downwards.
AATAAAACACTTCTTTTTATACTGAGACAATTTCAATGCAGAATACATTTGCTTGTTAGCTGGTTTTAGATGATAAACACACATCTGTATACAGGAGCAATTCCATTCTGGTCAGCACCCAAAATCTTTGAAGAATAGAGGAGGGACAAGAGTACTTCCAAACCATTTGAATGATTGAAGACTTGAGGGTAAAAATAAATTCATCCAGAAAAAGAAATTCCAACTGGTAGCTCATAATCAGCTAGTTAAAAATGAACAAATTTATTTTCCTAACCAAGACTAAAACCTGTTGAAAAATCAAAGCAATTTGTTAAACTGCCAGAGACAGTGGTACAAAGTTGTCCCAACTCGTAACAGTCATAACCAAATCTATTGAAACTCCAAAGGATATTGAGACCTATTTTAACATCAAGTTTCATCTCATATCCCACCAATTAGCATGATATTTTTCAATATGTTAGTAATTTTTATTTGTCACTACATCCAAACAGTCTATATACAAACTCCCAGAAGTGATGTTTGAAACAGTAGGTTATGATAAAGATCACTCAAATGTTGTCTCAAAAAAGTTCTGATTAAATATCCATAACACGGGGAGAGTAAACATATATTAAATTTTCAGAAGGATCCCTATTATTAATTCGCTGAACCGCATTATGTATCAAGTAACCAAAGTCAAATTCTATATTTATTATATAGCATTACAGGAATTTTTACATGTTCTGGGGATCACTTTGGTTTTCACAGAATAATGAACTGCAGTGTTCTTGAATATTCTAAATGATAAAATGTTGAAAACCTACAGCTATTTAAAACAAGACTTATCACGTAGTCATGGCAAATGTAAATGCAGCAATTCCAGTCACAATATTCAATTTATTGATTATGAGGTCCCTCATGGCAGGCTGGTGCAAAGATTAGATCACATGGGGTCAAGGGTGAACTAGCTGGATGGAACCAGAACTGGCTTGGCCATAGAAGACAGAGGGTAGCAGTGGAAGGGTGTTTTTACGAATGGAGGACTGTAACTAGTGGTGTTCCGCAGGGATCAGAACTGGGATCTCTGCTCTTTATAATATATATAAATGACTTGGAAGAAAACGTAGCTGGTCTGATTAGCAAGTTTGCGGATGACACCAAGATTGCAGCAGTTGCGGATAGTGATAAAAATTGTCAGAGAATACAACAGGATATAGATCGGTCGCAAAATTGGACAGAGAAACGGAAGATGGAGTTTAACCCGGAAAAATGCAAGGTGATGCATTTTGGTAGACCCATTTCAGGTGGGAGCTATAAAATAAATGGCAGAAACATTGTAGGTCCACAGATCCTTAAAAGTGGCAGCACAAGTGGAAATGGAGGTCAAGAAAACATATGGCATGCTTGCCTTCAAAGGACTGGGTATCAAATATAAAAGCTCGAAAATTATGTTACAATTATATAGAATGTGAGTTAGGCCACATTTGGAATACTGTGTCCGATTCTGGTCACCGCACTACCAGAAGAACATGGAGGCTTTGGAGAGAGTACAGAAAAGGTTTACAAGGATGTTGCCTGGTATGGAGGGTATTAGCTATGAGGAGAGATTGAATAAACTGGAATTGTTCTCCCTAGAGAGACGGAGACTGAGGGGCGACCTGATAGAAGTTTAGAAAATAATTAGGGGTATAGACAGGATGAATAATTGGAGGCTTTTTCCCCGGGCAGAAATTACAATTACAAGGGGGCACAAGTTCAAGGTGAGGGGGGGGGGAAAGGTTCAGTGGAGATGTGCAGGGGAAGTTTATTTTACACAGAGAGTGGTGGTGGCCTGGAATTCACTGCCAAGTGAGGTGGTTGAGGCAGATGCGTTAGCGACCTTTAAGACTTATCTGGATAGGCACATGAACAGACGGGGTATAGAAGGAACCCGGCGGTTGGTCTAGATAGGACACGTGATCAGCACAGGTTGGAGGGCCGAAGGACCTGTTCCTGTGCTGTGTGTTATTTGTTTATATTTTATTGCACATTTCAAAATCCGAACTGTGCACTCGATTTACCGGCCTTGTCCTGTGGAATCGGAACGGGACTCGGCTAGTAAATCTCGCCAAAGACCTATTCCAGGATTCCCAAGGGTTGTTACTTTCCACGAGGTCTTGTGAGACGCCGCGATCTGAATCCCACCCATCCAGACTTGCATAGCTTTCCGGGATTCCCGACGGTCTTTATGCCCCGTGAGATCTAATGGGATCACGTGAGACGTCGCTACCTCATTTCGCCCATCCAGACTTGCATAGTTAGGTGAGCTTAATTGCGTGCTTATCTATGCCGACGACAGAACTAATCAGCCCCGAGATCTAATGGCTTCACCGAGGAGACCTCAGCCAGATAGCATTTAGCACTGGTCTCCACAACGGGCACCAGGTGGAACAGCACTTGGTTCTCCCTGGCAATTGGAGGCCCCTGGATGGTTGGCCTCTCGGCAGTGTGGCACCTTGCACTGCTGATGCCACCCGGGCACTGCCAGCCTGGGCATCCTGGCAGTGACACCTGGGCACTCTGGCAGTGCCACCCACATGTCCAGCTGGCGCTGCAATCCTGGCAGGGCACTGCTAGGGTGCCAGGCTGGCAGTGTCCAGACAGCGTTTTGCCCATTCTGGGGATCGGGACCAGGGATGCCATGCCTGTATTAGGTGGAGTGCGCCCCCCACCCCCCCGCCCCCCCGGGTTCGAGGACCTCCCAACAGGTGAGTTGGGCGTTGAGGGGGTCTGGGGTCGCGCCGGGGTCGAGCAATCTGGCGTCCTGATCTCTTTCTGCACTGGTGAGCTGAGCCCGAGAGTAGGAAATGCGACTGAGTGCGGCCTCAGCGCAGCCAAGGCCTAAAAGAAAGAGTCCCATTCGATAACGGCACGGTAGCACAGTGAGAGCAGCACGGTAGCACAGTGGTTAGCAATGTTGCTTCACAACGCCAGGATCCCAGGTTCGATTCCCGGCTTGTGTCACTGACTGTGCGGAGTCTGCACGTTCGCCCAGTGTCTGCGTGGGTTTCCTCCATGTGCTCTGGTTTCCTCCCACAAGTCCCGAAAGACGTGCTTGTTAGGTGAATTGGACATCCTGAATTCTCCCTCTGTGTACCCGAAAAGGTGCCGGAATGTAGCGACTCGGGGCTTTTCACAGTAACTTCATTGCAGTGTTAATGTAAGTCTACTTGCGACAATAAAGATTTATTTTCTTTAACGGGGTTGGTCCCGGGGTTAACGCACCTAAAACGGGAAATTTTCCCCCCGTTAAATCGATTGGACCGAGGTACAGTGAAAAGTATTTTTCTGCGACCAGCTCAACAGATCATTAAGTACATGAAATTAAAAGGAAATTAAAGAAAATACATAATAGGGCACAGAAGGCACACATTGTAACTACATAAGCACCAGCATTGGATGAAGCATACAGGGGTGTAGTGTTAGTGAGTCCATAAGAGCTCATTTAGGAGTCTGGTAACTCCCAATAATAATAATCTTTATTTTAGCAGACAGCGACCCAAGCGGGAATCAAACCTGGGACCCTCGTGCTGTGAAACAACAATGCTAATCACTGTGCTACCGTGCTGCCCCATATGTTATTTTATCGGAGTTACAAAGCCAGAACTCAAGAGTGTGGACAGGGGCAAACCCCTAATCCAGCTCCTTGACTGCTCCAAAAACCAATTCAAATTGAATCCAATTCATGGTTCCCACAAGAGAGGCACCAGATCCAGCCATTACCCCTGACCTCACACTTATCTTACCACATTGGCTTAAAAGTAATAAACCACAGGGCAAATTAACCCACAAAGCATTAGTAACTATCCACACTTCTGAAATATGTACTTTGCCCAGGTGGTCATTCTTTGAAACTTTAGAGTGTTGGCAGGATATCCGATTACAAAAGTCATCACAGCTGAGCCCTTTCTTAGCCTGAGCGGATGGTGGGAGGGGAGGAAAATGTGAATCCAACTGTTGGGCCATACTTCAATTTATCAAATGCAATATAGACAGGGAACTGAGATGGAAATTATAGTTACCATGGCTTAATTTTTTTTTTTTTTTAATTATTTATGGGATGAGAGTGTCACTGGTTAGACCAGCATTTATTGCCCATCCCTAGTTGCCCTTCAGAAGGTGGTGGTGAGTTGCCTTCTTGAACTGTTGCAGTCCTTGCGGTGTAGGTTCACCCACTGTGCTATTAGGGAGGGAGTTCCAGGATGTTGCCCCAGTGACAGTGAAGGGACGGCAATATATTTCCAAGTCAGGGTGGTGAGTGACTTGGAGGGGAACTATCAGGCATCCCAGGCATCTGCTGCTCTTGTCCTTCTAGATGGTAGTGGTCGTGGGTTTGGAAAGCATTGTCGAAGGAACCTTGGTGAGTTACTGCAGTGCATCTTGTAGATGGTACACATGGCTGCCACTGTTCGTCGGTGGTGGAGGGTTTGAATGTTTGTGGAAGGGGGAGCAATCAAGTGGGCTGCATTGTCCTAGATGGTGTCGAGCTTCTGGAGTGTTGTTGGAGCTGCATTCATCCAGGCAAGTGGAAAGTATTCCATTACACTCCTGACTTGTGCCTTGTAGATGGTTAATAGGCTTTGGGGGGGTCAGGTGGTGAGGTACTCGCCGTATGATTCCTAGTCTTTCACCTGCCCTGGTAGCCACATTATTAATGTGACTAGTTCAGTTTGTGATCAATGGTAACCCCCAGGATGCTGATTGTTGGGGATTCAGCAATGGCAATGCCATTGAATGTCAAGGGGCAGTGGTTAGATCATCTCTTGTAGGAGATGGTCATTGCCTGGCACTTGTGTGGCTTGAATGTAACTTGCCACTTGTCAGCCCAACCCGGGATATTGTCCAAGTTTTCCTGCATTTGGACAGGGACTGTTTCATTATCACATCATGTGATGTCGACATCGGAGCAACTCCATAAGTAAGCATCGAAACATCAAAGCTAAAGGTGGACAGAAGCTGACAAAATAAAAAAATAAATTTCACTAAAACAATGCATTCTTGTGCCTTTATTCCTTTTATCCTGCATACTGTTGTACCCAAACACTGAAGCAAACATAAAAAAGAATAATTTTACTAAGGCGACACAATTTTTCTCAGGTTCACATACCAATAATATTCCAATTTCAAACTCTAGGCAAAAATTTGAAAGGGCTGATATTTTCAGAGACCGATCCAGTGCAGTTAAGATATTTTATAACAATATAAAATATTGATGAGGATATGAGGTGAAAAAAGTGAGTACAAGAGAAGCCAGGTCTTTTAACAATCTGACCTTGCATAAGAACACAAAACTTTATGTTACTCAATTTTGCTTGATCCTTTAGTCAATATATTTGAACTTGCACTGTGACCCCATTGTAAAGTTCACAAATCACTACGTCCAGATGCTCCTTAACGGAAACAGAATTTATAACACAACAGTGCATATGATTAGAAAATGAACGAGCTGGAAAAATAACATACCACCTTAAGAAACATTTAATATACCGCATCAATGAAACAAAAGTTATCTTGAAATGCAAAATATACTTAAAAGCAAAACAGTGTGGATGCTGGTGATCTAGGATAAAAACAAAAAGTGCTAGAAACATTCAGCAGGTCTGGCAGCATCAGAGAAGGAGAGTTAATATTTTGAGTCTAATGCGACTTTTCATTGTCCTAGCCAATATTCATCACTCCATCAACATGACAAAACAATGATCTGGTCATTATACATTGCTGTTTAAGGGAGTTTGCTGAGTCAAATTAGTGGTCATGTTTCCTACATCACGGTAGCATTGTGGATAGCACAATTGCTTCACAGCTCCAGGGTCCCAGGTTCGATTCCGGCTTGGGTCACTGTCTGTGCGGAGTCTGCACATCCTCCCCGTGTGTGCGTGGGTTTCCTCCGGGTGCTCCGGTTTCCTCCCACAGTCCAAAGATGTGCAGGTTAGTTGGATTGGCCATGCTAAATTGCCCTTGGTGTCCAAAATTTCCCATAGTGTTGGGTGGGGTTGCTGGGTTATGGGGATAGGTTGGAGGTGTGGACCTTGGGTAGGTTGCTCTTTCCAAGAGCCGGTGCAGACTCGATGGGCCGAATGGCCTCCTTCTGCACTGTAAATTCTATGAAATCTATGAACATTCATACAATTCACAGTGCTGAAGGAGGCCATTCAACCCATCGAGTCTGCACCGGCCCTTGGAAAGAGCTCCCTACCCAAGCCCACACCTCCAGCCTATCCCCGTAACCCACTTACCCTTTTTGGACACTAAAGGCAATTTACCATGGCTAATCCACCCAACCCACACAGCTTTGGACTGCGGGAGGAAACCGGAGCACCCGGAGGAAACCCACGCAGACACGGGGAGAACTTGCAGACTCCGCACAGACAGTGGCCCAAGCCGGGAATTGAACCTTGGACCCTGGAGCTGTGAAGCAACTGTGCTAACCACTGTGCTACAGTGCTGCCCATTGACGACACCGTAACAGTGTTCCATTTTTACACGGTCTTCCTTAGCAGTTGTGATTCTCCATACTCAACTCCAACTTGTGCAAAATACACTCACTTGGATATATCAAATGCCAGTCTTCAGCCAATTCGATTCACTCCACGTGACATCCAAGAAATAGCTGAAAATACTAATACAAAGCCAAGCCTGTGACCTCTGACAACATTCTGAATACTCGTGCTCTGGATCTAGCCAGCCATCGGGCGATTCCATTACAGTCGGAACATTGGCATCTACTCAACAATGTGATACGCTATCCGGGTATGTACTGCCCACAAAGAGTAGGGCAAATCTACCCATACCAATTACCACCTCATCAGTCTACTCTCAATCATCAAAGGGATGAAAGTGTCACTGAAGTGGATCAAGCAGCAATTAATCTGCAACAAACTGCTCACCGATGACCAATAACCTGTTCACCAGAGCACTCTGTTTCAGACCTCACCACTGCCTTGGCGCAATCCTGGATAGGGCTGAACCCTAGACGTGAGGTGAGAGTGACTGTCCCTCAATCTCAAGGCACCTTCCCTCCAAAAGTCAAGAGTAGGGCTGTTCACTGAAATTCGGGTTTGGGCTGGTAAGTAGCAATAACCATTTGTGCCATCCAAGTAGCGGGCAATGATCAATTTCAGCGAGATAATCTAATCATCTCCCCATGATGTTCACTGACATTACCATCGCTAAATTCTGGGATGTACGATTGATCAGCATCTGAACTGCACCAGCCTTATAAATACTGTGGCCACAAATGCAGGTTGGAGGCTGTAGAGGCTGAAGTTTGTGGCAAGTAACTCACCTCCTTATTCTGAGGTTTGCCCACATTCAGAGGGTTAGATAGGGTGGACAATGAGAGCCTTCTCCCGCGGATGGAAATGGCTAGCACGAGGGGACATAGCCTTAAACTGAGGGGTAATAGATATAGGACAGAGGTCAGGGGTAGGTTCTTTACGCAAAGAGTAGTGAGGCCGTGGAATGCCCTACCTGCTACAGTAGTGAACTCACCAACATTGAGGGCATTTAAAAGTTTATTGGATAAACATATGGATGATAATGGTATAGTGTAGGTTAGATGGCTTTTGTTTCGGTGCAACATCGTGGGCCGAAGGGCCTGTACTGCGCTGTATTGTTCTATGTTCTACATGGCACTAGTCAGAAATGTGATGGAATACTCTGCATTACCAAATACACTGCAGTAATTCACCAAGAATCCTTCACGATCTCTACCATCTAGAAGGGCAAGGGTAGAAATCATACGATTACAATGCTAACTGCAAGTTCCCCCTACAAACCACACGCTATCTTGACTTGGAACTATTATCACTGCTCCTTCATTGTCACTGGGTCAAAAGCCTGGAATTCCCTTCCTACCAGCATCATGTATGTACCTATACACCCAAACCACAGCAGTTCAAGACAGCAGCTCACCACCACCTACTCATGGAAAATTCGGGTAGGGCACAATGCTGACTTTGCCAGCGACACTCATCATATGAATAAGTCAAAAAAATAAACACTCCACTTGTCCAAAATACAGCCACTTTTATTTTATCCTGCAACAAGCTCCCCTCGTACATGACCACGTCTCACAAATCAACACCGGCTATCCATTTATAAATCCTCAAATTTGTCCATGCATATTACCAATTTCCCTGTGGCAACCTAATACACCCTCATATTCTATGAGCATATCCTTAAATCTTCCATTTGTGGCTACCTGGCACTCTTCTCATTTTAGACCAGCAACTGCAACAAAGCCTTCAGCTATATCTACCCCACTTTCTGAAACACTTTCTACCACGCGCTTCTCATCTCACTACCTTTGTAAGACTTCTTAAGGATTGCGTTCTTACAGCGCCTCATCATTCTTAAAATGACATCCATCCAAATAAATACTTGGAATTGTAGTCATTATTGTGATGCAGGCAAATGCAACAAACAACACAGGCACATAAAGACCCTGATAATGCAAATAAAGATGCTTTATGAATACAAGTTAACAATGTAGAAAGCCACAATGTGCTTCACAAGAGCATTTGCAAACAAAATGTCAGAGAGCCACTTAAGGCAATATTAGGACACGTTAAAGAGACAGGTTTTGGGGCCTTCTGGTGATGGCGGGCGGGAGGCGGCCGCACAATGGAGGGCTCCCGTTCGGGAACGGCATTTTCGGGGCTTTAAGCCCGGTCCCAGGGTCCACGGAGGCGGCAAAAGCAGGAAGAAACAGTGAAGGCACAGTGAAGAAAAATGTTGAGGGTGAGCAAAAAATCGTCCGTAAAGAAAACAGCTGAAGGTCCGTCGGGGAGTGGAAAGGTCACCGCGGGGTCACCAAGGAAAATGGAGGCTGGAGCGCCAGGGGAGGCCGCATTGCTTACGGCTGAAGAAATAACTAAGGTAATGGCTGCGGAATTCGAAAGGCAGTTTACAAGATACATGGAGACAATGAGGAAGGAGATGAGGGAGGTTTTGAGTGCGCTGGTGGAGGAGGCGATTTCCCCGGTGATGATGGCGGTGGCGAGCGCAGTGGCGGAGGTGCAAGAGCAAGGGGAGGCACTGAAGGAAGTGGAGGAGATGTTATTGCAGCACGTTGATCAACTTGCCTCGATGGGGAAGGAGATGCGGAAGGTGATGGACATGGACAAGGATCTGCGAGGAAAAATGGAAGACCTGGAAAACAGATCCAGGCGACAGAATTTGAGGATTGTGGGGCTGCCCGAAGGAGTTGAAGGACCGAGGCCGTTTGAGTATTTTGCCGCGATGCTGGCAAAACTATTGGGGGAGGGGGAGGATCCCTCCCGATATGAACTGGATCGGGCTCATCGTTCGTGGAGGCCTGTACCAATGGCGAGTGAGCCGCCAAGGATAGTGACTCTGTGCTTCCGTAGGTACAGTGTGAAGGAGAAGATCCTGAGCTGGGCAAAGCAGAAGCGGGTGGTGCAGTGGGCTGGAGCTGGTATACGTGTATACCAAGACTTTACGGTGGAACTGGCGAGGAGGCGGGCTGCGTTCAACAGGGTGAAGAGGGCACTGTTCATTGGCAAGGTGCAGTGCGGCATTGTATATCCAGCGAAGCTGAGGGTGACTTACAAGCTCAGGGACTTTTATTTTGGAACGGCGGAAGCAGCGGAGGAGTTTGCGAAGGCAGAAGGACTGTGGCAGAAGTGAAAAATTGAGAAATGGCCATGTGCCGATGTGACCTCATGACTGACTGTATTTTCTTCTTTTTTTGTTTCACTGCGTGCGGGTGTAGGGGCTAAAGGAGCCAATGTTGTCTTTATTTGGACAAGGGAAGTGACGGGACTTTTCACTCGAAATGAGGGTTCTTTGGTGTGTAGGTGGATATGCGGGGTTTGTGTGCTAAAAGGGGATTTCTGGGCTTTCCTAGGGCGGGCAAGGGGGAAAGTGTACAACTCTTGGGTATCATGTACGGTGCTCTTTCAGAGGTTGGATGGCGTTGAGTGTAGGGGGAGAGGGGGAGTGGACTCTATAGGTCAATGGTGACCATGGGCGGTCCCGGACTCCTTTTTCTTTTTCTATTTTATTTTTTGTTTCCACCGTGGGAGAGTTTGTTTTATTGGATGCATATTTGACAGGTGGGCCGTTGTTTGGAGTGGTGGGAGGATGGGATCGTTTGTATTGTTAAGGGGATTGATTTTGTATTTGGTACGTTTACTGTTTGTGGGTGGGGTGTAAATTTTGAAGGAAAATGTGAAAATGGAGAATAAAAACATTTTTTTTTTTTTTTAAAAGAGGCAGGTTTTAAGAAGAATCTTAATGAAGGAGGCGTAGAGGAGTGAAGAGGTTTCGGTGTTTAAAGACACAGCTGCTAATAGTGGAGCAATTAAAATTGGGGATGCACAAGAAGTGAGGATTGGGAAAGCACTGAGATTTCATAGGGTTACAGGATTGCAGCAGGCTACAGAGCTAGGAAGGGATGAGGCCTTTCAATTTTAAAATCCAAGACATTGTTGGAATGGAAGTCTATGTAGGTCATTGAGCGCAGTGCTCTTGGGTATCTAGGGCATTCTGCTATATGGTATATGAGCAGCAGAATTTTGGTTCAGCTCAAGTTAATGGAAGTTGGGAGATCAGCCGGAAGATCATTGGAATGGTCAAGTTGAGAGGTAAAAAAGGCATGATGAGGATTTCTGCAGCAGATAAGTGGAAGCAGTGGCAGAAAATGGTCCTGCTGCGGAGGTGATAACGGGTAGTCTTTTGATTTGTGGTTGAAAGTTTATCTCGGGGTCAAATCCAAATTGCAAAAGGTCTGGTCTGGTGAGAGGGATGGAGTCGATGGCTAGCGAATGGAGTATGTAGCAAGGAATAATTACATAACTCTGGTCTTTGAATTTAGTTGGAATAGATTTCAGCCAACCAGCACTGGATGTCAGACTAGCAGTGTGAAAAAATATCAACAGTGGAGGGAGGTTGAGAGAGGCAGTGATATGGTCGAGATATTTGTCATCAGCATAAATGTGAAATATGATTGCTTCTTTGATAATGCAGCTCAGGATTTAAAAAACAGTTTAGACTGTTGTTTATGATACTGAGAAAACTCTCTACTCTTTATATGATGGAATGGATTCTTTTAGATACTGGGCAGGCAGAGAAAGCCTTATTTAACATCTCACTCGAAAGACGGCACCTTCAATAATTCAGCACTACACTGAAGCGCCAACCTAGATTTGATACCCAAATTGTGGACTTGGAAATGGAACCAATAATCTACAGCTTCAGCAGTCGCTTCACTGCTAATTAAGTCAAGCAAGCTCAGATCTTTTCATTTAAAAGCTATCTTTTCAGTTTCCTTGGCATCATAATCAACATCGATTTTAGAAAATGCTTCTTCAAAAATGTTTCTACTTCTGTAAAAGATGTTTCTCTGGTTCAAAAAGTGCTGTTATAAATGCAAGTGGCTATGCAGACTGTATTTGTTTTTAATACAAAGGAAAGACAAAAGCATATTCCTCAAATTGGGAATTGTGCAGACCAAAAGGGCTGGTTTAGCACAGGACTAAATCGCTGGATTTGAAAGCAGACCAAGGCAGGCCAGCAGCACAGTTCAATTCCCGTACCAGCCTCCCCGAACAGGCGCCGGAATGTGGCGACTAGGAGCTTTGCACAGTAACTTCATTTGAAGCCTATTTGTGACAATAAGCGATTTTCATTTCATTTTCATTTCAAAATTGAGAAAATAAAGGGCAAGACGATAAACACTCCAAATCACTTGTCCCTCCAACCAATCTGAAATAAAGAAAACCCTTGCTTAGATATTTAGGTCACCTTAGTACTCTCCAATTCCAATTCGCTTCTCGTATCGTCTTTCGTCTGTTTCTATAGCAAGTAATTCCCAGAACAGGTCACCAGTCTATTGCCAGGGGCTTAGAGCTGGAGGGATGCCACTCCACATCATGCGTGGATGACCAGGAGTCTCTCCCGCCCTTATCAGCCATTAGTATGTTTGGAAGGATTTGCAGGTTGACACACTCGAACCTGTTTGACCATGTTTTAAGTGCACCTTCCTTGGTCATCAAGTCCTGGGGTGGGACTCACACTCGGAGCTTCTGGCTCAGAGGCAGGAATGCTACCCACCTCGACCTTGGTACTCTGAAGTTTAAACCAGGGAATGAATGAAAGCCTTGATCTTAGACCAACAGAAAGAAATGCATTTACTTCTGTAACAGTGAAATTTACACTGAAATCATTAATACAAAGCTGAAACACATCCCTTGCAAGCAGATTTCAATATCCTAGGCAACAGCTAAAATAATTCAAGTTGAACTATTTGTATTCCTATTGTAGCCTGCATTCAGCCAGAATATTCTGTCAAGAGACCAATGGCAATTGGCATCATTTATGCATAAATGAGATAGCAAGGTCAGGCGAGGAGTAGATGCGCAGCTAAAAGCTAATATCCAAATGTTGCTGTCGGTGCTGGGTTATTGCTAAATGATTATCTTTGTGAAAATGACATCTCATTGCCTGCCTCACATGTACTGAATGGCATGAAATTTCTATATTTACACACAGGATACGAACTGAACCTGTTGCAGGTAGTTCCGGATCGCAATTACAAGCATAAGTCTCTTTTTAACAATGCGTTGCATTAATTACTGTCAATGAGTTCATTTTCAGTGCCAGAGAGCCTGTGTAATATTATTTAGGCTTTTGAAATCAGAGAAATCTGTAGTAAATGTCAAATGTAAATTATATTTTTGTCTTACTTTTCCTTTGCCTCTTCTTCTCGCTTTCTCTTTCTTTACCCAATTTGACACGGAACTCGCACCCTTCAATTCACCCACCTTCTCAGTCCTTGTGCTATTTATTTCCCAGGTTCTTGGTTGCCTCTTCACTCAAGGGCAATGAGAGATGGACAATAAATGATAGCCTAGCCAGCAATGCCCACATCCTGTGAAAGAATAAAAACTCAAGCTCCAAATGCCACCTATTTAGCAACTTGTGGGAAACGTTTTTTTTAAGTTTTATAACGTAAAGGCAAGTCTTCCTGATGGTCTAAGTTATAAAAATGTGGTCCATTGGGTATTATAGGAGAATGGAACCATCAGAGCTCATCACTGCGGTAAAAATAGCAAAAATTAAAGGTGCCCGAGCCAGTTTGAATGGTAGACACCCACAATCATTCCTTCTTATTTGGGGGCAGCATGGTGGCGCAGTCATTAGCCTCACAGTGGTGAGGTCCCAGGTTCGATCCCGGCTCTGGGTCACTGTGTGTGGAGTTTGCACCTTCTCCCAGTGTTTGCACGGGTTTCGCCCCCACAGCGCAAAGATGTGAAGGGTAGGTGGATTGGCCATGCTAAATTGCCCCTTAATTGGAAAAAATCAACTGGATACTCTAAATGTACCTTTTTTTTAATTTTTTTAAATGTATTTCTTATTCAAAGGTCGATAGTTACAGGGAAAATAATGGGTGCTGGATCAGTCTTGAAAAGGATGTGAACTGTGCATGTGGAGTCAGGGTGAAAGCTCCAAGTACGCCCATCTCAACAGCACTACAAGAATACAACAGCTGGGCCAATAACTAATCAATTGATTGACAAACCCTTGTGCCTGAATCCTGGTTTCATTCGAGGGTGGTTGAGGACTGACTCTGGGTCTGTACTCAATGCAGTTTAAAAGGATGAAGGGGATCTCACTGAAACTTACAGAATACTAAGTGGCCTAAATAGAGTGGACAATGTTCCTACTAGTACGAGACACTAGAGCCCAAGGGCACATCCTTAGACTGAAGGGACGATCCTCTAAAATGGATATGAGGACTTTCTTCAGCCAGAGGGTGGTGAATCTGTGGAACATATTACCGCAGAAGGCTGTGGAGGCCCAGTCACAGGGTGTTTTTAAGACAGAGACAGATAGGTTCTTGATTAATATGGGAATTAGGGGTTCCGGGGAGAAGGCAGGAGTGAGAAACATATCAGCTGTGATGTGGGCGGCATGCTGGCAGAGTGGATAGCATTGCTACCTTATAACGCCAAGGACCCGGGTTCAATTCCAGCCTTGGGTGACTGTCTGTGTGGAGTTTGTACACACTCCCTATGTCTGCATGCATTTTCTCCGGGTGCTCCGGTTTCCTCCCACAGTCCAAAGATGTGCGATTTCGGTGGATTGGCCATGCTAAATTGCCCATACTGTCCGACGGTTAGATGGGGCTATAGAACATAGAAAATAAACCGGGCAGCACGGGAGCATAGTGGTGAGCACAATAGCTTCACAGCTCCAGGGTACCAGGTTCGATTCCCGGCTTGTGTCACTGTCTGTGCGGAGTCTGCACGTTCTCCCAGTGTGTGCGTGGGTTTCCTCCGGATGCTCCGGTTTCCTCCCACAGTCCAAAGATGTGCCAGTTAGGTGGATTGGCCATGCTAAATTGCCCTTAGTGCCCAAAATTGCACTTACTGTTGGGTGGGTTACTGGGTTGTGGGATAGGGTGAAGGTGTGGGCTTGGGTAGGGTGCTCTTTCCAAGAGCCGGTGCAGGCTCGATGGGCCGAATGGCCTCCTACTGTACTGTGGATTCTATGAGTACAGCACAGCACACGATGTTGTGCCGACCATTTATCCTAATCTAAGATCAACTTAACCTACACCCCTTCAATTTACTGCTGTCCATGTGCCAGTCCAAGAGTCACTTAAATGTCCCTAATGACTCTGACTCCACCACCTCTGCTGGCAGTGCATTCCACGCACCCACCACTCTCTGTGTAAAGAACCTACCTCTGACATCACCCAAGTTCGATTCCCCGCTGGGTCACTGTCTGTGCGGAGTCTGCACGTTCTCCCCGTGTCTGCGTGGGTTTCCTCCCACAGTCCAAAGACGTGCAGGTTAGGTGGATTGGCCATGATAAATTGCCCTTAGTGACCAAAAAGGTTAGGAGGGGCAATTGGGTTACGGGGATAGGGGGGAAGTGAGGACTTAAGTGGGTCGGTGCAGACTTGATGGGCCGAATGGCCTCCTTCTGCACTGTATGTTCTATACCTTCCTCCAATCACCTTTAAACTATGTCCCCTCGTGACGGCCATTTCCGCCCTGGGGAAAAGTCTCTGGCTATCCACTCTATCCATGACTCTCATCATCTTGTACACCTCTATCAAGTCATCTCTCTTCCTTCTTCGCTCTAGTGAGAAAAGCCCTAGCTCCCTCAACCTTTCTTCCTAAGACATACCCTCCAGTCCAGGCAGCATCCTGTTAATTCTCTCTGCGCCCTCTCCAAAGCATCCGCATCCTTCCTATAATGAGGCGACCAGAACTGAACACAATATTCCAAGTGTGGTCTAAGCAGGCTTTTATAAAGCTGCAGCAAAACTTTGCGGCTCTTAAACTCAACCCCCCTTTAATGAAAGCAAACATACTATAAGCCTTCTTAACAACCCTATCAACCTGGGTGGCAACTTTGGATCTATGTACTGGACCCCAAGATCCCTCTGTTCCTCCACACTTCCAAGAATCCTGCCTTTAACCATGCATTCAGCATTGAAATCCGACCTTCCAAAATGAAACACTTCACATTTATCTAGGTTAAACTTCATCTACCCTCCCAGTCCAGCTCTGCATCCTGTCAATGTCCTGTTGTAACCAGCAACAGCCCTCAAGACTATCTGCAACTCCCCCAACTTTTATGTCATCAGCAAACCTACTAACTCACCCTTCCACTTCCAAGTCATTTATCAAAAACACAAAGAGCAGAGGTCCCAGAACAGAGGGTTCGGGCGGGGGAGTGGGCATTGGTAGAGTGCGCTTTCAGGGGTCGGTGTAAACTCAATGGGTCAAATAGCCTCCTTCTGTACTGTAGGGATTCAATGATTGAATGGCAGAGCAGACTCGATGGACTGAATGGCCTAATTCTGCTCCATATCTTATGGTCTATGGGCTTAATTTTTCTGCTGGTTCATGTCATCAGGAAAGTAACCACCTTCAAATTATAGGTGACAATAACAGGCAGGTTTTGCAACATTTTTTGCTGAAATTTTGAGTGGATTCCAGCAGCTCTAATTTAGGGCTTGGAAAAACATTTGGTAAATAAAAATCAAATTTTCAATGTAGTTATTTTTCATACAAGCTGGAAACTTGAGGGGGAAAACAAAGAGGGTCAGGAGAGAGAGGTAAAGAACATGGGTTGAGAGGGAGAGGGAGAAAATTGTGGAAAAAAAGAAAGCAACAAGGGAAGAGAAAGGCAAATCTGTTCAAGTTTTTTTTTTTAATTTTCTGATATATTCTAATCAGGGATTGTTATTATTGCTAAACTGACAAAGTCAATGCCAGTTTTCCTTTAACATTACAACAAATAGCAAAAACACTCAGGTTCCTTTTTAAAATAACGCTATCATGCAATTAGCTGAAAAACGCTCAAAAACTAAGTGCAGCATCAGTAAATGCCGCACTTAATTATAACCTGAAATTTGAATTCATTGCTGACCCCTTTTGAAAAGGACTACGACCACAACGTGAGGATTGTCTACTTGAAGGCTCTCGCTGACTTGCCAGGGTGTTTCAGCAGATATCAGTGTAACTGTCAGAATAAGTGAAAGGCACCCAAGCAACCTGCACAATGCTTAAGAGGAGAAACTGTCAAATGTTTTTTTACAAAACATCAACCTTTAAAACATCTTTGTTTTAAAAAGAAAAGCTTGCTAGTTCTTCATTCGCTTTAGCAGTGGTTCCCAGCTTGTGGTCCACGAGAGTACTACAGGTGGTCCCTGGGAAAAATAATAGTTGTGTGTACCTTGTAATTATCATAATCAATGTTGCATTATTATTTGCAGTGTAATTTGCTTCAGAAATATCTTTGTGTAACGTAATCAGCAATGTATTTGGGAGTGTGCATCATAAACTATTAGAAATAGCTGCATTTTTAATACCTGTTGATATACAAGTTTGACCCCCGTCAGCCACAGGCTATGTAAAATATGTTTAAAATGGCTTGCGTGTATTTTGGTTCACAAAGCTTTTGATGACCATCTACCGTCTGTAAAAGGAAAAGATTGGGACCTGCTGGGCTATAGTGTATGCTGATAGCTTGAAAGTATGCATTAGCAACATAACAGTGTTGAAGTTCCTAAGGCAAAGGCATCTGCAATAAATATTATGTAATCCATGTGTATTTCTACATAAATTACATATATTCACAACTATGAGATGTTTGAAAGGCATCAGGGAACTTACATAACTAACTTGACTACATTCCTTATGTGGGCTGTTTCATCAGAAGCAGCCACAAGGCACACTCAGCAAGGATGTTCCTAATCAGATGATAAGATGCTCTTGTGGAATGCTGACAATGATACCAGTCGATAACAAGATTAAGACAAAGGAACAATGCATGCATAAAGACCCAAAGATGGGCGATAAGGGGGTCTGGGTTAACAGAGCTGGTTTAGCTCAGTGGGCTAGACAGCTGGTTTGTGATGCAGAACAAGGCCAGCAGCGTGGGTTCAATTCCCATACCAGCTGAGAATTCTGAATTCTCCCTTGTGTACCCGAACAGGTGCAGGAATGTGGTGACGAGGAGCTTTTCACAGCAACTTCATTGCAGTGTTAATGTAAACCTACTTGTGACAATAAAGATTATGTATTTATTTATTTTGGAAGATGTCATACGGTCATGAGTAACCCCCCTAAGCGTCCATGAGATGATCACGCAGTTCCTTGCTGCCCAGTAACCAATTTCATTGGTTCGAAAGGTCAATAAATGTGATCTACAATCACCGTGATTGGATTGTGTCCAGCTGGGATGGGCTGAGTAACTGTTTGAAATGGTATAAAGATCAATGATTTTCTTTGTTCGATGGAGAGGAATCTGGATTTGCCAGGAGCCTACTCCCAGCCGGTGAAATACAATAAACTGTTTGATGTTTGGAGCAGGCCCGAGTGATTCTTTTGGATTCATTCCCACTAACAGCAAATGTAGATGGGGTGGAAATTTCTTAGATAGACATGTACATTCCTTTAAATTTCCCAGTTGATGTATTCAGAAATATACCCATTCAAGATGGTACAAAAAAACAAATCCAGAAAAATATTTGGATATTGGTATGCACCAAGTCACCCCTTTTTGAAGATGCCTACACAATGTAATCGTGTTCACCTTTAATTTTGCAATGCACTGTAAGACATTAGTTCTTGAATAAAATTATGCTCAATATCTGCACTTTCATATTGATTACACAATAGACCAGCTTGAATTGACAAAACATTAGCTGTTGTTTTTAAATCAAAAAAAGTAATGCCATCAGGGAACATGTAGCGTGCGCCTGAAGACCTATGTTTTCATAAGTCTGTGCTGACTTAGCCAGTCTGAGCTAGCATGCAGTCCAGGTGCAGGATTGCCCACGACACAGTCAGGTTTCAGAAGGAAAATGCTTAGCTATGTTTCTTCTCCAAACATGCAAATATTAGGAAGGGGCAGCCTTAGACTGGCTGCGAACTGCTTGCCACTTTCCTATGGCTCACAAATGAAGAATGGTAAGGTTTGTGAGCTAAGGTCTGTGACGGGGGAAGTAGAATGAGGTGATAAACTGAAGGAAAATTTAGAGGGGGACAAAAGAGCATGCAGAATACGCTTTTAAAAATGTCACAATTTTAATAGACTGGTCTGAATAGTTACTCAGTGTAGGCATATTTAACAAAATCAATTTACAACATTCTATAATTTAAACTAACTAGATGAAAGGACTATTACTTTGTTCTGAGAACATAGATAAAGACAATGTGACAAACTAGACAAACTAAGAGACTTTCAAAGAAGCAAAATAAAGAGTGTAAGTGGAAAAGAGCGGTTTTCAAAACTGCATGTGTAACGGTAAAGTCACCATTGTCCCAGATGACCAAAGGCTGCTTTCCCCTCTGAGGGGGAGAACTGACTGGTGGCGATTGTCATGTTAGGGTACCTTTAAGAAATAGGTGTTTATAAATGGGTAAGTATATAAATATCTGTAGTGAGAGTACCTTTAAGAAATGGGTGTTTATTACTGCGGTGATGTCAGAGAGTGGGTGGAGCTGGGCTGTGTCAGCTTTTTACTTTCGTTTTAGGCTGTTTGCTGCAGGGTGTGTTTTAGTTTTGTTTTCAGAGCTGAATAGCTGCAGTCACAGCCAGAAGGTGTATTAGAGTGTCTCTCTGTAATCTAACGACTAAATCGATCTTGGTGAATTCAGCAGCCGGCAGGGGCGGGATTCACGCCGCCCCCCCGGCGATTCTCCGACCCGGCAGGGGGTCGGAGAATCCCGCCCAATATCTTTTGACTATAATGGATGTGTCTACTAGGTTTCCAGAGGCCATTCCAGTACGTAATATTACAGCTAAAAAGATTGTTCAGGAGTTACTTAAATTCTTTACTAGATATGGACTACCCATAGAAATACAATCGGATCAAGGATCAAATTTTACCTCAGGGTTATTCAAAGAAGTTATGGATAGCTTAGGAATAAAACAATTTAAATCAACTGCGTACCATCCAGAATCGCAGGGAGCGTTAGAAAGGTGGCATCAGACATTAAAGACAATGTTGAGGGTTTATTGTCACGATTATCCAGAGGATTGGGATAAAGGAATTCCATTCGTACTATTTGCAATTAGGGATGCACCGAATGAGTCAACTAATTTACTCCTTTTGAACTAATTTTTGGTCATGAAATGAAGTGAATGAATGAAAATCGCTTATTGTCACAAGTAGGCTTCAATGAAGTTACTGTGAAAAGCCCCTAGTTGCCACATTCCGGCGCCTGTTCGGGGGGGCTGGTACGGGAATTGAACCCGCACTGCTGGTTATGCTGCCCGCTTTCCCCAGGCAGCGGGAGGTGTGGATGGAGTCAATGGATGGGAGGCAGGTTCGTGTGATGGACTGGGGGGTGTTCACGACTCTCTGAAGTTTCTTGCAGTCTTGGGCCGAGCAGTTGCCATACCAGTCTGTGATGCAGCCAGATAGGATGCTTTCTATGGTGCATCTGTAAAAGCTGGTAAGGGTTCATGTGGACATGCCGAATTTCCTTAGTTTCCTGGAGAAGTATAGGCGTTGTTGTGCTTTCTTAGTGGTAGCATCGACGTGGGTGGACCAGGACAAATTTTTGGAGATGTGCACCCCTAGGAATTTGAAACTGCTAACCATCTCCACCTCGGCCCCGTTGATGCTGATAGGGGTGTGTACAGTACTTTGCTTCCTGAAGTCAATGACCAGCTCCTTAGTTTTGCTGGCATTGAGAGAGAGATTGTTGTCGCTGCACCACTCCACTAGGTTCTCTATCTCCTTCCTGTATTCTGACTCGTCATTATTCGAGATCCGGCCCACTATGGTCGTATCGTCAGCAAACTTGTAGATGGAGTTGGAACCAAATTTTGCCACGCAGTCGTGTGTGTACAGGGAGTAGAGTAGGGGGCTAAGTACGCAGCCTTGCGGGGCCCCGGTATTGAGGACTATAGTGGAGGAGGTGTTGTTGTTCATTCTTCCTGATTTGGTCTGTTTGTCAGAAAATCGAGGATCCAGTTGCAGAGTGGGGAGCCAAATCCTAGGTTTCGGAGCTTTGATATGAGCTTGGCTGGGATTATGGTGTTGAAGGCAGAGCTGTAGTCAATAAATAGGAGTCTGATGTAAGAGTCCTTGTTGTCGAGATGCTCTAGGGATGAGTGTAGGGCCAGGGAAATGGCATCTGCTGTGGACCGGTTGCGGCGGTATGCGAATTGCAGTGGACCAAAGTGTTCTGGGAGTATGGAGGTGATGCGCTTCATGAACAACCTCTCGAAGCACTTCATTACGACTGAAGTCAGGTTGTATGTGGACTATAGAAAGGTTAGTGCAGTTACAAGAACGGACTCTTATCCTATCCCACGTTTGGAGGGTTGCACTGAGAAAGTGGGACAATCAGCTTTTATTTCCAAACTGGATTTACTTAAAGGTTACTGGCAGGTACCTTTATCCGAAAGGGCGAAGGAGATTTCAGCTTTTGTGACTCCAGATGGTATACACCAATTCAAAGTTAAGCCATTTGGCATGAAAAACAACCCAGCCACATTTCAACGGTTAACTAACAAAGTCGTTTCAGGATTACCCAATTATGCGGTATACATCAACGATCTGGTAATTTTCAGCCAGACATAGACAGAACATTTGAAACATCTGATGGGAGTTATTCGATCGACTTCAGGAGACGGGTTTGGTGATAAACCTAGCCAAAAGTGAATTTTGGAAAGGTCCAAGTCACTTTCCTTGGCCATAAAAATCGGACAGGGTTGAATGGTCCCACCGGGATATGAAAGCAAAAGTTATTGGGGAGTTTCCGATACCCTCGACACGACGGGAAATAATGCGATTTCTTGGTACGAGTGGATTTTACCGGAAATTTGTACCCAATTTTAGCAGTGTGGTTGACAGACTTTCTCAAGAAGCGTAACAAATTCCAGTGGACAGCAGTGTGTCAACAGGCATTTGATGGTCTGAAAGCTGTGGTAACCACTGCTCCTGTGTTAGCCATCCCAAATTGTACGAAACCATTCAAAGTGGCGGTTGATGCGAATGATGTGGGCATAGGTGCGGTGCTTCTACAAGACGACGACGAAGGGCTAGAGCGGCCTGTTGGTTATTTTTCAAAGAAATTGAATTCTCACCAGAAAAAGTATTCCACGATTGAGAAGGAGACTTTGAATTTAGTGCTGGCTTTGCAACGTTTTCACATTTATGTCACCAGCAATCCGTCTGACACCGTTATATATACTGATCATAATCCGTTGACGTTTTTGGTGCGATTCCGGAATAACAATGCACGGCTGTTTCGCTGGAGTTTATTGATGCAGCCATTTCATTTAAAAATAGTACATGTGGCAGGACGAGAAAACGTGATAGCCGATGCTTTGTCATAAATGTGGTGAACGGAAGCAATTTCAGTTGGAGGAAGAAAAACAAAAAAAAATGGACTATATTATTATACCTGTTTGCGTGTGTTGTTTTTTTTAAAAGAAAAAGTATATTTACTGTGTGTATTTCTTAAAGGATAGTGAAAAGGTGAAAAATGAGTTGATGGTTTATTTTTTTTTCTTGGGTGGAGATGTCATGTGAGTTCCTTTAATAAATGGGAGTTTATAAATGGGTGTGTATATAAATATCTGTAGTGAGAGTACCTTTAAGAAATGGGTGTTTATTATTGCAGTGATGTCAGAGAGTGGGTGGAGCTGGGCTGTCAGCTTTTTACTTTTGTTTTTGAGAAGGCTGCAGGGTGTGTTTTAGTTTCGTTTTCAGTGTTGGAGCTGAAGCCAGACCACGCAGGTGTACTGCTGTTCTCTCTGCCATCAAAAGACTATCTCTGGGTCATTTGGTGAATTCAGAATTATAAATATTCTCAGTAGTGAAGTTAAGCCTGATGTCTTTCTGTTTTGAAGGTTTTTTAAGTCTTATGGATGTTAAAAGGACAGCTTAATCATTACTTAATGTTGTATTCTTTGGGGGTTGTATCTGAATTAATGGTTGCTAAGATGTTCACTGTATGTTTTAAAAAGGTGAACTTGAGTTCATAAAATAAATATTGTTTTGCTTTAAAAAATACTTTTCCATTTCTGCTGTACCACACCTGTAGAGAGGGCCGTGTGCTCCCCATACCACAATCTATTAAATGTTGTGGGTTAGGTGAACTCCATGATACACTTTGGGGTTCTCTAAACCCTGGCCCATAACACGATTTAACATGAGAATCACCACATCTCAGGCGAGGGGCAAGGTTGAGAACCCACACTGGTGGCCTTGCTCTGCGTCAGGAACCAGCTGTCTAGCCAAATGAGCTAAACCGACATGTGTAAAATGCACCAAAATGTTATACACTTGCATGATGGCATGTGAAACATGAACTAAGATAAAACCCATTACTGCAGTTCAAATGACAAAGTCTAAGATTGTCCAAGGTGACACGCATGACCAGTAGCAAAATATGATACTAAATGTGAATAAAATCATTCTCCGTCAATCACACAGTGTATGGGTGGGAGTACGAGTGTGATTCAAACATGCAGCACATCTTGAGTTTGCAATAAGCTGATAAACTGAAGTTTACTTGATTATTATAACTCTTCAATAAGCTATTTCTTATAAAAAATTGTCATCCCATATTGTACTCAGATAACTGCTAGGTGCTTTGAGTATTAAACTGAAGATGCTTTCTATAAGATATGTCAGCATCGATAATATGCACTGTGCAAAACATCCTACGAAAACACGGAAAATAGATACAAAGCGATAAAAATGTGAACAAAAATTCAGCAGTTATTGAAAAGACTTCCAGATATAAGTTACAATTTAGCAGAAATGAAAATGAAAAATGAAAATCGCTTATTGTCAGAAGTAGGCTTCAAATGAAGTTACTGTGAAAAGCCCCTAGTCGCCACATTCCGGCGCTTGTTCGGGGAGGCTGGTACGGGAATTGAACCATGCTGCTGGCCTGTCTTGGTCTGCTTTAAAAGTCAGCAATTTAGCCCAGTGTGCTAAACCAGCCTCTAGAAATATTATCGAAACAGAAAATAGCAAATTTGTTGAAGACATTCTTCACTTCTCTTTCTAACAGGTGAATATCGTGGTCAACAGAATCAATAAACAGACATTACGTTACCAAAAAACTGAAGTAGTAAGTCTATAAAGCACCTGGTCAGGTGTGACAAACCAAATCACAAGGGAAATGAGGAAGGGAAGAAATGGGTAGAAGTTTTATTTTTAAAAATACTTAATGAATTCTATAAATTCATGAGCAATAAACTAAGTAATAACTTAGTAAGATAGGAAACAATCTCCCCATATAGAGAGATCCTTGACCGAATTAGCCCAACGGTTCTCGTGGAGGATATACATAAAAGGGCGCTATTAAACTTTCAAGACACAACTGATGATTACCTAATGTATACAAGCTTACTTGTATTTTAAAAGGCATCCGTTAAAGTGGCATATGTAAGGCTTCTAGAAAGAAATTAAATTTATGCAATCATAGAATATTAGCAAAATATATCAAATCTGACTGAGCAACAGAACGCATTCAAAAATTTCAAGAAAAAAAAACGAGCATTTTCCCACTGTCCTGCGCTGGTTCCACAAAGGAGCTATCCCAATTTCATTTCTCAGTTCATTCCACATATTTAAGTATTTTGTCTATCGACTGAATGGATAAAACGTTGCGCAGCAGTGATTTTACACTGGTCTGCTCTTGATTTCTACGTGTTCATACATTACAGAAGCAACTTTAAAGATATTACTTGCATTCAGAAAATATGACTGCAATCCACATGCTCAGATGTATAGGGTTAACAGGCACCATAAAATATATTTGAATCAATTACGTTTGGGCAAAGCAACAGTCAATGGACTTTAATGTCCTTTAGTAAAGACAAGGGGCGGGATTCTCACATCGCGCGGCTAAGTGTTGACTCTGGCGTAAAAACGGGAGTGTTTTACTCCGGCGTCAACAGGCCTTCTGGCGCTCAACTCTCTGGCCCACAGGGGGCCAGCACGGCGCTGGAACGGCCCACGGCGCTCCAGCTGCTGATCTCGGTCAACTGGGCGCCACGGTGCCCGCGCATGCGCAGTGAAACCAGCGCCAACGCATGCATGCGTAGTGGCTTTCTTCTCCGCGCCGGCTCCAACGCCAAATGGTGCAGGGCCACAGGAACCGGCGCGGAAGAAAGGAGGCCCCCAGCCCGATAGGCTGGCCCGCCGATCGGTGGGCCCCGGTCGTGGGCCAGGCCACAACGGAGCCCCCCCCCCCAACCGGGTCGGACCCCCCTCCTCCCCCCACAGGCGGCCCCTGGACCCTTCAATGCCGAGGTCCCGCCGGCTCAGAGCATGCTGGAACAGCTCAGAGCATGCTGGAACGGCACCGGCAGGACTCGGGTTTTTTGCTTGGCCGCTCAGCCCACCCGGGATGGAGAATCGAGCGGAGGGGGGGGGGGGGGGGGGCGCGTGGAGCGATTCGCACGACACCCTGGGGATTCTCCAACCCGGCAGGGGTTCGGAGCATCCCGCCCATGGAGTTTTGGCATGATTAAGGATCAAATGTTTCCAGTCAACATTTAAACGAGTCAACTATAAAACATGGTCAAACACAAACTTCAGGAACAGAGTACAGATTATAAATGAAAACACATTTGCAGATATCATCGGCACCCTACCTGTAAAAGTGCATGGGATACTTTCGGCAGAGTTCAGAAAGAGTGACACGGTTAAGATCGAAAAAGTGATCAATTCTGTCAAGTCGGCTGTCAAAATGTAAATACCATTACATTTTTGAAGTTTTGCTCTTTTAATTTGGGCATCAGGGGATGTTTATACAAACATTTCCTTTGAGCTATTAAGGCAGAGACTGTTTCTGTTCTCATTACATCAAAGAGATTATACTCTTTCCTCCAGGAAAGACTGAGGAGTGACCTGATACGCCCCCTAGTTCTAGTTTCACTATTTTTAAAAATAAAACTCCTACCCATTTCTTTCCTTCCTCATTTCCCTTGTGATTTGGTTTATCCCACCTGACCAGGTGCTTTATATATGATCGGGCCAATGTATACAAAATATGTCCACTTGTGGAGAGTCCCCAAAACGAGGGACCACAAATATTGGATAGTCACTAATAAATCCAAAAGGGAATGCAGACAGAACTTTCTGACTGACAGTGTGGAACTCACCATGTAAGAATATAAGAACTAGGAAGAGGAGTAAGCCACTGGGGCTGGTTTAGCACAGTGGGCTAAACAGCTGGCTTGTAATGCAGAACAATGCCCGCAGCGCGGGTTCAATTCCCGTAACAGCCTCCCCGAACAGACGCCGGAATGTGGCAACTAGGGGCTTTTCACAGTAACTTCATTAAAGCCTACTTGTGACAAGAAGCGATTATTATCTGCCCCCTCGAGCCTGGTTGATCTTTTTGTGGACTCAGCTCAACTTACCCGCCTGCTCACAATAACCCTCAATTCTTTTACAGTTCAAAAATCTATCTTTGCCTCATAAACATCCAACAAGATAGCCTCAACTGCTTCACTGAGAAGGGAATACCACTTTGGGTGAAGAAGTTCCTCCACAACTCAATCCAAAATCTGCTCCCCCTCACTTTGGGGCTATGCCCCCTAGTTCTAGTTTCACCCGCCAGTGGAAACAACCTCCCTGCTTCTATCTTAACTATTCCTTTCATAATTTTATATGTTTCTTTCAGATCCCCCCTCATTCTTCTAAATTCCAATGAGTATCGTCCCAGTCTACTCAGTCACTCCTCATAAGCCAATCCTCTCAACTCTGGAATCAACCTAGTCAATCTCTTCTGCATCCCTCCAGTACCAGTACATCCTTTTGCAAGTAAGGAGACCAAAACTGTACACAATACTCCAAGTGTGGCCTCACCATTGCCATATACAGCTGCAACATAACATCCCTGTTTTTAAACTTCATCCCTCTAGCAATGAAGGACAAAATTCCAATTGCCTTCTTAATTACCTGCTGCACCTGCAAACCAACTTTTTGCGATTCATGCGCCCAGGTCCCTCCGCACAGCAGCATGCAAAGAGTGACACTTTTTTACCATTTAAATACTAGTCCATTTTGCTGTTATTCCACACCAAAATGGATGACTTCACATTTACCAGCATTGTACTCCATTTGCAAGACCCTTGCCCACTCACTTAAACTATCTATATCCCTCTGCAAACATTCAGTGTCCTCTGCACTTTACTTTACCATTCATCTTAGTGTCATCTGCGAACTTTGACACATTACACTTGGTCCCCAACTCCAAATTATCTATGTAAATTGTAAACAACTGCGGTCCCAAAAATGATCCCTGAGGCACACCACTAGCCACTGATCACCAACCAGAAAAACACCCATTTATCACCAGTCTTTGCTTTGTTAAGTTAACCAATCCTCTATCCATGCTAATACATTACCTGTAATGCCATGCACCTGTCTCTTATGCAACAGCCTTTTGTGCAGCAATTTGGCGAATGCCTTCCGGAAATCCAGATACACCACATCTACCTGTTCCCCGTTGGCCACCGCACTCGTAATGCCTTCAAAGAATTCCAATAAATTAGTTAAACGTGACCTATCTTTCATGAAGCCATGCTGTGTCTTCCCAATGGGACAATTTATATCAAATGTCTCGCCATTTCTTCCTTGATGATAGATTCAAGCATTTCCCCACTACAGAAGTTAAGCTAACTGGCCTATAGTTACTTGCCTTTTGTCTACCTCCTTTTTTAAATAGTGGCGTCACATTTGCTGTTTTCCAACCTGCCGGGCCCGCCTCAGAGTCCAGCGAATTTTGGTAAATTACCACAAGTGCATTCATTATTTCCCCAGTCATCTCTTTTAATACCCTGGGATGCATTCCATCAAGACCAGGAGACCTGTCTACCTTGCCCCATTAACTTGCCCAACATTACCTCCTCAGTGATAATGATCATTTTTTAGATCCTCATCTGCCATAGCCTCCTTGCCATCAATTATTGGCATGTCAAATGTGTCTTACACTGTGAAGACCAACACAAAATACCTGTTCACAAAGTCGCTGAAGCAAATAGTACTGGTGTACTTAAGGGTAAAGACTAGGTAAAGACAGAATGAGGAAAGGCATTGAAAGCTAAGCTGTTGGAAGAATGGAGGGAGATATAGATGGAGCATGAACATGGGCATGACCAATAAACCTAATGGTCAGTTCTATCGTGGACATTTTACGTCTTAAGAGGGAAAGTTGAGCCTATATACATTGGAGCTTACAAAGGTACGGGTGATCATATTGAAACATACAAGATTCTGAGGGGGCTTGATAAGAGGTTCCCTTTGTGGGGAATCTGGCAGTTTCAGAATAAGGAATCATCCACTTCAGACAGAAATGAGATGGGGGCTTTCTTCTCTCAGAGGATCAAGAATCTTTGGAATTCTCTAAACTAGAGCGCTGCGGAGCTTAAGTCATTGAATATATTCAAGGCTGAGATTTATGAATTACAGTGCAGTCAAAGATTATGGGGACCAAGCAGGAAAATGGAGTTGAAGCAAAGATCAGATCAGCCATCACACGACTGAAATATGGAGCAGAAGCAAGGAGTCATATGGCCAACTCCTGCTCCAATTTTTTAAGTTCTTATTTTATGCATGTAGGACTACCAACCACCACTGCAGATATTATAATTTAGAACCACACCCCATAAAGAAATCAAGGTAGAGTAGAAATTTAATTGCTTCACATTTGGATTTACATAAATCAACCATTCTGGAACAAATTCCAGCTCTCTCATCATACGGCCTTCTTTTCTGGATGATGATGCTTTATTTGTATTTATATTGTCTGTAGTACTGTCTATATTACAAAATGGTTTGATATCTTAATTTTTATTGTTGAAATTTTTTATTTAAAACAGATTTGCAACATTTACAGAGAAAAAAGAAGGCCATATACAAAAGCCTTAACATATTGAAAACGAACAGTGGGAAAGAATAAACATATTAGTACGGCACTTCCCCTATCATGCCCCACGTGTTCAACTAAACTAATGTGGCTCTAACCCTCCCCCCCCCCCCCAGGTGCTGCTGCTGACGGTTTCCTACGCTGTTCCCTGCAAGCGACTTTCTCCCCCGGGGGATCCCTGATCACCCCTCACCCCCCCACCTAAGTCTGCTCTGCTCTCCTTCCCGGCTGCCCCCCCCAGCCCGATCCCCTCCCCCCCGAGGCTTGACCTGCCAGGTCCGCCCTGCGCTTGGCCCTAGCCCACCCCTTCTCCTACTCTCCCTGGTGCCCCCGGACCTACACTAGCTACGTTGACCCCTGCCCTTGGCGCCTGACTGTCTCCCGCCCAAGTGCTCAGGCCCTCCCCCCCACACACACCAAGGACCCATTAACCTGATTGTCTCTCCCCGTGCCCTTTCAAGTCCCTTAACCAGCCCCTAGCCCATCCCCCCATCAGAGGTCCCGATCTCCCGCCAAAAGATACCAAGTGCAGGGCCCCCCCCCCCCCCCCTCCCTCGTTGCAATCTCCCAAAATCACCCTAAGCAGTGCGCCCTCCAGCCCCCGCTCTCTGTCCAGGCTGAAAACAATCTTAGATAAAACATTACAGTACAGGATAATTTAACAGACCGCCGCCACACAAAAGCTCTGTGAGCCCAGAGTCCTTTAGTTAAAGCCCAGCTTCTTCGTTTAATAAAAGTCCATTCCTAGTCAAAGCAAGTTAGGTTAACAGACCACCGCCACTGTAGAGCACTGAAAAAAACTACGTGCCCGTTAGTTCAAGTCCAGCTTCTTCTCTTTAATAAAGGCCCAAACCTGTTCTGGTATCTCGAAGTAGTGATGGAGTTCCTCAAACGTAACCCAAAGCTTCGCAGGATACAGCATTCCAAATCTCACCTGCTTTTTGGAGAGGGCTGCCTTTACCTTGATGAATCCTGCACGCCTCTTGGCCAGCTCCGTTCCCAAGTCCTGGTAGATGCGCACCTCGCAGTTCTCCCATCTGCTGCTCCTCTCCACCATGGCCCATCGCAGCACATGATCCCTGTCAGCAAGCCGGTGAAAGCGAACCACCAAGGCCCTTGGTCGGTCGCCCGTCCTGGGCTTCCTTGCGGGGGCTCTATGCGCCCCATCCAACTCCAGGGGTCGAGGGAAGGCCTCCGGTCCCATCAGCGCCCCGAGCATATCCATCACGTATGCACCCGCATCCGATCCCTCACAGCCCTCGGGGAGGCCCATGATCCTCAGGTTCTGCCTCCTGGCTCTATTCCCCAGCTCTTCAAGCTGCTCCTGCATCCTCCTCTGGCGGGAGTTCAGCTCCTGCACCTTGTGCTCCAGCTCCGTTACCGTGTCCGCCTGGGTGGAGAGCTTCACCTCGACCTCCCTTAGCGCTTTCTCTTGGGCCGCCTGCGCCTCGACCATTCGGTCCATCACCGCCCTCATCGGGTCCAACGTGTCCCTCTTCAGTTCAATGAAGCAGTTTCTAAAAAACTCCATCTGCTGCTCTCTTGGCCAGTGAGCCTCCGCTCCCTGGTCCCTGCCGTCCGCCATGCTTCGCCGCCCGGTCTGGGGTCCCCGCTGCTCCTGCTTCGACCTTTGCCGCTGCACTCGACCACTTCTGGTCCAACTGTCCATAACCTGGGGGGAAAACCTCTTCCCTTCGTCTCCTCCACCGATTCAGGTCGTCAGGTCCTGAAAAAATCCTGTGAAAAAGGTCCGTTAGCCCATCGCGGGCGGGAGCGATCCGACCTGCGACCTGCTTCCTCGAGGCCGCCACCCCCAGCATGGTCTTACTTTTTATGATGTTGACAGATTTGTTGATAACCATACTCCCAACCAAGACAGAAAAAGCACTAAGCTGGATAAATGTTTAACGTATCAATTCCAGCAGTGAACAAATACAAAGTATTTCTTGCAGAAGGCAAGTCAGTGCGGCTGCGTTTTTCAGCAGGCGAGTTCAACAGCTGTAATTGGTATGGTTGTCATTATCATTACGGACTTGAACAGAGGCCAATCAAGTGATGGTTAATGAGCTGAACATAGCTCAGGAACAGACACGGTACACTGTTTAGAAACTTCTTTCTTGATCCTCCAGGTTCACTGTTTGGTTTAAGGATTGCGGAGTATTGTACTAGAAAACATTGAAACAGAACAGGAATTGTCCCACAGGATTCAATAATGAACAGCGAACTATCAAAATAGCAACTTGTGAAAATAGTCTTCAAACCCAATAAATATGAGCGCAAAAAAAATTCTTACTGATTCACTTACTTTAAGCACCATTCAAAAACGATGCATAAAATATTTTCACCAACACTGAACACAGCTGCATTTTTAAGAAATTGAGAGTTTGTTTCAAACTGAATAGTTCCCAATCCCTGTAAATTTTAATTCTTCCAGTCCCATTGCCTTCTCTGGGCAACCAGTAGTTGAGCAATACAAATTTGACATTCTTCAAAAACATTTATCCAAAACACACTTAAACTATCTTGAAACTAAACTTGAAGAGTGAGTCAAATTTTAATGTAGCATTTTAGCCCTTTCTTGCAACGAAAATACAACAGAGAAAAATGAACAAAATTATACCAATTCAAATTGATACAATTGAACTGATCCAATTTTCTTCTCCTGTATTCCATCCCATGGATTGCTACAAACACCCAAGCTAATTCTAACTCCATAAATATAACAATTAGGCAAGCAAAAAGCTGCATGAGGCACAGATTGAGTACCGTGGACTGTTACAATTATGAGGTTCATACGGTTTTTACGTTTTGGCTGTGTCCTTGAAGGTTCGCTGAATGAAGGGGGCCATGTGACCTGTTCTGAAATCTGCCTGACAACAAGCCTGGGTGGTTTGATCATTAGGGGTCAAAGGAAGGCTTAGATTGTTTTACTGAGAAGGAGGTGCAAGGTATTTGTGATCGGAGGCAATGGCAACAGTATCCGAAATTACAAAAGGGGACTGACTCAGTCTCCCAACATTTCAGAAAGGTACCGTGGTGTATCAGTCATGCGGTAACTGTCCATTTCGGAGACAAATGGGAGTTGAAATCAAAGAGAGGTAATTAGCACTTCTACTGCGCTACAAGGTTAATTTGTTTCATGTTACCATGGGGAAGAGGGCAGAATAGGCTAATCAATGCAAAACAGAGATATGACAGTTTTGTGTGGGCAGAGAGAAGATGCTGCTTGGCTTTTGTGAGCTACCAGCTGAATTGGGAAGGAGATGGTCTCTAGTTGGAGCGATACATTTTAAAGCCTCCTACAGATTCCAGGAGATTTGTCCTGGCATTGCTTAGGAAAGGATACTCAGAACAGGCTTTCCTGATAGTAGAAGATTTAAGCAACTCTCTGAAAACTGAGAAAAGTGCTTTGAGCCACTCACTTAAAATTACTGATTGGCGAAACAGGGATACGAGAATCCATTGGAAGCGACTATAATTCCACGGGGAGTATGATATGCGTCAAATACAAAAGATTTTCTTAAATAAATTTTTAAAAATTTATAGTACCCAATTATTTTTTTCCCAATTAAGGGGCAATTCAACATGGCCAATCTACCTATCCTGCACATCTTTGGGTTGTGGGGGTGATAACCCACACAGACACGGGGAGAATGTGCAAACTCCACAGGGACAGTGACCTGGAGCCGGGATCGAACCATGAGGCAGGAGTGATAACCACTGCAGCGCCTAGCTGCCTTTAAGTTTAAAAGATAAACTATCCTTTCTGTAGTTTCCGACAAAAAGAAAGTATTGTTTAGTTAATAGGAGTTTGTTACAGTAAAAGTTTTATAACGCAAAATGTTCTGTCATTCTTTCAGCAAGTAACTGGAAATTCGAAGCTCAATAAAAATCACCAGTCTCTACGGAGATCATAACAAAGCCAGCACAGTCCTAAAATTACTTCCGCATTAGCCAAATAAATTTAGAAAATCACAGTAAATTTATTCCTAATCACTTTGTTGCGAACTAAAAATGGCTAATGAGATATGTAAAACAAGGAAAAATATTGTAGCGCATCTTCTCACAAACTACATAGAAACAATAGTTTATAGGAGATTTTAAATTTTTATTACTGCTGCATATGCATGAAGTAGCCAGGTGAGGGAAGAAAAATTACTCCGAGGTTTTCAAGAAAGTCATCAATCTGGTTTGGCAATTGTGTCCCAGCTCACAGACGAAGGAAATAAATGCTACACTGAGGTGTACACAATGATAGTCACTAAATTTGGGAAACTAAAAAGGCGTGTTAGTGGTATTATGAAGAACATTTATGTCAACCAGAATAGTTAAATTTCATTCAAGTTAAACTTAATGCACCCTCTACTGACTTACTAATCATGTGAAGCAGAGTTTTAACAACCCACTGAAAGACACGTGCCACTAGAAAAATGGGCTGCATTTCCAAAGCTCATCTGTGTTTTAAATGCCAATTCAAGCTAACAAGCAAGTATGCCTCATTAACAAAAATAGATTATACTCTTATCAATTTCACAGTTGTATTATTTTATCCATAAATTTTAAGCAGCATGAATACAAATTGAAAGTGCACTGTATCACAGAATTTGCAATCACAATTATAAAGTTAATCGTGCACTTTGCAAGGGAACTTTACACTTATCTAGCTTATATATTTTAGCGAAAGAGCCATCTTTCAAAAGGTTTTCTGAGCATGTCTCCAAAACTGCATCAGAATCCTTATAGAAGTACATTATTACCTTTTAATTTATCGATTTTTCAGATTTTATAGCTACTCATATTGTTGTAGCATAAATCTACAGTTTTAAATGAAAGACATTTGAACAGCCAGTTAATTAAGTGGGAATTTTCATTAATCCACGATTTCTTTGCTCATTACCTCTGCCACCTATGCACCCTTAGTTTTCTCCCTGTCAGTGTTGAAGGGACCGGTTTGTTACGACATCCAGTTTGCAATCGTTCGCCACTTGCTGAGACCTCACCCTCGCTGTAACTCACCCACTGGCTGTTTTTCACAAGGGAACCGAAAAAAAACCGCACTGGTAGACAATTCAACTGTAAAGGGCACCACAATCAAGCCTAATCCTATCCTCATCTGACATTGAAGTATGTCCAAATATCACCGGATAGCAATTAGGACTCACTGTTGGATGATTTTTTTTTCCCCTTCCCAAAGCTGAGCCCACTTGCAGCTGAAGTACTATCAGACGAACAACCACGCAACTTTCAAGTTCCTGCTCTGCGCATAAGACTGGAAAAAAAGCAATGCCTTTAGCCTTTTTCACCATTAAGAGACCAATGGCTCATTTCTAGCAGGAGTAGATATTGCTTCAAAAAGCAACAGAACATAAATGCAGAAAGAACACAAGTAATGGGCCAAAATGCTTCTGGAACTACTAGGAAATGAACCTTCTGCATATTTATAAACTAAGCAGTAGTAATAACATTTTGAAAATTCCAACCAATAAAAGGACTACAAATGCTGTGTTCCTCACAAAACTTCACCGATAAAAGTTATGCTGTCAAAATATGGCTCAAGTGTTAAAATAAGGCTCAAATGTCAAACCTTTGTTGATGATTCCTTGTGATCACCGAGACCATCCTGTAGGAATGAATGGAGATGACAGATGAGCTGCGGCGCTTCTGAGATACCAGAGGACTTTGGGATGCAAGTTGACGACCATTCTAATGTCTTGCTTCTGACATGCAGTTATACCTTTAGGAACTAGGCTTTAAGAACTGTTAATGCTTACTAGACAAGATAAAAAGCTTGACAATAATGCATTTTAAATATGTGTATCGGGAAACAGTTTACTACGATAGAAATGGTTTCTCAAACTCACTTAGATATATTATTTAAATGTGTCTGATGCTGCAGTTGTTCACAACTGTAGTGTATATGTTAACAACATTGCTAATTTACAGCAATTTACAAATCAATTACGGAATAAAACTCCCCAAAATGCATGATTACAATAATATTTAATGTAAAATTTTACTCGTAACAAATATACACAATTAAATGTCAATTAAGTTAAACTAGGTCTTTAAATCTGATTATGTTATAGAATACTGTTTCCCATGTAAGTATACTAAGTGAACGATTAACTTCAATGCAAAATGTGTTAATTTTGTAAATAGGTGCAGCTGAACAAACCACAATGGGCTCTTTAACCTCCCTTCCAGTGCACTGCATCCAGGAATTGGAACTTACAGCTCGAAGTTTCAACCCACTGCAAACTCAAGGATTCGTGGGGTTCATCTACATTAAAATAAATACAGCAAACGGTGCAAGGTAGCATCTGCCCTGATTCTTCTATTAGGATACACCCACGTTTCGTGCTGCGTAGAATACCATCGGCCCTCTTGGCTGGAAGGCGGGCTTTGCTGCCATATCTGCTTTTTCCTAAGGCAGGATTCAAAAGGCTGGCACCCCCAAGGGAAAACAAACCCACGAAGGGAAGATACTAACAACAGCTGCATGCTGATAGAATTTACACAACTACAGGAGATCTGATCACCAAGGAGATATTAAAGACTTTAATGGAATCCCCTCCATTACTTCCTTCCTAGAAGGTACGAATTGGCAGGTTGCTCATCAGCGGGTCTGATGAATCCAGAGGTTTCCGGTAATTCTGAACAACTTCAACATTCTTCAGTGCTGAAACGCTCTTCACTCTCAGCGCGGTCACTTTTTTTGCGACTCCACTTTGAAGCTATTTTGCTTGTAGCATTATTGCACTCCAAAAACTGACCACTTAATATAATTTGAGGCACTTCGAAGAAAAATTTCTTGCATTTTCCTCTTACTATTTATAATTTTCGCTAGGTCCTTGAAGCCTTTTTATATAAAATTTGCTTACAAAAAGTCCAATAAAGAAAATGAATGCATTTTCTATTTAAAAGAAACCTCCAGAGGCTCCATTGTGCACCTTGTATCACTTGAAGGAAGACGAACATTTCCAGAAAACCGGTATTCCAGACAGGACAGCCTAATATTGACGGTGCCTTCCTTAGGCGATACTAACCTTTACTGTAGTGGAATGTGATGGCGAAGAGTGGGAATCAAGCTTGCGCCGTTTTTGTTCTGGAACAGAAGAAGTATTGCACAGTCTAGTTGCTGATTGTAGCACATATGAAATAAAATTTTATATTTATTTATATATATATATATATATATATATATATAATATACTTAGTACCATCAATACAAATTAATTGTCTGCAAACAAGGTACAGAGCCCAAAGATATTTTCTACATCGCAATGACTTCACAATAGAGATGAGAAAACGATGGATGCCTCAGAAATTTGACAAGGGACTTTGGGTGGCGGCCATGGTGTGAGTGGTCGGACATTAGGTGACTCCTGCTCAAAGTGGAATTGTTTTGGGTCTTTTCTCCTGTTATGCAGGTGGAAAGTGTAGAAGTATAAGGGACTAAGAATTCTCCTTCGGTAGGACATGTCTGGGGACTATCAAACGAGGAGCACAACAAGGAAGGGGCAATAGTCAGACTAGGAGATCTCTCGAATTGCGACAGAGGGAAAGATGGCTGAGAGCTCTGTGGCGTCGCTGCCCGCTCAGTGCTCCATGGAACAGTTGGTGGAGTTCACGGTGGTTAGGTTTGAGCAGCAGAGACAGGAGGCCTCAGAGGACCTGACTAGGATGGCCGGGCTGATCCGGGCAACCATTGAGATAGTGGAGCAAAGCCTGAAGGCGCAGCATGCATCACTCCAATAGGTGGAGTGTCTGCAGCTGACCACGAGGATTGATTGGCTTCTTGGAGGTGGAAATCGTGCTGGTGGCAAAGGGCCAGATGAAGTTAAGAAGAGAGAAGGTGGACGACATGAGAATCACTCGAGGTGGCAGAATCTTCGGATTGTGGATCTGCTTGAGGGGATCGAGAGAATGCAGGCCACACAATATGCGGCGAAGATGTTCCAGGAGTTGGCGGGTAAGGGGATCTTTGACTGACCTCCTGAGGTGGATCGAGCGCACAGGTCGCTAAGTAAGCAGGTGAGCCAAAGGCAGTTGCACCATTACTTCAATAAAGAGAAGATTCTGCAATGGGCGTAGGTGAGAAAGTGCACCTGGGAAAGCCGTGCATATTTATCAGGACTTGGGCACGGGGTTGACGGGCTGGGATTTGTAGCATCAAAACGACCCTATTCAGGAAATACATGGGTGCAGGGTGCTGTATACCGAGGAGGCCAATAAGTTTATGAGACACCATGGACTGGGGGACTTGAGAGAAATCTGTGAGGGAAGTGGTTGTGTTTATGCCGGATTGTTTGTTTGCTATTGCTGTTTTTCCCAGTGTTTAATTGATTATTGGTGGATGCGTTAAATTAATTATGCTGTGTCTCTGCTCACCCACCCACATTTGGGATTTGGAATTGGTGTGTTTGTGGTGGGGGGATGGGCGGGGGAAGAGGGTGAGATGGAGGGGCCAGAGTGTACAGGAGGTTGTATATGGGTTTTGGGGGGGCGGGGTGCCGAAGGACGTTATGCAAGGGAGATGGTGATTACTTTGGGCGGAGGCCACTACGCTAGCAGGTGGGCTAGTTAACAGGAGTGAAGTGGGGGAGGGGGTAAATGTGTAGACGGATGGGGGGTGGTGGTGCTTGGAGCCCCACGACCCAGCTGATTTCTTGGAATGTTCAGGGATTAAATGGGACGATTAATGTTCGGGGATTAAATGGACCGATTAAGAGGTTGCGCATTTGAGGAATTGAAAGCGGACGTTGCATTTCTACAAGAGACTCATTTGAAGGTAGCAGATCAGATGAGGATGAGAAAGAGTTGGGTGGGACATGAATATGAGGGCGGTGGCGGTGCATAAGAGGGTGGCCTTTACAGTGGGGAATAGAGTGGCAGACCCTGGGGGCAGGTTTGTGATGGTAAGCAGGAGGCAGGAGGGGGCACTGGTGAACATATATGCCCCAAATTGGGACGATGTAGAATTCATGAAGCAGGTTTTGGCAAAGGCTCTGGACTTGACATGCAAGAGGGGGCGGGGAGGGGGGTCCACCGGGTGTATTCCTAGATTGATTTTTATGTCCTGGATTAGGCGTGGTTAGCAGGGGTGGTTAGGTCAGAATATTCAGCAATTGCAATGTCCAACCACGCATTGCACTGGGTAGACTTGCAGTTGCTGGTAGAGATTAGATGTGGGATTGTTGGCAGATAAGGAGATTTGTGGAAAGATAGAGGCAGCTATCTGGAATTACATGGAGTACAATGTTGTGGGAGGTGCTGAAGGCGGTGATTAGGGATGGTTTATTTTGATTTGAGCGCACAAGCATAGGATGGAGAAGTTAGAGAGGCAGAGATGCGTGGGACACAATTGTTAGATGAGAGACAAAGGCTGCAAATGGAGTTTGGGCTTATCTCCACAGGGAAGGTGGTGGGGCAATTGCACAGGGCCGGGGGGGGGTGATGTACGAGTATGCGGAGAAAGCCAGCAAGATGCAGGCGCATCAGTTGAGGAGGCAGCCAGCGGCAAGGGAGATTGGACGGATGAGGGATAGTGGGGGTGCAGTGGTCACAGAGTTGGGGAGATGAAAGGGGTATTTGAGGCTTTTTATCGGAAGTTGTACAGCTCGGAATGAAGAGCCTGTCGTATGAGGAACGGTTGAGGATTCTTGGTCTGTACTCGTTGGAGTTTAGAAGGATGAGGGGGGATCTTATTGAAACTTACAGGACACTGAAAGGTTGGCATAGAGTGGACGTGGAGAGGATGTTTCCACTTGTAGGAAAAACTGGAACCAGAGGACACAATCTCAGACTAAAGGGACAATCCTTTAAACTGAGATGAGAAGTTGTAAATCTGTGGAACACTTTGCCGCAGAAGGCTGTGGAGGCCAAATCAGTGTGTCTTTAAGACAGAAATAGATAGGTTTTTGATTAATAAGGGGATCAGGAGTTAGGGGAAGAAGGCAGGAGAATGGGGGTGAGAAAAATATCAGCCATGATTGAATGGCAGAGCCGACGCGATGGAGCGGGTGGTCTAATACTGCTCCTATGTCTGATGGTCTTATGGTGGGGGGGGGCTGCAGTTTCCGCCGGTTGGGGGGCAGGGGTTTGGGGTGCCGATGGGGCTGAGGGAGGTGATGGATTGTGCGGACTATGCAGTTGGAGAATGCCCCGGGTCTGAATGGGTTCCCGGCAGAGTTTTAGAAAAAGTTGGTTCGGAATTAGGGCTCCTTTTAGTTGAATGAGTCATTGGAGAAGGGGAACTCCCACCAATGCATCTCAGGCTCCTGTCGCGCTGATTTTTTAAAAGGGTAAGGACCTGGAGCAGTGTGGGTCGTACTGCCCAAACTGGTTGTTGAATGTGGATGCATAAATATTAGCGAAGGTGCTGGCTACAAGTATAGAGGATTGTGTGCCGGGGATGATAGGAGAGGACCAAACCGGGTTCGTGAAGTTGTCGGCTAACATCCGGAGGTTATTGAATGTGATCATGGTGCCTCCGAGGGGCCAGGACATGGAGATGGTAGTGTCCATGGACATGGAGAAAGCGTTTGGCCAGGTTGAATGTGCGTATTTGTTTGAGATATTGGAGTGGTTCAGGTTAGGGCAGGGATTCATAGATTGGGTGAGGCTGCTGTATAAGGCCCCAAAGGCAAGTACCCAGACGAATGTCAGTTCGGGGTACTTTGGATTACAGGACGAGACAGGGTTGTCAGCTCTCTCCATTGATTTTTGCCTTAGCAATTGAGAGTTGGCTATGGCCACTCAAAGCCATCTTTTTTTGGTGTACAGCTCAATATGGGGAAGAGCGAGGTGTTCCTGATCAATGTGCAGGGACAAGGGAGAAATCTGGGGAAGCTGCCGTTTCGACTGGTTAGGGCAAGCTTTCGGTGTCTGGGGATACAAAGGGCGCAGAGCTGGGCGCAGCAAGTAGAACGTGTGGAATTTGGGTGAGGGAATGAAGGAGGACTTGAAGAGGTGGGATGTTTTGCCGTTATCATTAGCTGGGAGAGTCCAGACAGTAAAGATGACGATATTGCAGAAGATTTTGTTTGTCTTCCAGAACCTTCCGAATTTTGTGCCCAAGTCCTTTTTTAGGAGGGCCAACAAAATGGTCACGGAGTTTTTATGACGTTCCCCAGACGAGGAGGGTGTTCTTAGAGTGGGACAGGCAGTCTGGGGGTCTGGGCAGCAAACATCGCCAAGGTGAGGAAGTGGGCAGTGGAGGAGAGGTCAGTGTGGGTCCCGTGTAGGGGGACCAGTTTGAAGGCATTATTGCTGGCACCTCTTCCGTTCTCGCCAGCGAGATACTCCACGAGCCCTGTGGTTGTGTCAGTGCTGAGGATGTGGAACCAGTGTCGGCAGCATTTCAAAATGGAGGGCAGGGGCGTGTGGGGACAGAGTATTTCAGGGATCTGTTTATTGGGGAAGGTTTGCGGAGCTGGAGGAATCGGAAGTGATGTATCAATTACCAAAGAGGAATTTGTTTTGGTACTTGCAAGTTAGCCACTTCATAAGAAAGGAGTTGACCTCATTCCCGAAGCTGCTGCCCTGAGGAGGAGATAGGAGACAGCAGGGCATCAAACATATATGGGGAGTTGATGGAGAGAGAGCTTCGGTGGAGGAAGTAAGGCACAACTGTGGCGAGTTTGAAGTGTCGGAGGATTCTGGAGTGCAGCTGGGGATAGAGGCCGATGTGTTGGCCTTTGCCTCCCTGATAGCTCAGAAGCGGATATTGCTCGGGTGGTGAGACTCAGTCACATAGGGCTGTTGGGGGGGGGGGGGGGGGTAACGGGTGAGTGATTTGGCAGAGTTTCTGGACCCTGAGAAAATAAAGTTCGCCATCAGCGGTTCGGAGGAGGAGTTCTTTTCAAGGTGGGGGCTGTTCATCGACTTCTTTAAAGAGTGGTAAAGTGTTAGCCCGAGGGTGGGTTCCTTTCCTTTGTTTGGGGTTTGTTCTGATAAAAGAAAAGGATGTGTGGGCTGGAGGGAGGAAGGGGGGCTGTGGTTATGGTTATTGCATGCTGTATGTTGATGTTGTTTCTCTTTGGTTTGAATATATGTGACAATGCCGCAATAAAAATATTTTAAAAAATAATTAATTTGACAAGATCATCAGGAAGTTCACAGATTTTACACAGTAGTTACCTGCACACTTGAATTATTTTTTCTTTTAAAAAAAAGCCACGTGAACTGAAAGACCCAAGTCTCATCATGTTTGGGTATAGACTCAATATTTTAATTTAAGTAAAAAATTCTGTACAGCTTTCAAATAAAATAGACATGACTAAACTTTCATAGCTTTTGTAGCAAGTCCAAAACATGGCGAAATAATGAAAGATTTTAAAAGCATCTTCAAGAAATGCGCATTCATTTTGTGATCAGTTTCCTCATCTAATTATTCAACCTATGAAAGGCTACTAGTGGAAAGAAATCAAATAAACAGCCTATATTTTTGACCATTTTATCAAATACCCAACTTTCCAATTTGCTAAAATTTATATTATTTCCATCTGGTGTGCACTTTATTATATATTAAATTGCTTAAACATCACCCACTTACACAAAAAAATCTGTGCAAAGGTTGCTTCTATGAGGAAATCCATTATAGTGACTGTAATGCCTGTAGCTAGTGCTGGGATAGCAGCTGCCAAAGTTAAGGCTCATCAGACCATGTATGCTAGTGATTCAGTCATATACTGTGTGAATAGGTTTAGAGTCTCAGTTACTGACTTTGGAGAAAGGCAAGCTATGGAGAGGTACAATGTATCTAAAATTATTTTCAAAAACAGTGCATCTCAGTAAAAGACAAGTGGACAGTGACAGTAGAATGAAACAACATGCCTACAATACATGCATACAGCTATTTAGGTTGGTACCAAATCATCTGATACACTTCACCCACTAGATTGGGTTTCTGGCAGATGGGCTAAGTGCAAATGAACGATAAAGGTTTAGAAGGGATGTCGCTGTCAAGACAACACTGTGCCATATTGGGGAGAGGAGTAGGAGGGATACATATAAACATCTAAATATTATGTCATAAGTAGCTGAACAGGAACGTCTCAGTTTTTTTCTCTTTCTGTGTGCCTCACCCAGAAGTTTGCTTTAGCTTTCTTGTTAGTCATGTTGACCATGACTTAGTTGTAGCACTTTTGCTTTTGACTCAGATGGTCATAGGTTAAATTCACACTTCAGTGAGTTTTGACTTCAGGAGGCTGACTGAGGTAGTTTGGGTGAAGGTCTGTGAAGTGCTGCATCGTCAGAGGAACTCGCAGAGCATCATCTGACATAATTCAAAGAGCAAGAGTTTTCTGTCATGTCTCTGGCCAACACTAATCCCTCACCCAACAATGCTAAAAACAGATAATCTGGTCATTTTTAAATTCCTCTTGGTGCAATTTTTCTGGTTGGATTCTACTACACAGCAAAGTAAGATTGCCATGATTGACTATATTATAACAGTAATCATAGCTCAAAGATACTTAATTGGCTGTGAATTGCTTTGGGACATTATGAGGCTGTGAAAGGTGCAACATAAAAGCGTGTTCTCCTTTCTTGGTATATAGATTTATAGAACCAGATTTCATCATCTCATAGATGAAGCGTGTCTGACGTATCCACTCTTTTTTTCCCACTGTTGATATTTGCAAATTTCAAACAACTCAAAAACAGATTTGCAGAAAAATGTTACCAGTCTTTCACTGACTAACAATTTTTGCCTCGAAACATTTTGTGACCTTTTCTATGACATTAAACACAACTATGAAAAGTTTCTAAAAAAGCATTGGTGCAAATCAAAGTGAAATATCTCAATTCAGCTAAAACCTTTGAATGTGATTTCCTCTACAACCAAATGCCCACAGCACGGTAGTAGAGTGGTTAGTGCTGCTGTCTCACAGCACTAGGGACCAGCGTTTAATTCCGACCTTGGATGACTATCTGTGTGAAATTTGCACGTTCTCCCAGTGTCTGCATTGAGTTTCCTCCGGCAGTTCCGATTTTCTCCCAAAGTCCAAAGATGTGCAGGTTAGGTGGATTGGCCATGCTTAATTGCCCCTTGATGTTTGAAGGCGAGGTGTGGTTACAAGGATAGTGCAAAGGGTGTGGGCCGAAGTTGTGTGTGCTTTCAGAGGGTTGGTGCAGACTCGATGGGCTGAAAAGCCTTCATCTGCACTACAGGGATTCTATGATTTTAAAAAGCTATGTTTAAAACAAGTACTGGAGATACTTTGCCGCTGGATTAGTACTAAATTAATCCCATTTACCTGCACATGTTCTTCAAACAACGTAAAAATAAAGCAGAATGCAGTACTTTATTAACTTACCCCTATCAGATTCTGAAGATTCGGACCGTGGAACTGGGGACTTCAAGGACCCAGCAGCAGCTGATTTTTCTCCTTTCGTGCCTGTGTGACTTTCTTTGGATTTAGCATCCTTGAGTGCATCTCTCTCCTTCGATGGTTCCTTTTCTTTCTCCTTTTCCGAGTGTGATTTTGCTTCAGCACAGCTGGACGTTGATCTGGATTTTTCATCTTTTGCTGTCTTCTCTTCCTTCCTGCTTTTTTCTTTCTCCTTTTCTTTGTCAGCTTTTGGTGTCTTTTCCTTGGTCTCCCGTACTTTTTCATCTTTGTTTGTTCTTTCTTCTTTTGATTTCTCCTTTGCATCTTTAGCCGTTGCTTTTGCCTCTGGAGGGGCAGCTGGGGTTGTCTTCTCTTTCTTCTCCTTGTCTTTTTCTTTCCCACTTTTCTCTTTCTCTTCTTTTTCTTTTGTTGCTTTGTTGCTGGAAAAGAATGTAAAGTTAATCATCAAAGTTTCCAACATTATTTGTAGTTTAATACAATGTGCAGTAGTGGGTCGATTGGTTGATGAGTTACTCTCCACAGACAGCATTAGACGTCTTTCAAACATCAGTTGATTCGAATTCAAGACCAGCATGTTCCTGTGAAGATGAAGGAGAAGTATGGCAGGTTTCGGGAACCTTGGATAATGAGAGACATTGTGAGCCTAGTCAAAAAGAAAAAGCATTTGTACAGTCTAGAAGGCTGAGAATATAAAAAAAAGTAGGAAGAAACTTAAGCAAGGAGTTAGAAGGGCTAAAAGGGGGCTTGAAAAGTCTTTGGCAAACAGGATTAAGAAGAATCCCAAGACATTTCTGTATATAAAGAGCAAGAGGGCAGCCAGGGAAATGGTTGGCCCACTCAAGGGCAGAGGAGGGAATCTAAGCGTGGTACTAGAGGAAATGGGCGAGGTACTAAATGAGTACTTGGCATCAAAGAGAAGAACTTGGTGGATGATGATGAGAGAAGGGTGTGTAGATATTCTGGGTCATGTAGATATCAAAAAAGGGAGCTGGGCGTCTTACAATATAAGGATAGATAAGTCCCCAAGGCCTGATGGGATCTATCCCAGAATACTG
Organism: Scyliorhinus torazame; assembly: GCF_047496885.1. Taxonomy (NCBI): domain Eukaryota; kingdom Metazoa; phylum Chordata; class Chondrichthyes; order Carcharhiniformes; family Scyliorhinidae; genus Scyliorhinus; species Scyliorhinus torazame. The sequence goes on along the minus strand of NC_092711.1, from coordinate 281,609,134 downwards.
AGGGAGAAAAAGGAGGACATTGCTGCAGCTATGACAGAAATCTTTGTATCCTCATTGGTTACAGGTGAGGTCCCAGAATAGGCAATGTTGTTCCTTTGTGAAGGGAAGAGAAGGGGGGGGGGGCACAGTGGCTTATTGGTTAGCACTGTTGCCTCAGTTTCGATCCCGGCCCTTGGTCACTGTCCATGTGGAGTTTGCATCAGTGTATCACTCCCCGTGTCTGCATCAGTCTCACCCCCACAACCTAAAGATGTACAGGGGAGGCGGATATGTCACGCTAAATTGCCCTTAATTGGGGGAAAAATGAATTGGGTACTTTTTTTTTTTTTAACATTTTTTAATGGGATGAAGGGATAATCCAGGAATCCAGGGCGGTGAGTCTTATGTCAGTGGCCGGGAAATTATTGGAAAAGATTCTCAGGACAAGGATTTATTCACATTTGGAAACAAATGGACTTATCAGTGATAAGCAGGATGGTTTTACGAAGGGGAGGTCATGTCTCACTAACTTGATTGATGAACACAGTATGAAGTCTGTGTTGATTGATGAAGGAAGGGCAGTGGATGTCGTCTACATGGACTTTGACAAGGTCCCTCATGGCAGACTGGTACAAAAGGTGACGCCACACGAAATCAGAGGTGAGCTGGCAAGATGGATACAGAATTGGCTTGGTCGTAGAAGACCAAGGAAGGGTACTTTTCTAAATGGAAGGCTGTGACTCATGGTGTTCTGCAGGAATCAGTGCTGGGACCTTTGGTGTTTGTAGTATATATAAATGTTTTTGCGGAAAATGTAGCTGGTCTGATTAGTAAGCTTGCAAACGACACAAAGATTGGTGGAGTTGCGGATAGTGAAGAGGATCGTCAGAGGATACAGCCGGATATAGATCGGTTGGAGACTTGGGCGGAGAGATGGCAGATGGAGTTTAATCTGGCCAAATGTGAGGTAATGCATTTTGGAAGGTCTAATACAAGTGGGAATTATACAATAAATGGCAGAACCCTTCGGAGTATTGACAGGCAGAAAGATTTGGGTGTACAGGTCCACAGATCACGGAAAGCGGTAACACAGGTGGATAAGGCAGTCAAGAGGCATACGGCATGCATGCCTTCATCCGTCGGGGAATTGAGTATAAAAATTGGCAAGTCGTGCTGCAGCCGTACAGAACCTTTGTTAGTCCACATTTGGAATATTGTGTACAATTCTGGTCGCCACACTACCAGAAGGATGTGGCTATTTTGCAGAGGGCACAGAAGAGGTTTACCAGGATATTGCCTGGTCTGGAGGGTGTTAGCTATGAGGAGTGGTTGGATAAACTCGGATTGTTTTCACTGAAAAGACGGAAGTTGAGGAGCAACCTAGTAGAGATTTACAAAATTGAGTGACAAGAATACCAATTCTAAAGGGACCAAAAATTTATACTGAGAAAAGAGTGCATTGATTTGCAAATGAAATCTGATAGGTAGAGGCATTGCCATGGGGAATGCACCAGAGAACAGTTAACCACCAAGTTTTGGCTTAAATTCAATCCAGGCAGATTGACTCTGGTCATGGCATTGCCCTGGGGAATGAACCAGGGAATGGTTGCCCCCCCAGTTTGGTTGAAAAATTCACAACGTGTGGATACGTGGACGTGTTGTAGCTACCGGTACATATAAAAGTGAGCTACACTGCAGCCCGACTGATCACCTTAATTTGGTTGTCAGTGTAATTTTTATCACAATCAGGATCATTTAGCAAGTGCTACCCAATCTCAGAATCCACTGGTTTTGCAGTTAGCGGCTATTAACAGCTGCCACAAAAATAAATGGTTGCCATATTTGCCTATCTAATTGTCAGTGCACTTCTCAAGAACATAAAAAATAGTATACCAAGTGGCTCCTCGAGCCTCCTCAGGTATTTAATATGATCATCGCAGACCTTTTACCGTAACTCTACTTTTCTACCTACTCCCTTGATTCTTTTGAGATTAAAAAGCCATCTATTTAAACTTTAAACATATTCAATGATGGAGCAACCATAACCCTGTGCAGTGAACTTCAAGGATTTACAAACCTCTGAGTGAAGAAATTATTCGACACCTCTGATAGACCCATTACTTCAAATGTAATTAATCACACGGAGCACTTTGAGATTTCAAAGTGATAAGACATCATGCAAATAAAGTATTTTAGCAATTTTAGCATAAAGCCAAACTGTTACCTATTTACAGCACTGCTTCCATTACTGGCTGTGACTTTGGGTGTTGCATTAGCAGCTTTGTTAGTAACTTTAATGGCACTCTGAGATTTCTCCTTCAATTTATCTGTTAAAAGAACAGAAAACAGAAATTTTAGATCATGACATTTGAGACAAGCCTTTTACAATTTTTTCCCGAGACTACCAAGGATTTTTAAGAAAATGTGAACATCAAACAAATATACTACACATCAATACCGAATTAATCGTGACTTCAAGTCAATTTCATGATATATGAAGAAAAACTCTCTATTTGCCCTTTGAAAAAGACTATTTGGTGGAATTTCCTAGCGATCCCAAAAATATGAGAACATTTTTGCTCTATATTCACAGAAATTATCTGGACTTCAACAAAAAGAAATGGGTACAAATATTTGCTGAGACCAATCTGGGCTTTGATTTTAACCAGATTCCAGAAATAAATATATTCCTATCAGAAACAGCTTCCCCTTTAGCTTGCAATACTTGTTGCTACGCTTCAGGGTTTAAATGTTATTTTAAATATTTTTCTGATGATTCAATTATCTTTTAAAATAGATGTTTTTTATAAAAATGAGTAAGCAGCAATTTCTTGCAACATTTTAACGGTAGAGTACAATTAAACTAGCAATACGATGAAGGCATGATTAATAATAGAATGACAAGGGAGAGAACACAGGCTGCATTTCCTCTGTGGGCTTCTGAACTCCTCCGACAGGTTCAAATGAGGGTCAGAATTCTGCACTGTGTGAGAAACAATTGCTCAATGTTATTATTCCCGGAGCTGCCAATTAATGGCCAGTGGACAAGCTTACTGTCCAATTAAAGAAAGTGGGTGGGCTTTCAAAGATGGAGTGCCAATCCGGGGTCTTACAACTTGAAAGTAGCAGCAGGATGCTGTGACGTCAATATGGAGGCACCCTCTCTCCAACTTCTTTCAATTGAAACAGTTTAAAAATGGAATCAGCTGCCGAGCAACAATTTTGGGGGTTGGGGGCCAGAACTTTTCCACCAGGTGTCTTGCAGCTGCTGCTCCATCTATAGAACCACAGAAAAGTTAAAACACAGGAGGCCAATCAGCCCATCTTGTTCAAACCAGCCTGATTACATCCAGGTGTCCTTTCTAATCCCAACTTCCTGCATCAGGCCCATAGTCGATAGCTTGCAGCACTCAAGGTGCAGATCCAGGTACTAATTAAAAAGAGTTTAGGGTCTCCGGCCTCCCCCACCAACAGGGGTGACGAATTCCAGACATCCACTACCCTCTGTGTAAAAATGTTCTTCCTCATGTCCCCTCTACACCTTCTGCCACTTATCTTGAACCTATGCCCCCGGTTTTAGAATTCTCCACCACGGGAAACAATTTGATCCTGTCCACTTTGTCTCTTCCCCTCCTAATTCAGGCAGGCAGCCTCCAGGCAGTTGAACTGGTCCCTGCCTCCGCCAGAAAATACCAGCTTTCTTCAATCGGCCTCAAGAAGCCACTCTCTCCACAACTTTGCCCCATGCAGCCTCTGAGAAAATGGGCTGGGAACGGGATGGGTACCGGCATACAATTGCAAACGTGTCCACCACCACTTGTGGTCTCAGCAAGGGGGCCTCAAAATTGCGCCTTATTAAAATGCAACACAACTTTAACATCTGAATCAAAATAGGAGCAGGAGGCCATTTTGCCCCTCCAGCCTGTGTGGCCACTCAATGAGATTATGACTAATCTGTGACCTTCACCTCATGTCAGAAATACAAGATCCGCATGAAATTATGGCTCGGCTTGTTACTTCCTCGCCGTTTTCCTCCTGAAGGCAGCACTGAATTTGGTTGTGGTCTTCAACTGTCCCATATAACTCTTAGAAACAACATGTTGCATTATTCACCTTAAGAGTATTGTCAAGCTATTTAATCGTGTTGGCTTCACAGTGATCCTCATCCAACATCCATAAACATTTACCTTTTGAAGAAAGTATTGCTGGATAATGGTCAAGAGCCTTTCTTGATCGTCTCAATATGTATAAGCATCAAGGCCACAAATAGTGTCCAAATTGTTGAGGCCAACAACTTAAAGCGGATGAAGAATTCAACATGGGCTTCTAGTCTTCCTCGCCCCATTGGTACATTTTTCATCTGCTGAATCCCTAACCTACAAATCTGATGAAGGCCTGAGAAAAGGTGATTTGCTGCGTTGATTTTGATTGGTATAAACAGACAAGAAGTTGTTAATACCTGTCTCCTCGTTTGTGCCTTCTTCTGCTTTAGCTGCATTGGTAGTTGTTGCAGCAGGTGTGACTGTGCCTGGTCCATTCTGAATTGTTGCGGGTGTTGCACTCCTTGCTGGGGGATCCTTATGGTGGAATTCGTTTTCAGGAACCATGTATGGTTTCCTACTTTTCAACTGGCCAGAATAGCTGCAAGTCGCACAGGGTGTTAAACAAGCAGAGAAAAAACATCTTGGAAAACAATAATCAATGGAGTCACAAATAACTAACAATCATTCAATTTGTTTTCCCGTGTATAAAAAAAAACTTAACTTGAGACTTGACACTTTGATCCACAATGTGAAGTCTCGCATAGAACTTCAAGGAATTGTAATGGATACCCAAAATAGCTCTTTTTTAAAAATAAATTTAGAGTAGCCAATTATTTTTATTTTTCCAATTAAGGAGCAATTTAGAATGGCCAATCCACCTAACCAGCACATCTTTGGATTATGGGGGTGAAACCCACGCAGACATGGGGAGAATGTGCAAACTCCACATGGAAGGTGACCCAGGGCCGGGATTTGAACCAGGGCAAAATAGTTATTTTTGAATGGGAATGGAACTGCTTTCAACTTTTTCCCAGAGATTCTGTGATGTAGTTGCCACATAGCTGTCTGTACTCACATTTACATCAACATATATTGCTGTGGGCGTAGCTCCTCTGGCTATTCTACTCATGTTGGTCATCTCACCTAAATCCTCAAAAGTGGCTGAGTTTGACCAAGTCACAGGCAGGGGGCGCGATTCTCCGAGCCCCGCGCTGGGCCGGAGAATCGGCGCAACCGTGCCATGACGCCCCGACGCCGGCGCACGATTCTCCAAGGTGCGGAGAATCGGCGCCATTTGCTCCACCGCGTTTGACGCAGCGCCGGAATTGGCGGGGCGCCGATTCTCCGGCCCGGATGGGCCGAGCGGATACGGCAGAGTCCTGCCGGCGCCGTTCACCCCTGGTCGCTGCTGGCGGGAACTCTGCGCGAAGGGTCAGGGGGCAGCCTGTGGGGCAGGGGAAAGCGCTCCTTCACGGGGGTGGCCTCCGATGGGGTCTGGCCCACGATTGGGGCCCACCGATCGGCGGGCAGCCCCCCCCCACCCCACACACACACACACCCCGGCCTACTTTGTTGCACGGCCGGCCCCTGAACCCCGACGCCATGTTGAGTCGGGGCTGGCGTGCTGAAGAAGTCCCCCGCACATGCGCAGGTTGGTGCGACCCAACTGCGCATGATACAAAGTTGGATGGGAGGGTGAGCTGAGGAAGATGCAGAGATACTTCAGTAAGATTTGGACATCTGAGCGAGTGGGCGTATGCATGGCAGATGCAGTATAATTCGGATAAATGTGAGGTTATCCGCTTCGGTAGCAAAAATAGGACAGCAGATTATTATTAGAATGGGTGTAAATTGAGAGGTGGATACTTAGCGAGACCGTGGTGTCCTTGTGCATCAGTCGTTGAAAGTAAGTGCGCAGGCACAACAGGCAGTAAAGAAGGCAAATGGTATGTTGGCCTTCATAATGAGAGGATTTGAGAAAAGGAATGTTTTACTGCAATTGTATAGGGCATTGGTGAGGCCTGTATTGTGTGCAGTTTTGGTGTGCTTATCGGAGGAAGGATGTTCTTGCTCTAGAGGGAGTGCAGCAAAGGTTTACCAAACTGATACCTGGGGTGGTGGGATTGTCAAATGAGGAGAGAGTATGTTGGTTAGGATTATATTCATTCAAGTTTAAAGAATTGGGGGGGGGAGAAACTCATAGAAACTTAGAAAATTCTAACAGGATTAGACCTGGTAGATTCAGGAAGAATGTTCCCGATGGTGGCAGAGTCCAAAACTAGGGGGCATTGAGGATAAGAGATAAACCTTTTAGGACTAAGGTGAGACAAAATTTCTTCACCTAGAAAGTGATGAATCTGTGATATTCACTACCCACAAAAAGTAAGTCAGGCCACAATGTTGAGTAATTTAAAGAAAGACCTCCCCCTTCTTCATTTTCCTCTTCCCTCCATTCTCCTCTTTCGCTCCCCCCTCTTGATACAGCTCTTGGGGCTAAAGGGATCAATAGATATAGGGGGAGGCAAGATCAAGGTATTGATTTAGCACACTGGTTTAGCACACTGGGCTAAATCGCTGGCTTTTAAAGCAGACCCAGGCAGGCCAGCAGCACGGTTCGATTCCCGCACCAGCCTCCCCGAACAGGTGCCGGAATGTGGCGACTAGGGGCTTTTCACAGTAACTTCATTGAAGCCTACTTGTGACAATAAGCGATTATCATCATTGAAGTTGACGATCAGCCATGATCATAATGAATGACGGAGCTGGCTCGAAGGGCCAAATAGCCTCCTCCTGCTTCTTTTTTCTATGTATGTTTCCAAATTCCAAAAAGTGTAATTTTCCGTATTTGTTTTCAACTTGTTGGACTTCAAATTGCATCCTCAGGATTGAACACATCAAACAACTGAATAAAGACCAGGTGTAACTCAATTCGCCAAGATGGAATAGCTCAGGTCAGGTCACTGGGCACACAAAAATATATATAACCGATTAGACAGCCGGAAAACAAACTGCAGTGATCTTGTATTAACTGCCTGACTGTTCCATACAGCTAAGAAATAAAACTAAACAATATGGGATTGCTCAAGGAAAACTAACACAAACATAAAAACTATATAAGCCATTTGACTAAGGACTAACTAATTTTTTTTAAACCCAAACATTTGAAGTACACTGAAAATGCTTACGTTACAACCTTTTGGCAAAATACGATTACGTAGACCCATTCAAAGTACCATATTATCCCTTTGGATGGAATAACAGAGCCACCTAGTGATAAACATACCTTACGTAGAATTTTTTCCAAAGATTTCTTTCCTATTCCTTCTCCTGAAGTTGCTAAAATACTAGGCAACGGTTGGAACAATTAGAGCAGACCTCCAGTAGATCATGCTCTGCATTCAAGTTCAGGCAATACCAGCAGGCTATATGATCATAAGTCCCATCACACTGACTGCCTGGCTGAATCTCCTTACACCCTAACTGCTGCAGTGCCGAGATTTGATAATTCAACATTAATCTGCAAACAGAGATGGGTTGTCAAGCAATTCTGTTCCCTCTGACACCAGAGAGCATTCCATACAAGTCATTAACAGAAATTTTGGACGTTGCTCATTCAGCACCACACCAATTTGAATATCAACAATCCTTGCTGTTATGGTGTTTGCATTGAGATAAATAGATACATTTCCCTAGACTATAGCAGTGCCTGCACTTCAAAGTTTATTTATTAGTTATAAAGTGATTTGGGGCTTCTGAAATCAGAAATGGCACCATATAAACATTATCCTCTAACATTGGGGTTTCAGTTTTCTCTGGAGCATAATTACTAAAGTCTAACCCTCAGAAAAATCTTGCTCCACAGTGAAAATTTCAAACAAAAATAAAACATAGCTCTCATAAGAACTGAAAATAAATGTATTAAAATGCAACTGTAGCCTCTTGGTAATCAAGTAATTCCTTTTTTTTTAAATCCACCTACAAACTAAAGGACAAGATGCATCATTAATGATGCTATAAATGTTAAAAAGATTAAAAGATAAAGTAGGTCAGAAAAGAGCAATGACAGACATTTGCTCTCCTTTTTAATTTGGATTGCAGGAGAAGATCTCCATGCACGTGGATTCCCATCTTTACATTGATAATCTTTTCCCACCAGGAGAATTATTCAACTTTGAAAAATGGGCTGCAGATTCAATCCCTGGGATTTAACAAGTTAACAGATTTTAAAGGTTTTTTTTTAAAATGGGACTTGCTGCACCTATAAGACTTTTTTTTTCTTAATAAATTTAGAGTACCCAAGTGTTTTTTTCACCAATTAAGGGCAATTTAGCATGGCCAATTCACCTACCCTGTACATCTTTGTGTTGTGGGGGTAAGACTCTCGCAGACAGGGGGGGGAAATGTACAAACAGACAGTGATCTGGGGCCGGGATCGAACCCGGATCCTCGGCACCGTGAGGCAGCAGTACTAACCACTGCACCACCGTGACGCCCGTTGCACCTAGAAGACAAAGGGGAAATTTCCAAAAATACATCGCTACATTGCACCCCATCAAATGCATCCCCTGCAGTAATTTGTCTTAGAACACAGAACACACAGTGCAGAAGGAGGTTATTCGACCCATCGAGTCTGCACCGACCCACTTAAGCCGTCACTTCCACCCTATCCCCGTAACCCAATAATCCTATCTAACCTTTTGGACACCAAAGGCAATTTAGAATGGCCAATCCACCTAACCTGCGCTTCTTTGGACTGTAGGAGGAAACGGAGGAAACCCACGCAGACACAGGGAGAACGTGTAGACTCTGCACAGACAGTGACCCAGCAGTGAATTGAACCTGGGATACTGGCGCTGTGAAGCCACAGTGCTAACCACTATGCTACCGTCTTGGTCCTCCCAATTTAAGCAGTCATTCCATATTTAAATAATTTATTTAAAATCCATTTTGCCTGTTTCAAAATGCTGCATAGTCTCAGTCAGTAATTTAATAACCATGAATGCGAGTACATTTGTTTGCTCAGTGACCCTCAAACCTCATGCAAATTTCAAAATATATTTTTAAAAGAAGTAAAATTGCATTTACCTACTTCTCACTGCCTTGTTGAGAAAAAAAATCAAACAATTAATGCAGCAAGTGCAATAAGTGTATGAAATTGTTTTGTTCAAGAACAGTGGAGCCGGGGGTCTTCATTTCAAATTATAGCTTTAAAAGATTCAATAAGGCCCCAAAATTGCTATGATAGCCAAACGGCAGCACCCGCCCATGCCAGTTTAATATTAAGGTATTTTGTAATAACAAACTTGCTGGAAGATGCACTCTGCCCGTTAGAGGGCATCTGGGATTAGAGTGAACAGGGAAAGTAACTTGAAATAGTTTTCACCAACGATCATACTGCTAATTTCAGAATTTTTCGAAGATAAAAAAGTTGTAAATTAGAGTACGTGAATACAAAGTTAAATCATGTACAAATGGAATAGTTAATTCATAGTGACATAGAGGTTCATTAGCAGTAATAAAATTATCACGTTGTTAAAAGGGTACTTTGATCTAAAATGGCATGACTTCAATAAATTTACTTTGTATCTGCAGTGCAAGTACAGGAACTTCATGTCACTCAATGCACTTGAGCCAGACATTAAGTGGCTATTTCCACAAGATAACTGAGGAACAGCGCATTTCTGACAGCAACTTGTTGATTTCTATATTTAATTGTACATTTGTTCTCATCTAAAGTTGCTGCGGTGTTTGCACATATTAACGAACACTATTGGCTTTGTTGTTCTTTTAACAATGTGGGGGCCATTATTCTAGCTGCTGATAAATCTGGTCACCAAAAACATGAAACAGATGCATTTCATTAAACTACTTTGTATTAGATCACATTCATTTGATTTCACTTTGTTACCCCATAGCCAGAGCATAGAGATCAGGTCTTTTCTCCTTTTCTTCTTGGCAAATTTTATGTACTCTTCTCTCCAATGCTTGACCTAGATTCAGTACTTTAGGATACCAAGGGAGCACTTTTGTCAACACGATCAATATGTTCCGGATATGTACATACTCGCCCGTTTCAAGGCAGTGTACAGATGCCTAAAAGAAAATGCAATAATTAGGCCAGGAAATTCTACAACTTGCTTAGATAATATGCAGTATTTTAATATATTTACCTATACAGCCATAGTTATTTTGTTTTTAGTAATCTGCATGGCAATGTGTAATAGACAACCTTCCCACAGCCCCAATCAAAAGGATCAGTTTGTTACAATATGTAACTTTAATTAAATGGAGTTAATAACCAATAAATAAACACAGGAACCCAAAGATAATATGTTGGAAAATCTCAGCAGGTCTGGCAGCTCTGTAGGGAGAGAAAAGAGCTAATGTTTCGAGTCCAGATGACCCTTTGTCAAAGCTTTGACAAAGTGTCATCGGGACTCGAAACGTTAGAGCTCTTTTCTCTCCTACAGATGTTGCCAGACCTGCTGAGATTTTCCAGCATTTTCTCTTTGGTTTCAGATTCCAGCATCCACAGTAATTTGCTTTTATACTGAGTAAGCACAGGAAGATGGTCTTAATTCTTAGGAATCTTGCAAGTGAAACCAATTCCATTCCTAGTTTACCAGTGTGGTACTCAGTGAATGGCTCTGAACCCCTCAGTTTAAATTCATAGTTAACATTGTGTTTGGCTATTTCAGTTCAGATGGGAATAGAGGAATTGCAAACATGTATTACACCCCAAGGCTAAGAAACAAAACGTGGAGTTCTAGCTCCAGATCACAAACCACACTTCTGTGTATACATTGATGAGTGAGGTGAGAATCAATGATGTATCAGCCAGCTGAGAAACATGCACAGATTAGTAATCAAATAAGTATTTCTGTTCTGAATGTCTCAATTACATATTGCCTTATATTATAATAAAAAGATGTGAGAAACACTGAACCTCAATTTATTCAAAACTTGTCAAATTAAACAAAATTGAACAGATGTCTCATTTTTTGTAGGAATAATGAAACAGGCATGAAATAAAGTTATGGCTTAGTTGAATTTATGAACATCTGAATGTTTTTTGTTCACGCTCAACATAATTTCAAACATTGGAATTTCACAGCATAACCCTGTAATAAAACATTTTTTGACTATCACACAAAGATTAATATTTACATATGTAAAGTAATGGTTTAGAAGAAAACAAATGTAATACACATTTTTGTTAGAAATCCTGCCACTAATGCCACATACAAAAGGAGAAAAATGTATTTGTGCACAATGATAAGCATTTAGAACGCATTACTGAATAGCCTGCACTCAGACAGAAGTTTAAAAGCTCAGATTAGTATGTGTGCATTCCACCTGTGATGTTAGACATCCGTTACTGACTCTCAAGTCACAGTGGTGTTGAAATTCATAAACTGAACCAAGACATATAATTAATCGTTATATGGCAATTAAGTGAACTGGAGATGTTGAAAGAGGAAAATCCTTTAACCATTCAGGTACAAATCATTGCGGCAAAGTCCATTCTTAACAAATGACTAATTCCGAAAATATGGGCGAGAAATCTTTGCCAGTCCTTTTGATCTCATATATGCAAAATACCAAATGTACCATCTCCCAGAATAACATAATTTGCTTGTCAAGTGAGTCACGGGCAGCACGGTGGAGCAATGATTACACTGCTGCCTCACGGCGCCGAGGACCCGGGTTCGATCTGTCCGTGTGGAGTTTGCACATTCTCCCCATCTTTGTGTGGGTCTCACCCTTACAACCCAAAAAGATGTGCAGGGTAGGTTAATTGGTTACGCTACATTGCCCGCAATGTGAAAAAAAAAGAACTGGGTACTCTAAATTTATTTTAAAAATGTGAGTCGACAGTCCTGATCAGAATTAATTTTGGCAGGAATTTATTTGTGTTACTGGATAACCTCGATGCAAGGACAAGCATTCTAACATCTGCCATGATTGAATGGCGGAGCAGGCTTGATGGGCCGAACGGCCTAATTCTGCTCTTATGTCTTATTAACTGAATTTTGTTTTTTTCTATAAATTTAAAGTACCCAATTATTTATATATTTTCAAATTAAGGGGCAATTTAGCTTGGCCAATCCACCTCATCTACACATCTTTGGGTTGTGGGGGTGAAACCCACGCAGACACGGGGAGAATGTGCAAATTCCACACTGAGAGTGATCCAGGGCTGAGATTCGAATCCGGGTCCTCAACGCCGCAGTCCCAGTGCTAACCAATGCGCCACGTGCTGCCCCTGAATTTTGTTTTTATTCATTTATGGGATGTGGGCATCGCTGGTTAGGCCAGCATTTATTGCACATCCCTGGTTGCCCTTCAGAAGGTGGTGGTGAGTTGCCGCCTTGAACCTCTGCAGTCCCCGAGGTGTAGGTACACCCATTGTGATGTTAGGGAGGGAGTTCTAAGATATTGCCCCAGCGACAGTGAAGGAGCAGCGATATAATTCTGAGGAGCCGTGAATGGTGCTGAACATTGTGCAGTCATCCGCAAACATCCCCACTTCTGACCTTATGATGGAAGGGGATTGATGAAGTAAGACACTACCCTGAGGAACTCCTGCAGTGATGTCCTGGAGCTGAGATAATTGACTTCCAACCACCACAACCATCTTCCTTTGTGCCAGGTATGGCTCCAACCAGCGGAGAGTTTCCCCCCTGATTCTCATTGACTCCAGTTTAGGTAAGGATCCTTGACGTCATACTCGGTCAACTGCTGCCTTAATGTAAAGGGCAGTCACTCTCACCTCACCTCTGGTATTCAACTCTTTTTTCCATGTTTGAATCAAGGCAGGAATTTTTTTTTTTTTAAATTAAAGTACCCAATTCTTTTTTTTCCCAATTAAGGGGCAATCTAGCATGGCCAGTCCACCTAGTCTGCACATCTTTCGGTTTGTGGGGGTGAGACCGCACGCAGACACGGGGAGAATGTGCAAACTCCACATGGACAGTGACACAGGGCTGGCCACTGCGCCACACGAATCAAGGCCAGGAGCTAAGTGACCCTGGTGGGCCCCAAACTGAGCGTCTGTGAGCAGGTTATTGAGGAGTAAGTGCTGCATGACAGCACTGTTGATGATTCCTTCCATCACTTTGCCGATGATGGAGGGTAGACTGAAGAGCGGTAATTGGCTGGGTTGGATTTGTCCTGTTTCTTGTGTACATGACACTTCTCTGCAATTTTCTAGGTAAATTGCCAATAGATGCCGGTGCTGTACTGCAACAGCTTGGCTAGAGGTGCAGCAAGTTCTAATAGTAGAATCCCTACAGTGCAGTGCAAAAGGGGGCCATTCGGCCCATCACGTCTGCACCGAAAGAGCACCCACCCTATCCCCATAACCCCACCTAGTGGCAATTTAGCATCGTCAGTCCACCTAACCTGCACATCTTTGGACTGTGGGAGGAAACCGGAGCACCCAGAGAAAACGCACGAAGACACGGGAAGAATATATAAACTCCACACAGGCAGTCACCCGAGGTCGGAATTGATCCTGGGTCCCTGCTGCTGTGAGGCAACAGAGCTAACCACTATTCCATTCCATCATGTCGCCCTTGCTTCTGGAGCACAAGTCTGGAGTACTATGCCGGAATATTGACAGGGCCCATTGCCTTTGCAGCCTAAACAGCCCTCTCATTCTGCAGACTGTATCCAAAATTATCAACGGGGGATTACCTCTATTTCATTAACATTCCCAGTGGTCAGCACTAATCTAGAAACTGCCCACAACAATCTAGTGAGCTCTGTAGCATCAATTTCATTTTTCTAGACATTAATTTTGTTCTACTGCCATCTATAGGGGATCTCTGGCATCCAGCAACGGTGATGTCATCAAACTAAACAGTCAATCGCATCAAACAATTCTCAGTCAGCTGATCAGGAAATAACAATCTGGTATTATCATTTGCTTTTTATAATTTAACAGAAAGTAATAGCAAAACTGGGACATACATATGGGATCACAATAGAAGTTGAAAGACGTCAAGAATAGCATTACCTCTATGGAAAATCTATGGGAGTTTATCACCAAAGTCTGATATTCCACAAACATAAAATTAATTTTTCAGGACCAAAGAATTATGACTAAGTACACCATTAAAAACATAATTGCACCTCATTCAACAAGACCTAACTTTTCCACGGGTAAAAAATGGAAACTCCTGTCAATTTAGTGATTTTTTATCAAATTCCATCTGCCAGGACTCCAACAGCACACAGAGGTGGATCACTGACAGCAACTTCTGGATTTCAGTGTTTAATTATACATGTACAGATAGTTGTTGTCAGTTTCAAAGAGCAATGACAGCGAAAGCTCAGGTTTTCACCTTCATCACAATTGCAGAATCTAGATCATCAACTTGAATTCATGATAGCTTATTAAAAATACAATCGACTCCCTAGAGCGGTCTTCCGATTTAAAAAAAGTAAAAACATTTTCAAAAAGTTAGATGAATATCGCTACCTGTAAATTGACAGGAAGATAAACAATAAAGAGCAACAAAACTTACTTTGGTCAATTTGTAATGCCATTTATGTACAACATGTCTGAAATTTTCATAGTCTAACTGGTCAGCCTTATTTCCTCCATCAAACCCACTTGCTCGTAAAATTGTGAGAAACCCGGGGTAATTGCCACATTCCTAAGGGAAAAACAGGAAAAAGAGATAATTGGTGACACTGAAAACTGTTTATTCAATATGTGTTAAAACAGTGTGTCACAAGTGTTAGAAGAAGTAAACCGTGTCCAAAACATTATTTAAAAAGTTACCTTATCATATATCGTTCTGTCACTGTGCCACTTTGTTACCGTCTCCAACATGCTGCAGAGAAACCTGCCATAGCGACTGGCCTCATTTTCTGTGCAGCTCGCAACAGTATATATAATATCTGAAAAGACCTAAACACAAGAACTAGGACATTAAAATTAACAATACTTAAAAAATACATATTTCTTTTTTGTTAAATAAAGAAGCTTTTTTTACCCGATCATAACACAGAAGCGTAGAAAAGTTAGGTGTCTTCAGCTGATGAACTAATTCCACAAACTTAGCACAGTAAACTGCATCTATGGCTGAGAAGATACACCTTGGGAAGATGCACAGTTGGAGGAATTTTGTAATGGTCTCATTTTTGGTAGACTCTGAAAGAAAACACAAATATAATTAAATAGGTCCCCTATGAACCAAAGCAATGACACTCATGCAGTCAAGGGTCTCCACCAAAATGAAATAAATATAACTTTTTTAACCAATATTTCAATGTTCTATCTCTTAATGGAGAAGAGTCTGTCTGAAATGCCCAATATGTAACAACACCAGCAAGTCAAAATTGAATTTACACTCCTTTCCAAGTATGTCAATTTCGGCAGTGCCTTGAACATCTCTAAACTGAAAAAGGGATGGGAAAATCAGCTACCATTTCCACATCTGTTCCTGCTCGAGAGCAAATGCGTGCAAGAGTGAGCATGCACATATCTGACAGCAAGTGTGGCACCAAGCTAGCATAGGGAGCAATTCGGGGCCATAGGGGAAAGGGGGATGAGGGTCAGATGGTCTAACAACTTGTAAACAACTGAATAGGAAACCTAAGAGAACAGATGTGGCCATTCTAACCTGCACATCTTGGCAACTGCCATCTACTATGGAAACCCATGTTCTGCTTCAGAGGTCAGCGGGCCCACCTCCAAGCTGCGCCTGCACCCCTAGAGTGAAAACTGTGCATATCGGTGCACTTTTCACTGAAGCGGGTCCAGGAAGTCAGGAAAGTACCTGACTCAAGCTACTGGCTTCAAATATTGAAAATCAGGCCTATATTCTCTCGCCTTAGAGGTACGAAAAAAGGCACTTGAACAAAGAGACACATTCTTACAGAAGCGAGGAAGAACTGGTTCATAGCTGGAAAAAGCAGGACAGAGATTTGATGGTTAACAAAATCCGAAAATCTGAACAAAACACACAATGGAGCCACTGAACAATAAAAGAACCAAATTAAAATAGCCCCACTCAGCTGGATGACAATGGAGTGTTGCGGAGGATGATGTGATCAGCCATGTCCAAGTCTACAGACTGGGTTTAGGGTGAGGAGGGATAGTTCACCTTTGTTACTGTCATTTCTGATGTCATTAGTTCCTTTTACATTTCCTTCTTCAGCATCTCCATTCATATACCTTCCTTTCCCCCTTCGGGCACTCCTTGATCAAGAATTTGTCCATCTGCCCCAGTATTTCCTGATACGGCTCAATGTAAAGTTTTGATTTATAATGTTGCTGTGAAGCCCTTGGGTGCACTTTATTAAAGGCAATACATAAAACAAGCAGTAGTTGACATTTGATCAACATACCAAACATGTAATTAGTGTCTCCAAAATGTATTTTGTTCAGATTTTAGTTCTTAAAAAATTATTTTTGTTGCTTTTCCGAACGAGAGGTGGCACGGTGGTGCAGTGGTTAGTACTGCTGCCTCGCGGTGCTGAGGACCCGGGTTCGACCCCAGCCCGAATGGAGTTTGCAACCCAAAGATGTGCAGGCTAGGTGGATTGCACCTGAATTGGTAAAAACGAATTGGGCACTTCAAATTTATTTTTTAAAAAGAGGTTTTTCTTAACGAGTTAAGGAGCAGGCAAACAAAGTACAATTCGATTCAAATCAATGATGCAACTTCATCTCCAAGTGAACAAACAGACAAAAAAATAATTAAATTCAGTTGATGGAAATGAACTCTTTAGAGAAAGAGACAAATGACTGTCATCTACGAAAAAACTTCTCAATAGATCCTCTTACGGCATACGTAAATCTACTCCAAATATAGAAAATACATTAAGCCTTCAGCCAGGATGAAGCAGTAGATGCTTAGGGAATCTCCAGGTTAATAGAATCCGCCTGCAGGCCATTAACGAAGCAAATGCTATAACATCTGCTGTAATTTTAGTGAAACTGGCTAGTTCAGATGGGACTCCATGCATGTCTATCAAAGGAAAAGGCTGCAAGTCAATGTCTAGGGATATGGAAAGTGTGTCAAAGGATGACCAGAAACCAACCAGTTTCGGATACGACCAGAACATGTGGGTGTGCAGGGGGAGTGAGCGCCTGTCGCATTTGTTTGTATTTGAAAACGGTAGCACAGTGCTTAACATTGCTGCCTCACAACATCAGGGACTCGGATTCGATTCTGGCCTTGGGTGACTGTGGAGTTTGCACGCTCTCCCAGTGTCTGCATGGGGTCCTCCCATATTCCAAAGATGTGCAGGTTAGGTGTTTTTTTTAATTCGTTCATGGGATGTGGGCATCACTGCTAGGCCAGCATTTATTTGACCATCCCTGAGGGCATTTAAGAGTCAACCACATTTGCCATGTTGAATTGTCCCTTAGTGTCTAAAGGTGTGCCGATTAGGTGGATTGGCCGTGATAAATGCGTGGGATTACGAAGATAGGGTGGGGAAAGTAGGCCTTGGTCAAGTGCTCTTTTGGAGATCGTTGCAAGCTTGCTGGGCCAAATGGCCTCCTTCTGCATGGCGGGATTCTATGGAAAACTTACTAATTCTGGTCTTGGTGAAATGAATTCTGAGCAAAATTTTCAATTGAAATACGCTTAACGGAGCACAGGAGGATGTGGAGTTGACCCCAAGAAGGGCCCCCTTCCACCAGTCATCTGCAACGTCACGCCTAAGCTACGCTTACCAATAATTTTTATCTTATGGAGAGTGGAAGGTCCAGAGGATGGCATGAAATCATTCATGTCCACATTGCTAAGAAAGTCAGTCATTGCCATGTTATCCAGCGGGAATTCAGATTTATAGAGGTTACAGTAAAAAGAAGCGAAAGTTGAATTCATATCAGAGGGGTTAGCAGTCAGATTATGCAAGGTGTCATATACTTGGGAGATAAACCGAGAAGCAGACTACTGTCCGAGTTGGTGGGCTGAAAGGTGGCCACCTTCGCAAATTTTATTTCTTCGATTGAACCCTCATGTATAACATTGTTACCTCTATGGTCTTGACTCTACAAATGCATTTCTGACTGGCTTCCCATGCTCTACCCTCAGCAAACTTGAAGTTATTCAAAACTCTGCTACCCATGTCCGAACTTGAACCAAATCCCACACTTGCTGATCTACACTGCTTCCTGCTTAAATAACACAAGAATTATGATGAAACCATCTGCATCAACACATGCAGATCCATGATTCTGAAAAACTACATCAAACAGAAATAGGGTAATGCAGTATGTTCATCACATCTGTGAGCCAAGGGTTGGAAGACAAAAAAATGTAAAAACTTCTTCTTTTTATCACATTTACGAAGCCAATATAATCTAAGCTTTTGGAATCTTAGCAGGCATGTGCCTGCCAGCATTTGCCTACAACATATGCAGATCGTAAAAATGACAAATGTGAGAAATGTAAACGGTTGCACTGTTGCAGTGTACCTTCTGTATTGGAGATTAAGACACATTGTCAGCGCAAAGTAGATTTGATTTTATTCAACATTTGGCATGTTATAAATAACAGACAGCAAATGCAAATACTGGACATAGCAGGAAACTACACCTTCCCACAGTAGTGGCATCCTTTACACATGGGCTCACATTTTGAACCACCAGTGATTGTTACAGGCCAAACTATACTGCAACCTCAAGGAAAGGTGAAGTGGAAAAATGGATGCAAAAATAAAACAAAATTTAAGGAAAGTCGCAGTCACAGTCTGCGTAATCCAGGTCACTGTAAATGTTACTTTGTAACGGAATGCTGGGAGTTGGGCTTGATATCTACAATACCAGGACTGGATACTCCAAGTGAGAATCCAAGTGAGCATGATTCTGTGCCAAATCTATTACAAGGTTTTGAGCACTAGCTATTTAGATGCATTATGCAAACTACTAAGGTGCTTATTTTTGCTTTAATGATGGTCTATGGCCGGAAATCTCCGGCCGTTGTGATTCACTTTTCCCGCCGGCAGCGTACCCTCGCCTGAGGGTTGCCCGGCAGCCTGGAGTAGCTTCAATGAAAAATCCTATTGACAAGCGGCGGGAGTACAGAACCCTGCCGCCAGCGATCCGCATGCCGCCGAGAAACATGCAGCTGGGGAACCGGAGAATCCAGCCTTATTTCTTAAAAACGCTAAATTATTTTAAAGTCCTACTGCTACTCACTAGCGAGTAGCCAGTTGTCCTTTTCCAGCTTTAGTCTCTGGAGAACTCTGTGGACATGCTCTAATTGCTTCTTTTCTTCTTCCTGGAGTTTATCTTGTAAAGCTGTGCAGCGTTCCTTTTCCTTCTTTTTCTTATTTAGTGGCTAAGAAAAAAACAAATTAAAAGCTGTTAGTGCAGCCCTGCAACAGATAAAAGTTGAAATTGAACACTTAAACATAGTTTAGAGTCATCTTTAAATTCAACATTAGAGTTTCAGAACGTTTAACATCACAGTATATTTCCTTTAACATTTTTTTATTCGTTCATGGAACGAGTGCATCAGCTGTGCCAGCATTCATTGCCCATTCCTAATGGCCTTGAAGGGGCAATTAAGAGTCAACCACACTGCTGTCGGTCTGGAGTCACATGTAGGCCAGACCAGGTAAGGACGCCAGATTTCCTTCCCTAAAGGACATTAGTGAACCAGATGGGTTTTTACGATAATCAACAATGGTTTCATGGTCATCATGAGACTTTTAATTCCAGATATTTTGTTCAGTTTAAATTCCATCACCTGCAGTGGTGAGATTTGAACCTGGGTCCCATTATCCTGGGTCTCTAGATTACTAGTCCAGTAACAATACCACTATGCCATCCCCATGCAAACTACTACGGTGCTAATTTTTGCTTTACTGATTCTCTATGACCGGAATTATCCGGCCGTTGAACACGTCCAATATCCCATGGACCGTGATGCCCAGTCCATCACACGAACCTGCCTCCCATCCATTGACTCCACCTACACCTCCCGCTGCCTGGGGAAAGCGGGCTGCATAATCAAAGACCCCTCCCACCGGCCTACTCACTCTTCCAACTTCTTCCATTGGGCAGGAGATACAAAAGTCCGGGAATACGCACAAACAGACTCAAAAACAGCTTCTACCCCGCTGTTATCAGACTCCAAAACGACCCTCCTATGGACTGACCTAATTAACACACCTCTGTATGCTTCATCGATGCCGGTGTTATGTAGTTACATTGTAGTTACATTGTGTACCTTGTGTTGCCCTACTTTGTATTTTCTTTTATTTCCTTTTCATTTCATGTACTTAATGATCTGTTGAACTGCTCACAGAAAAATACTTTTCACTGTACCTTGGTACACGTGACAATAAACAAATCCAATATCAACTTCGTGAATTTATTTGCTTAATTAAAATAGTAATCCTGAGAAATTAAATTGTTTCACTGATGCGCTCCTCAAGCCCATAAGTCAGTAATCACAATAATCAATTGTAATTGCCACTCAACATTTAATCAAGTACTTGATACAAATGCTGCAACAGAAATTACTGACATTTTCTAAGGCAGTTAACATAAAACATCGCAAACAAATGCAACCAATCCAATTGAAGCCACTAGTTCAATTTCTAGATTCTTACCATTTCCTGATTGTCGTCAATTGCTTTCATTTGGACCTTCAATTTGTTCACTTCTCGGTCATAACTTGTGCTGGGGACAGCAAGGTCATACATAGAGAGAGACCAAAACGTGGCATAGAACTGAGGGCTGATGTCGTCCCACACTTTGGGAAGATGAAGTGAGACCACAGCATCGTGGACAGGTGCCATCACTAATTCACATGCGTTGATATATTTGTGAACTTTTTGTTGCTGTTTGTTCCCCTTTTCAGCTTTCTTCAGTTCATCATATTTGGACTAGAAAGGAGCAAGCAAACATATTTACATTTTGTCAACGCTTCAGTACTCAAATGTAATAATTTTGCTACAGAAAGCAACAAATTAGTCCAATAAACTTGTTCCCTACGAGAGCTATCTACTAATATTCCATTCTTCTGCTGCTTCCATATTATATACATTTAATGGCCCAGATCTTGAAGTGCCAGCAGCAGCCTGAGGGGAATGCTTTTTAATATTTAAAAAATTAATCTTTATTGTCACAAGTAGGCATACATTAACACTGCAATAAAGTTACTGTGAAAAGCCCCTCGTTGCCACATTCCGGCACCTGTCCACACAGGGAGAATTAAAACTTACACAGCTACATTGGAATTTCTGATTTGACGGAGGCAAAGAAACACATAGCTATCATTCATCTGAACACAGACCTTGAGGAGTGTGTTCAGCTTGAGGTGTAAAAGGGGTGTGGTTTTACCAGCAGCACGCCTCGCTGATGGAATATTTTGCCATTGGACCCATGCTACAGGCGAGACAGCAAGTTCCCACTGCAGCCTATTACCAAGGTAGGGTCATATTTTTTCGCGCAATCAGCAGTGAACATCTCAACTTAACCGCTGGCCACAGGATCTGAGACAATAAATTCACAATGAGAGGTTATTCCTTCTTGTTCCCTTGAAATAACAAGAAACAATTAACAAACTTGAGCTCTTATATGGACAGATCGGATAGAAACCTTTTGAAGTATGTAATGTATTGTCGATAAAGTTAAATCATTGCTTAATTTAGATAAGCAAAGCCGCCAAAGTAAATGAGGGTAGGCTAAAATTTATGAAAGGACAACACTGGGCTGATGTTAGAAGAACTTCTTCATGACTTCCGGTTGTGGCTATGCCTGGGTAGGTCTCACGGTCGGCAGCTCCCGCCGAGAACGGACTTTTGGGCCCTTTTAAGAAGCTCCAGCGGCACTTGGACGACGATTCCCGGTGTGGGAAGGAAGCAGTGAGGTTCCCCCAGCACTGTATGGAGTGGACCAGGAGCGGAGCAGTCAAAAAGGTGGCACTAGAGAAGAGAGGAGAACGGGTGCGATAGAGCAAGATGGCGGCAGACCCAGAAGATGCAGGAGACGGCAATAAAGGAGGTGCAGCAGAAGGCCTCTGATAATGAGGATGAAATCCTGGGCCTGGCTGTCAAAGTGGAAGCGCACGAGGCGCTGCATAAAAAATGGCAGGAGAAGTTCGAGGATCTGGAGAATAGGTCGAGGAGGCAGAACCTGCGGATTCTGGGTCTCCCTGAGGGCGTGGAGGGGTCGGATGCTGGGGCATATGTGGCTACGATGCGGAGTACGCTGATAAGCGCGGGAGCCTTCCCGAGGCCCCTGGAGCTGGATGGGGCACACAGGGTCCTGGCGAGGAGGCCGAGGGCGAATGAGCCGCCAAGGGCCGTGGTTGTGAGGTTCCACCGCTTCACCGACAGGGAGTGTGTCTTGAGATGGGCAAAGAAGGAGTGGAGCAGTAGGTGGGAGAATGCCGAAATCCGCATCTGTCAGGACTGGAGTGCAGAGCTGGCCAAGAAGCGGGCAGGGTTCAACCGGGCCAAGGCGGTTCTCCACAGAAAGGGGGTGAAGTTCGGGCTGTTACAGCCGGCGCGGCTGTGGGTCACGTATCAGGACCGTCACCATTATTTTGATACACCGGATGAGGCGTGGACCTTTATCAAAAATGAGAAGTTGGACTCAAATTAATGGTTTGTAGCATGTTATGGGGGATGCTGGGGAGGGGGCGATGTTTTTTCTTTATGTGGGCTTGTTTGGGGGGGGGGCCTTCGGGGATTGGGATGAGGAGCACCGTGTCTCACTATATGCGGAGACCTGCTGCTCTACATTGTGGATCCGGTAGAGGGGATGGGGTGGTCATGCAGACCCTTAGGGAGTTTGGAGACTTCTCGGGATACAAGCTCAATGTGGGGAAGAGCGAGCTGTTTGTGGTGCATGCGAGGGGCCAGGAAAAGAGGTTGGATGAGCTACGAATCAAGATGGTGGAGAGACGTTTTCGGTATTTGGGTATCCAGGTGGCTAAGATTTCGGGGGTCTTGCATAAGCTCAATCTGGCACGGCTGTTGGACCAGATGGAGGAGGACTTCAGGAGGTGGGACATGTTGCCACTCTCCCTTAAGGGCAGCACAAGTGGATAGCACTGTGGCTTCACAGCGCCAGGGTCCCAGGTTTGATTCCCCGCTGGGTTACTGTCTGTGCGGAGTCTGCACATTCTCCCCATGTCTGCGTGGGTTTCCTCCGGGTGCTCCGGTTTCCTCCCACAGTCAAAAGACATGCAGGGTAGGTGGATTGACCATGTTAAATTGCCCTTAGTGTCCAAGAAAGGTCAGGAGGGGTTATTAGGTTACGGGATAGGGTGGAAGTGAGGGCTTAAGTGGGTCAGTGCAGACTCGAAGGGCCGAATGGCCTCTTTCTGCACTGTATGTTCTATAAATACACCCTGGCGGGTAGGGTGCAGTCCGTTAAGAAGACGGTCCTCCCCATGTTCCTGTTCGTCTTTCAGTGCCTGCCCATTCTCATCCCCAAGGCCTTCTTTAAGCGGGTAAACAGGAGCATTATGGGATATGTGTGGGCAAATAATACCCCGAGGGTTAAGAGGCTGTTCTTGGAGCGCAGTCCGGGGGGGGCGGTGTGGCGCTGCCGAACCTGTGCAGCTATTACTGGGCAGCGAATGTGTCTATGATTCAGAAGTGGGTAATGGAGGGAGAGGGGGCGGCGTCCTGTATAGGTACTAGCCTGGCGGCACTGGTGACGGCACCGTTGCCACTTCCGCCGACGCAGAATGCCACGAGCCCGGTGGTGGCGGCAACATTGAGGATTTGGGGGCAGTGGAGCCGGCATAGGGGGGAGGTAGAGGACTCAGTCTGGGCTCCGATACGGGACAACCATAGGTTCGTTCCAGGTAGGATCGATGGTGGGTTCGTAAGCTGGCACCGGGCGGGAATTAAAAGATGGGGGATTTATTCACCGATGGAACTTTTGCCAGTCTGAGGGTGCTGGAGGAGAAATTTGGGTTACCTCCGGGAAATGCCTTTAGGTATATGCCGGTTCGGGCATTTGGGAGAAAGCAGGTAGGGGAATTCCCGCTGCTGCCTGCCCAAAGGATACAGGACAGGGTGGTTTCGGGCATGTGGGTCGGGGAGGGTAAGATATCGGAGATATACCAGTAGCTGCCTATTCCTACTAAATTACTGATGATCTAAATTCCTTCCCTGAACTCAGTGATAGCTGATACTGTAACGGTATTTTACTCTATCAGATATCGTCTCAATCCCTTTCAAATCTGACAACACTTCCTCGGCCTCAATTTAATTGTCTTCCTGCCCTATTTAAAATCTCCCTCCCCTCTTCAAAATACTTGAATTAGGTTGCTGCCTCCCAAATCCATGTTCAGCCATCCCACAACTCAATTTTCAATCCCTTCCAACCAGGTCTCCATCCCTGATGCAGCAACAAAGCTGAAATCCTTCTGACTATAACCTGTGACCGGTTCTCCTCTTCCTTCTCCACCTGTCTGCAGCTTTAGACATGACAGCCAAAACCATTCACCTCTGTTGTCCAGATAAATGTGACGGTTCTCATCTAGTTTCATTCTCATGCAATAAGTCCTGAACATCATTCAGGCTTGGGCTAACAAGTGACAAGTAATACTCCCCGCACACAAGTGCAAGGAAATGACCATCTCCAAGAGGAAAGAATCTAACCATCTTCCAGTCGGAGATATTGTATTCCCGGAGTCCTTGGCAGAATACACGCTTCCCTGCGGGCGACTGAAGCACTTCCGGTATGAAGCCAGCCTAAATTCATTTGGTTGGCTATCGCTGTGTATCAGAAGCTCCAGGAATAAACCTTTCTGCTTTCGCTCATATCGGTGTGGACTCCCCTTCTTGTAAGCACAAAACTTGCCATAATAGTGATGGCATTACCATCACTGAATCCCCCACTATAAACAACCTGGTGGGGGTTACCATTGACAGGAAACTTGAATGGACCAGCTATATAAATATTGTGGTTACAACAGCAGGCTGAGACTGAGAATTCTGCAGTAAGTAACTCATGAAATGAAATGAAAATCGCTTATTGTCACAAGTAGGCTTCAAATGAAGTTACTGTGAAAAGCCCCTAGTCGCCACATTCCGGCGCCTGTTCGGGGAGGCTGTTACGGGAATCAAACCGTGCTGCTGGCCTGCCTTGGTCTGCTTTCAAAGCCAGCGATTTAGCCCTGTGCTAAACAGCCCCACTCCTGATTCCTGGAAACCTGTCTTCACCAAAACAAGACTATTAAGAAATATTTTTCACTTCTCTGCACGAGTGCAGCTCCACATCATCCAGAACAAAGCAGTCCACTTGACTGGCACCCTACCCATCATCTTAAACATTCACTCCACCACCAGTGCACAGTGGCAGCAGGGTCTACCATAGACTACACGCGCTGTAGCAATTTACCAAACTTCCTTCGGCGGCGCCTTCAAATCTTCCAATCAATTATTGGAAAAACCAAAACCATTGTCTTCTGTCCCATCACAAACTCAGTTCCCCAGTGCCAATTCTAGCTCTACCTGGCCACTGTCTCAGGTTGAACCAGATCATTCATAAGCGATGTACTATGACTTGGAGCTGTGTTGCAACCCCAAATATACTCTCTGCATAAAATACTGCCTTATTCTATATCCAAAATATTGCCCTATTTAACTTCTTCTTCAGCTACCTGTTGAGAAAACCCTCATCATGTTTTGGTCATCTCCAGACTCAATCCCAATAATTCCCTGGCATTTCCAAGTCTCATCAACTGCTGTTTATCATGGCTGTTCTACTTTCTGGCCTAAATTGGCACCAACATGTCAACTTTAAAATTGTCATCCTTGTCTTCAAATTCATCCATGGCTTCACCCCTCAACTACACAATTCCCTCCAGCTCTCCTCAACTCTGCACACTTCTGTACAACCCCCTCCCCTCCCCCAAACTTGTTTCACTGCATCATGCTTTCAGCCATCTAGATTCTAAGTTCCAGAATTTTCACCGCTAAACCTTTTTGGCAATCCATTTTTCATGCCTCCTTTATGTTGTTGCTTCAAACCTATCTTTGACGAAGAGCACAGAAATTAAGGCTGAGCCTCCATGTAGAAGCAGCATAGGCAAGTCCCTGAAGTTTGTGGAGCTTGCGGTGTACAAATTCACAACCGCATTCCCGACATCACAACAGTAATTACTGTATTTACGCTTCAGAAATACTTTGTTGGATGCAAAGTGCTTTGAGATATCCAGTGGTCATGAAAAGCGCTAGAGAAATGCAAGTTTTTATTCTCTTTTTCTGGCTTGGGTTCCATTTTGTAAATTATGATCCAGTGAAGCAACTTGGAATATTTTACGATGTAAACGGTGCTATGTAGGGTGGCACGTGGCGCAGTGGTTAGCACTGGGACTGCGGCGCTGAGGACCTGGGTTCGAATCCCGGCCTTGGGTCACTGTCCGTGTGGAGTTTGCACGTTCTCCCATTGCCTGCGTGGGTTTCACCCCCACCACCCAAAAATGTGCAGGTTAGGTGGATTGACCAAGTTAAATTGCCCCTTAATTGGATAAAAATAATTGGCTACTCCAAAAGGTGCTATGTAAATGCAAGCTGATCTTGAAATGGTTAGCTTCAACTTACTCCGTCCCATCCTTTTGGAATTTTAAGCATTTCTATTACATCACGCTGTGATTTGCATTGATCGCACAAAACAATGCTTTCAAAAGTTCTTTGTATTTTCTCATTCCAGGTAGCATCCTTTTGATTCTGCAGTGCACCATCTCTATACCCTCAATATTCTTCCTATAATGTTGAACCCAATTCCACAAATATCACTCGAACGGTGGTCTTAAAAAAGTTATATCAAATCATCGTTCTATTTTTCAGCTTTTCCATAATATGCCTTGTGACCAAACCCAGGGGTGCTGCCTTTGAAGTCCTGTGAAAAAGCACACTCACAAATCCCTCTGCCCATCCACAGCTACAAGCCTACTTCCATTCAGAGTATAATTACTCTGGTTATTTATTTTTAATCATAATGAATCATCTCAGACTAACTGACACTGAATTACATTTGCCATTCAGTCCAATCCCCCATCTTTTGAATGCTCCTCTGCAGTTTCTTTGATCTTAACAAATAACTACAGTCCAAAGATTGCAGGTTAGGTGGATTGGCCATGATAAAATTGCCCCTTAGTGCTCAGGGATGTACAGATTAGGTGGGGTTACGGGGATAAGGCAGGGGAGTGGACCTGGTGTAGGGTACTCTTTCAGAGGGTTGCTGCAGACTCGATGAGCCGAATGGCCTTCTTCGGCACTGTAGAGATTCTATAAACTACATTAACTACATTCTCTATTGTGCTATAACCAGAATATTTTGACACCATCTCCTCTAGGTATAAATCCAAAAATGCTTTCCCCTGTCTGCCCCATATAAAATATTGAATATTTTAAAAATGCAACTGATCCTTTCCAGCCACATAGGGAAAAAATTGCTTTCTCTTTTGGCACAAAATCAAGGCAACTCAGTTCTTCTTCTTGAGTCACTACCCTTTCCCTCACTATTGTTCCACGCAGGCTCTGGCTCGAAAGTTGAAAGAAATCAGATCTTCAGGTCTGCATGGCTCTGGCAGTAGAGAACATTCTAGGAGAGGTTTCATCACTTGGGATGCCCCTCCAGCAGTCATAGTCAAGAAAATTAGTTTGGCTTTATCCCCACCTCTGCATAAGGGCCTTGGCAGTGGCCAACTCCAGTCCTACGGTGATGGAGAAAAAGCACAAGTAAGCTTTATTCCACAACTTGGCTTTGAGTTATTTGCCCATCAGGTACTACAAGAAGCTTGCTTAGCGAAGATAGGCAGGGACCAGTTTCTGAAGGGAATGCATTTTTCAAAAAAAGATATGATGGAAGGAACGATTTTTCCAAAAAGAACATACTTTGTGATCAGCCGCTAATGAAGAAACAACCAGCATATGCACAAGATTTAAGTCAAACATGAGTCAATATCATTGCAAAACTAAATTAACTGTACACGTACAAAGGATCACCTATGAAATAATGAGGACTACCTATCCTTTCCAGCCACATAGGAAAAAAATTGCTTTCTCTTTTGACACAAAATCAAGACAACTCAGTTCTCTATGATGTTGAACATAAATATTTAGCTGTGTAGAAAGCTGCAGTACTGTTAGACCAAAGAAACATATGCAATAATTAACACTGAAAAAACAACTAATACCCAAAACTAACAAGTCAACTTTCCAAGGAGGACTCTGGATTACAGCAGGATTGTATGTGTCCAACATAAGCCTCAGAAGCCTCACAAAGCCATCTCCAGATCAGTTTACATCTACAACGAGGGTATTAATAAGCCTTAAAACCTACAAAGGAACCTCATCAAAATCAATGTTTTTAAAGATAGTAGATGTTACAAAGTTGCCTCTCCAAGTCCAGAGATATTCACAATGTGCAACCGCAATTTAGACATAAAATCCATGACAGGCTGAAACTGACCTCTCGTCCCACCCCATAAACGTCCTCTCCCCATTAGTGCAAGTACGCTCATGCCACAAATGCACAACCTCATACTCATGCAAGAACAATGATCATTTAGTTGGGTACTCAGGATGACTGATTGGTCCTCAATAATAGGAATAAGTAGATAGTTAATAAAAATGTAAAGAGATGTGTGTTTTTTTGAGGCCCAACTGATCAGTCATATAGAGGGTCAGTAGAGGGAAATCCTTTAGAAATCCAGGCCATCCTACTGCAAAATTCAGAAGATGGGGTTACAGCAAGTTTAGGAATGCCAAGATGCCACAGTATTTTTTTAAAAGAAGACATCAGCAGTTGAGAATGAAAGAGAGCTAACTAAATACAAATGATCAGAATGCCCTAAACAACAGGACATGTTTAATTAAAGGATTAAAAGACAAATCTTAACCATTTATCTGAAGCTAGTGGTTAAAATTGGAGCTCATCACTAATTGGCACTCAAAAAATAAATTTACAAGTTACATAACAGAGCAGTTACTCAGAGG
Source organism: Scyliorhinus torazame (assembly GCF_047496885.1). Taxonomy (NCBI): domain Eukaryota; kingdom Metazoa; phylum Chordata; class Chondrichthyes; order Carcharhiniformes; family Scyliorhinidae; genus Scyliorhinus; species Scyliorhinus torazame. The sequence goes on along the minus strand of NC_092711.1, from coordinate 281,580,161 downwards.
AAGGACAATTTCCCATCAGAGACCCTTAAAGTGTGAAAAACGAATTGATGGTGAGGGATTTGAACCAGGTAGTTCATTTAAAAAGTCGCTTGCATATCAGAGATGACGGGGTTAGGTCAAACTTGGGGCCATACATACAAAATCTAATGAAGTAAAGAGTAAGATTGGATACATTAATTGTATTTTTTGCCAGAAGGTAATCAACCCATGAAGCATATTTCTGGAGTAATGTGCTGAAGACGGTTTGCTTCTACTCCTTTAAGGGGAGTAACTTGAAAATGAGGTAGCCATATTTTCTGGAAATAATGAGTGAATAATTTTCGAAAATAATGATATCAATGACAATAATGACATCAAGGGCTAAGCAGATTGTGCAGGTAGTTGATCGGCCATGATCTAGTTGAATGGTGGGAAAGGCTCGATCGGTGAAATGGCCAGTCCCTGTTCCTATGTTTCCAAATAAACAGTGTACCTGGGATCTTCTGGAGTTTGGATGATAGTTAATGAGCTTGGGGAGGATTTCCAAATTGAAGCCAAATCTCTGTTTTTCCTTCTCTCAGGGATCGAAGTATTGAACAAGAGTTGAATGGGTTCTATAATGTGTGAATCCGGGGGTCTTTTGTATCCACCCAAGATGCCAGAACTCCCAGGACCAGCTGAACAATTAACTACAAAATGAGTTCAAGTACAAAAACTATTAATAATCAGTAAAAAGCTCTGAAATAATTTGGAAGTGGATATGTGTATACTCTTTCACTGTAACATCAAGCAAAAGTGCAAGTAAAATCAATTTAAAATAGGAAGTATTAAAAAAGGCAAGTTACTGATCTAGCCATCTACCTGGTCCTTATCATTTAATTATTTTCCCCACATTTGAACAAGATACATCGTGTGCCTTGCAGTGAAAAATGACAGGATTGCAAGCATAATTTCTTTGCCAGCAAGAATTAAGGAAACACAGGTGGTACTGAATGAAGGTCAGAATTGCCTAAAGTGCACCAATGTCTTGGTGATTTTACCTTCCTCATTTGCAGCTCTCAGTAACCATGCTGCATTCCCTCTGCCAATAGAACTATGCTCTTATGATACAGTCCAACTGATCTTTGCAATATATCCAAAAGCTGAATTTTCCTGGGCTGAGGTTCTGAGTTTTGTTTTCAGGGACTCCATATAATGTGAGCCCTTGCCTAGATTGGTACTTAAAATAGGCCTAAATGACAGCAAAAAAAATGATAGGAAGGGCTTTCCACCCGAGTACCATTCTTCTGATGCTGCTAAATAGCTCAATCATCAATTTAGACACCAAACTGATTTCTTACTGGAGAGTGTTGGATTGAACACAGTTTAAATTTGGCTCAGAGAGTTTAAGTTTGCGCTTCCACCAATTTATTGATCAGCCAATGCTCAAAGTTCCAATTCATGTGACATGTACTGATAGATTGGTCCTCTTAAACAAGGATATAATAAGGGAAAAAGTATCACCAACATAGCCTTTCACATCAACTGGAAAGTAGCTGCTAAATACATCATAACACTTACCGAAATGTGGTGTGCATACATAGGACGTGACAAAAAAAATGCAGCATCATGAGGTGTGTGAAACTGATTACAAAGAACATCAATTGAAGGCACTCGTTTGATGTAGTCTTCTGTACTTAGGTTTGAAGCTAAAAATCCTCCAAATTGCACCAGGGTATCATGGCACTGCAAAAGCAAGTAGGGGAGATTTAATTTGGACTTGAAGTCAGATCTACAAGCATTTGTACATTATTTCATAAATCTGAGTGGACTAATATAATGCTTGAAAGTGTGAACAACATCAATTTGTTATAACTGTGCTTGCGCAACATGTTTTCAGCTTAAAGAAAACAAACTGCTCAGACTGAAAAGGGAGAAATAAAATGAAAAAATCTACAGATTAATACTAGAAGACAGCATCCTTTACTTTTCTTCGAAATCATGACAACGGTGATCACAAAGAGATGGAGGTGATGTTCCCATGCACCTCCTTCCCTTGTCCATACAAGCGGTACAGATTTAGACGGTGCTGTAAAAGAATTTGTGACGAGTTGCTGCAGTGCAAGACAGTAAATAAGGTAACCAGGGCAAACTGGAGATGAAGGGGGTTGAGATTTAAGCAAGTGGGTGTTGTGCTCATCGATCAGAATGTGTTGCCTCGAAAATGCACAGTACCTCTGAAATATGAACCAACAAACCTGTTAAATAGAATTCCTGAAATAACTGTCAACCAATGTTACAATCCCACTGCCCACAAAAATTGTTATACGGGTTATTAAACAAATTCATTATATATTTGCAATGCTTACCTGATCATACAATTTTCCAACTAATTTGAGGTGCTTCTCACCCCCCTCCTGAAAAATAACACCATTTCTTTGCTGAGCCATAAGGAGACAAAGGGGAAGTGCCAGGTCATGGTCCAGCAGTGCATCTTTTAGCCGCTGGGATGATTTCTTTGTGTTCCTAATCTGTCCAAAGTAGCCACCCTGAAAACAGAATAAAAAATATTTTACCATGATACACAAGTATTTCACCTTTGGAGAACTTAACACCTTTTAATGTTACAGAAAGGATCTCAACCAAATTAAAACTTAAAAGTTTAATAGCTAATCTCAACATTGGGACCCAATAACAAAATAGAGTCTAAGGCAATAAAAGGAATGCTCGGTCTCTGCCCACATGATAATCTATTTTCTCTTCTCTGTCCAATCCCAAATAATAATTGAAATTTGCCCTAATAAAAGTTATGATTCTCACACAGAAAAAATTACACTTACTATGTATTTTGGACCAACTTGGTAACCTACTGGATAAGACAAATTAATTCTACTGAAGGAAGTAATCATAAAAAAAGATGTTTCCTCATGCTGCTGCGGCTTCAGCCAACAAAAATGCAATTTAAATTGGCAAATGTCCCAACCCACCCACTAGTTACACATTTTTGAAACCTGGCTAGACATGAGAGAGTTCTTTCATGTTTCTGAAACTTCCAAATTTACACTTCCCATTTATACAATACAGAACCCAGCATTCTGGAAGCCACACATCAGAAGGGATTACATTTTTCTAGAACCTAAGCTACAGCAGTTTCTGCATAGCAAATTTGTCAATGTTTCGTCAGTTGCCCTACATAGCCTTTTACAAATGCTACAGCATTTAAAAGTGGCTTGCCTCAGCTTTTAACTGCTCTCCACCAGTCATGGCTTCCAATTGCTCTGTTGTCATTTCCTCTGTAATTTCAATACCAGCCATCTTTTGTACTACTTCTTTTAGGATCAACAAATCAAAGCTGCAATGACCAAATCAAGGAATAAGTTGAACATAAAATTGCAATGACCTCAATAAGAACAAAAGTTTTTTGCTGCCCATAGAGGACCAAAAATGAACAGGATGAATATTTATTGTATAAAATTAACTTAAACTCCAAAATTGTTTGCTCCTTACATTATAGTAATTACTTCAGAAAAGGCTAAAATTACTAACTAGGATTCAGACACGATTGAGGATGCAAGTATATGTCTCAGCTTCCTCATTTCAAATTTGCCTCCATGTGGGGATGCCCAAAATAAAAAAAATAAGGACAATGATGCAACCAGCTATATACAAGGCAACTGATAAGCTGTGGGTCAGTATTTAGCAGAGGCTCAGAACTAAAGGTTTCTGCTGAAATTAGTATTTGGCAAAAAAAGTAGGAACTAAAATTAACAAATTATATTTTAATCAAAATTAAAATTTGTACATAGCAGATTATAGAGTAAAGTACAGTTTGTGGATGATGGTTTGCTCAGAATTTATATCCAAACTCCAAATAAAAACCTCTCGTTTCCTATGCATACAATTATTTTCATAGTAACTTCATTGCAGTGGTAATGTAAGCCTACTTGTGACAATAAAGATTATTATTGCTGTACCTTTTCCCAGCTTTTAGTTGGTTTGCAACATATTGCAGAAGACCAGTAAGTTCTATGGGGTATTTTCTGAAAATTGCACCACAAAAACTTGCCAGACCTGTTCAGAGATAAATCAATGTTTTCATCATAACATTTTTTTAAAAAACAGTCCTTAGTACGATAATACAGTGATATGTTTCTTTAAATTAATAAAACGAATGAATCTTGGATGATTGAATGAAAAAACACTGGAAATATAACCATGTAAATTTACAGAAAACCACCTTATGTCAGAATTTATGCTGGAACGGCAAAATACGTGGCCTTTCATTTTAAGACGGCAGTCATGTACTCCCAGCATTTTTTATAATTCCTCAACTTTTTTGAATTCTAGACAAACATATTTTTAAAATGTAAACTATTAGAATTCTGCAAAATAACAAAACTCTAAAAAAATATTACTGACTCTGCAACCAGGTTGAGATGGTGGTGTCATCATGCTTCATCCTCTCTTTTTCGGGATTAGCTAGAGCTTCAATGATGCAATCTTTTCAGGAGTTAAAAGAAAACTAGGAACTTGAAATGAAGCAATGACTGATTTGATCCTGACAGAACATGTTAAGCAATTGCATGCAATATTGAACTCAGTGAGCTCAAAGTAATTTCTCATCTTTAAACTCAGAACGCCAACATTTTACTTTCTATCTTAATGTCAGAATGACATTTCTGGTCTTATATTTTGGTTTTATATTTTTCCATCCAGTACAGGAATCTTAAATTTGTAATATCTGAATTAAATATGCAAAATAGAAAATTACTTCAATTTCAAATACCAATATAAGAAATATTTTCTATGTTTTACACAATATCACAACGGAAAAAATGGCAGCATGGGGCACAGTGGCTAGCACTACTGCATCACAGTGCCAAGGGCCTGGGTTCAATTCCGGCCTTGGGTGACAGTCTGTATTGAGTTTGCACGTTCTCCCAGTTTCTGTGTGGGTTTCCTCCAGGTGCCCCGGTTTCCTCCCAAAGTCCGAAGATGTGCAGGGTAGGTGGATTGGCCATGATAAATTGCCCCTTCGTGTCCAAGGATGTGCAGATTAGGTTACGGGTACAGGACCGAGTGGATCGGAGTACACTCGATGGGTTGAATGACTTCTGCACTGTAGGGATTCTATGAAAAAGATTTAACGATGTGGAAATTCGCTAGCATCAGTGTTGGAAAGCAATGATGGGTTATCAAAATATTGTTTCAATTTTTCTGCCCAACATGCTACCAAGGACAGCTGTGCACCTTTAGAATTTTTGTGCCTTCATGCCTGCAGGGTCTATCATTTATACGAAGAGGGAGTTTTTTTATGATTGCCCAAGTGTTTAAAATTCTACCTTTTCAATAGATGAATATCTATTATCCAACCACATTACATAAATTTTTCATTTACATTTCGCCAATTCCACCCATTACAATGCACTCATCAATTTCACTAATTAAGAATCATAGAATCCCTACAGTGCAGAAGGAACCCATTCAACACATCATGCCTGTATTGATCCTCTGAAAGAGCACCCACCTAGGCCCACTCCCCCACCCTATCGCTGTAACCCCATAACCTCACCAAATTGTTGGATACTAATGGACAATTTGCAATGGCCAGTCTACCTAACCTACATATCTTTGGACTATGGGCAGAAATCAGAGCACCCAAAGGAGACCCACAGGACGCGAGGCCCCTGTCGCTGTGAGGATAAGCACTGTGCCACCATGCAGCTCTAAAATGGTTTAGTTCTAAAATATTTGCACCAACGTTTTAAAAATCCAATTTACCTGAACTTTAACTCACTCTTGCTCCCCGGCTACACTGCATTTACCACAATTGAACCTCTGACTATCTTGAGCTCTGGATACTGATTATATTTGTGAAAAAGTCACTTGCCCATGGCTCAGTTGAGGGATATTAAAGGTCTTGCAAGGTGATTTGCGAAGCTGAAGCAGTTCCACATCACCTCTTTGGCTCATGTTAAAATCTCACTCCCACTCTGTTTGCTATAAAGACACTTTATGGTGCGGAGCAACGACTTACAACTGATATCAGCAGCAGTGTCAATCAATTAAGAATATTGTGGGAGCGATTTTCCAGCCCCATTCCCCACAAGCTCAAATCACATTATGGCCACTAACTCTCACTAGAGGGCCAGAATGGGATTTGCGCCCGGGAGATCTCACTTGAGATCTTTCTCGCCGGCGACCTAATCAGGTTCACCCCAGCAAGGGCGTGAACCTAATTATCATGCATCTGAATAGATTTTGATATTGAAAAATGACTTTACACCATTGCTCCCGGGTTTGCCATATGGGCACACCCCGCCCCCTGATTTTTTTTTTTTGTTAAAAAGGTGCTCACAAAACCTTTGTTCACAGGCATGCTTGACTGCATAAATCAGCTAATTGAAAGACAGGGGGCTAGAAAATAAGCAAAACCTGATAGCACAATCAGAGACAATCATCGATCCAAAAAAATCATGCCTGTTTAAACATGCTCTATTAAGGTCAACTAACAAAAAGTGTTTTTCAGTTACCAGGGAGAATTCAAATGCAAAATAATTTCTCAACAGTTCTTAATTACTGTGCATTGACTAATAAATGAATCCGTTGTATTGAACATCATGGTATACCTAATAATGAATTATAATTAAACAACTTCTTTAAATAAAAGGATACAGGCCAAGACATCATAATTCAAGGAAGTGAGGTATTTCAAAGAATCCACAACAGGAGTAATTAGGTTGTCATATTTCTGAATCTGCGATAAAATCTATTAAGAAACAGGTGTGAAAGAGAGGCACTTAATATGGTGACTGGAACAAGAATGATTGGCCATTACAAGAGAGCCTATTACATTGACAACTGGGTACTATTTATTTTTTAATTACACACCAATGACATAAGAAACAGAATCTTCAAATCATTGGATATATGTCTTAAAATTAAAAGAAATAGGTGCATTAGAAGTAATTTAAAGGTAATGAATTAAATGTATGTGGAAGTATACAACTGATTATTGAACTGTGTTGTACACAACTACAAGAAAAAGTTACCTTTCCATTTATATTGTGCCTTTCACATCCTCAGCACCTTAAAGTAACTCTCATTCAAATGCAATTTGTAATGTAATGCAGACAAAGGCAGCAGCTAAGTCGCACGCAGGAAGTTCACAAAAACATAACTCAGATAATAAGCAAATATTCTGCTTGTGTTGTTCGTTGAACAAACATTGGTGAAAGACATAAATAGAAGCCCCCTGCTCTTAATTGTATAATGCAATCAAAACTTTTGCAGACACCTGAGGAGGCAGGTGGTTTGGATTTGATGCCTCACTGAAAAAAAATGCACCTCCCACAGTGCAATACTTGCTCTGCATTCCATTAAACTATCTGCAGACTATTCAAGCCTTTAGAGTGGGCTTGAACCTATGACCTTTGACTCAAAGGTAAATGTGCAATCACCAAGCAAAGGCAAATACCTTAAAGTAAATGACATATACAGGGTTTGTGCCAATGCTCAAAACTCACTGCTCATTTAAGTAATTTCTGGCAGATATTGGAACTGAAATTGAAGATGGAAGGAATAAATAAATAATTTTCAGATAGTTATTCTTCAAGTTAAGCTTATACATTAAAAAAACATAGCAATCGAGCAGTGGAAAGCTGTGAATATATAACCATTTAGTTATATTAAACAATTTGGTGCATTAACCAGCTTATTTTTTTAATATAAAACATGCCCTGTTTAAAATTAAATTCAAAAATATTTGCAGTGTCAGTGACCTGCGTGGCATCGTCATCGCGTAACACATTTTGTGTTGGGCAAATCAAGCCTGTGGGAGCAATAAACTCCAAGTTCAGACAGATGCAGAAAGGTCTTCCCATAATGCCTGAAACATTAGGAATTGGACCGAGTCTGACCAAACTGGGTGCTTACAGCCAGCAGTGAGGGGATTCTTTCATCTCTTAGATATGGCCAACATTCAAATCTATATGTCAGAGTAATAACAATTATCTAATTTAAAATAGACCTAGATCACCCAATAATAGAACATAGAACATTACAGCGCAGTACAGGCCCTTCGGCCCTCGATGTTGCGCCGACCTGTGAAACCACTCTAAACCACATCTACACTATTCCCTTATTGTACATGATAAAACATAGAACATTACAGCGCAACTAGCTGTAACAATAAGAACTAGCATGCTTTCATCTAGATGCATGTAATTTTCAATGGTACACAAATGACCACAAAAGAACACGTACATAATCAAACAAGATTGTTGGATTACTGTGACTCAGCTTTCCAATTTGTCTTCCAGAAGGCTTTACATTTTCCTTAGTCAGTCGCCTAGAAAAAAAAAATAATGGAAAATAAAAATATGGTTTCAGTATTACTTTTACATTTAAAGTTTGAAAATATATCAATATATTGTGAATGTGCTTAAAGTCATAATTAAATAATATTTTAATTAACTGAAAGCTCCCACATCATGGAAACGATGGTTTGCAGCACGGACTACTGGCTTAATAAAAAGGAAGAAAGGCAAAGCACATTAACAAAGCATATTTTTTGTTTGGTAGTGATGGTTGGAAACCCTAATTTCCAACTAACATAAAATGATATATACTATAACTACAGTACGCAATTAAATGTAGAAATCATCTGTGGAAATCATCAACATTAATATGATTATAAATCCTAATTTTCTTTAATGCTCATGTAAAACATTCCAGGGGGTTTCACATTACCATAAAAAGGTGTATCCTTAAAATCTGATTTCCCCAAAAATGTTTGATGTTTTCTATTCCTATAAATTCCCAGGTTATCAAATCTTTGAAATCAAAAGTATCTTTAACAACACCACAGGCCAAAGAACACAACCATACATGATCCAAAACACAGAGCATTATTGTACCACTGATTCAATACATTCGGTCAGTTCAAATGATCAATGGATACCAAAGATACTGACTCACTCTTCCAGTACAAATAAAATTCAAACTTATTGAATGCATTGACAATTTTGTAGATTGGGTCATCCACATGCCCAGATGAGAAGTGCTTTAGCATTACTCTTCCAACTGGGGCGACGCAGATTTCACCAAAAGGGCCATGGCGGAAATCCTCGACATGGACACACAATGACTCATCATGGGGGGAGACTTTAACTGTGCACAGGACCCATGGACAGACAGATCAAATCCCAAATCGGGATAGAAATCAAACATGGCAAAGGAACTAGGAGTGTTCATGGAACAAATGGGAACAGTGGACTCGTGGAGGTTCACACACCCATAGGACAAGAAGTTCTCCTTCTTCTCCCAGGTACATTGGGTCTACACTAGGATCAGCTTCTTCATAGTTGGGAAAGTGGTGCTTCCAGGGGTAGTAGGAGCGGAATACTCCAGAATCATAATCTCAGACCACACTCCACACTACATAGATGTGAAGTTGGGAGACAGGCAGGGCTCAACGTGCCCCCATGCAGTTTGGACACTGCCCTCCTAACCGATAAGGCATTTTGCGAAAAGATATCCCAGGCCACAGTCGGGTACGTTACCAATAACCAGAGTGGGGAGGTCTCACCCTCCGTTCTGGGAGGAGCTGAGGCAGTGATTAGAGGTGAAATTATCACGTACAAAGTGCACAGAGGCCAAGAAGAGGGGGCAGCTAGGCAACAACTGGTCTACTCCATACTAGAGATGGACCGAGAGTACTCCGCGTCCCCAACTGTCAAACTAATGGCAGAGGGGAAAAAGGCAGGGGCAGCATCAGGAAGGGTAGCCGAAGCAGAACAACCGTATGGGGACCGTGGCCACGGAAGGGGGAGAAATAAATTGTTGCAAATATGTATTGTGACCAGTGTTTGTTTGTATGTTCTCTCATTGTACTTTAGTCTATATCTGTTGCGTAATGTCGGTCATTCCTTGGTTGCCTTCCCAAACACTATGTGTGGCTAATGAAACCTGCAAACTAATTGTACAAACTTAAATATGTAACATAGAACTTGTGAAAAACCAATACAAACATTTTTTCAATGCTTCTGTGTCAACCACATTCTCTCATCCTGATCTGCCTTGATACACGTCCTATCACCACTCAGCCTCCGATGGGAGACAGGAGTAAGAACCACCATAAGCTAATCAATCTTCTTCAGAATCAAATGCCTTTCTCTTTCAAAAGGCTGAAACAAGGTTCCACCAAGGTCTCATTATGGTGCAACTTTTAAAAGTGCAACCCATAAATTCAATGTTGCTCTGGGAAATTGCTGGATCCAATCCAATGATATAGAAATGGCTGCCGAGAAAAATACAACTAGATTCTGTTTCAAAAATTCCACTGACCCCCATCAATGCATCCTGAACTTCAGGTGAGAATTTGTGCACCCTATTACTTTCCAAAAATAATTTCATACATGCTTTTAAATAATATTACCAAAGTTCATTTTTAATATCAAATCAAATGGCAGAAAACTGTTGTTTTTAGTTGCAGAGCAGTCAGTTAGGACTTGGAAATAGTAACTTAAATTATAAAATGTCTGTTATTTGCAGAAATTTCACATCGCTGTACAATAATGCAGTAAATAGGTTGTACTACAATCAAATTAATATAATTAAACAGCATTTTGAATTTTCTTTGCAGCAAGCCAATGCTTTTACTGTTACCGGTGTACAATTCATAACTCTCATGGGTATGGGGCTTCATTTCTACTTCAGTAAACACAATATTAGATTATGGCAATATTTCACATGACAGCCACTTTTCATTTCCTCTGCTTTAAACTGTTTACTTGATGTTACACAGAATCGTTGAAAGAAATTCAGCTTAAAAATAACATTTCTCAACATTTCGCTAAAGACTTGTTTTAGCACTGTACTAAATTGTAATAAATAATTACTCTTGCTGCTCTAAAGATCTGCAACTACCCATTACAAATCAAGCAAAAAGTAACTAAATACATTAAATCCGAGGTGGGAGAGAAGGAGAAGGCATTTGCTAAGGTGCCGCACAAAAGGTTAATACACATGGATTGGGGTAAATTATTAGCTTAGATTGAAGGCTGGCTAACCGACAGAAGGCAGCGAGTCGGGATAAATGGGTCTTTTTCCAGTTGGCAAGATGTAGCTAGCGGGATGCAACAAGGTTCGGTCCTCAGGACCAACTATTTACAATGTGTAAGACTTAGTTGCAGGAATAGAAGGTACCAGCCAAATATACAGATGACAGTAAAATAGGTGGGATAGTATGTTGCATTAAGGAAATAATAAATTGACAAATGGATATAGATAGGTTAGTTGAATGGGTCAAAATTTGGCAATTGGAGTTTAACGGGGATACGTGATCCATTTCAGTCGGAAGAATGGAAAGGCAACTTATTATCTAAATGGAGAGAAACTTCAGAGTGCTCGGTGCAGAGGAATTTGGGGGTCCTTGTGCATGAATCGCAGAAAACTTGTATGTAGGTTAGCCTGTAATAAGGAAGACAGATGGAATTTTGGTCTTCATAACTAAAGGAATAGAGCATAAACGTTGGGAAGTGTTGCTCGAACTGTACATGAACATTGGTGAGACAGCACCTGGAGCACTGTGCAGTTTGATCCTCTTATTTGAGGGGGGATGTAGTTGCATTAGAGACAGTTCAGAAGAGGTTGACAAGATTGATTACAGAGGCGAGGGGTGTGTCTTACAAAGAGAGGAGATGATCAGCCATGATCGCATTGAATGGCGCAGAGGGCTTGATGGGATGAATTTCCTACTCCTGCTCCTAGTTCTTACGTTCGTACAACCTTGCACAGTAACAATATCACAAAGACAATTGTTCACTTTTAAATTGTTGGTACTATTATGTGGGCATAAAGAGTCACATTTTCATGGAACATTGTCCCACATACAGCAATTAGATAATCATTTAAGATAAACATTTAATTTGTTTTGATATAATGGGTGAATTGAAATGTTTCCTGGGATCCCAGGAGAATTCCACCGATGTTCATCCGTTGGGATTTTCATGCCCACCTGCACAGATTAGGCGAGACTACTGACAAGTCGACCATACAATGATTCAAACACTCATGTACAAACAGAATACCACTGGTATTTGAAGTCAAAAATGAATTTCAAGTTTTCAAAGGGGACTGCTCGCAACTCTTCTCAAATGTGCGGGGGAAATTCCAAGTATTTTAACCATATTTTAACAATTTTATCACAAGGCAATGAAGCAGAGTAGCTTAATCCCCATTAACTAGCATGTCACAAAGAACAATCTATCATCTAGGGTTTTTCAATAATCCATTTATTTGTTTTGAAGGGGGGGGGGGGGGGGAAG